>NC_047086.1:173230042-173533072 GCF_902459505.1 Geotrypetes seraphini | reverse complement strand
TCTATTAAAGCCATTAAATGTATTTTGCCTTTACTTTTTGATTTACCCTCATACTTTTAAAACTAGACTAACATGGCTACCACACCATTGTACCCTCAATTCTATAATCCTAACCAAATTCCGCTTTAGCCTGCAACCCGCTAAATTGAATGTATGGCTTGGAAAAATTATGTTAAGAGGTCTCTTCCTATCTTGATTTTAGAAAATTGTTAAAGACTCAACTCTTTGATAGGCTGGTATCTTAATGCATTCTGCTTCATTTTTTCAATCAAGTTCCTTATATTGAACTTGATGTATTTTATCTGTTCTATGTATTACTTCTTTCCCTGCCATGCCGGTATTTTCTGCATTAATCTTGTAAATGCTTTCTGTCTTTATCTGTTTTTAAGTCCATTATTCTAATTTGTATTTTATCTGTATCCCATGTATTAGCTCAACTTGTTGTGAACCGCCTAGAACTTTTTCGGTATGGCGGTATATAAGAATAAAATTATTATTATTATTATTATTAGGTTCTTAGCCAGGGCAAGAAGGCTGAAATCACAGGCTTGCAGTACTTGCCCGGAAACCAAGAACGGACTGTCATGTTTACCTTGCGCAATATGGCTGGAAATGGAGGACTTCAGCACTTATCCTGGGTACATAAAGGGAAATTCTGTAACCTAGGCACCAACATGTACACATGTGTCACATGTAAATATGTAAAATATTAGCACTTAATACCACATTGCCCCGGGTACCATAGTTGGATTGTGAGCCTGCAGGGACAGATAGTAACTGATTATTATTCAGTGTATTGTAAACCACTTTGCTAACCATGGAGGAAAGGCACACAACGCAAGAAAATGTTTGACAACCTTCTGGCAACACAAGCAGCAAAAATCAACCATTCCATCTCCAATCTTATGACAATATCAGACAACTTCAAAACATTCAGAAAAGAAATCAAAACCCTGCTTTTCAAAAAATTCATCCAAATATCTTAACCCCTCCTCTTTTACCTCCAGAAGATTCACCTACCTTCAGATAACCTTCCCCCAAATTACCCACCTTAACACCTTCCAATTAAACAAATACCATAAATAGATTGTAACCTACCCTCTCTAACTGCATTCCATATGTATTTTTCATACAGTTCTTCACTGTCAGTTTAATTTCCATCCTATAAGTTTACATAGAATTTTTCTTTTTTCAACCATCTTTATTTTCTCTTCTTTATTAATTTCCAGGTACTTTAGTTAGATTGTGAGCCTTCGGGACAGTAAGGGAATTTTTTTTAAGTACCTTCTTACTTCTCATTTATAATCTTAATGTATATTTTCTTCAAACCGCTTAGAACCTAACGGATGTAGCGGTATATAAGAAATAAATTACATTACATTACATATATCAAATAAAAATAACCATAACATATAATCCTGCATGCCAATTTTCACACTTACGGGCAAACCCTATATACTGCACCTAAAGTTAGGTGTTTAAATAAATAGCTGCCTAATGTTATGCACCTATCTTAGGCCCCCGTTATCAAACGTTTTAGCGTGTGCCGACGCACTAAATGCACCAATGTTCCTAGGAATTGAACGAACGTTGGAGCATTTCCTGTGGCAGCAGCACTACCACGGCTTGATAAAAGGGGGCCTTAATTAGTAACCTGGCTTTAATTATTAGCTTTAACAAGCTCATAATTGAAAAAAAAAATTAAAATGAATTGGGTGATAGGCCCCTATCTTCCGAGGCACAATTCTACGGAAAATAGGTGCCTAACAGTAAAGTAGGCATGTTTAGAGGGTGGCGAGTGACTTAGGCACCACTAGGTACGATTCTCTAAAGACTTAGGCACCTATAATGTAGGCCTTTAAAACCCTGGCCTACATTACAGGCTCCTAAGTTTTAACTTGGGCGCCGCTAAGCACAATTCTGAAATGGGCACCTAAGAGTGACTGACATATGATAGGCACATGCATTATAGGTGCCTCTCTTTTAAGACACCATTTACAGAATCCAGCCCCTAGTACATACATCTGCAAGCACAGGTTACAGAATACTGCAAGTTATGTACTTATTTTAAGTGTTAAATTAGGCATTAATTGGCATTGATAAACAATAATTGGCTGTGGCTGAAGTTAATTGGCATCGATTTTCAATTTTGCAAGTAACTGCAACTTTAGTGCATAATTTCTCTAGTTTGCAACTGCTATGGGGTGTGGCTGTAGGACAGGCAGGGCAGGTTAGCACTTTCATGCACAGGATATAGAATACTATCAGTTATGCACCTCACAGCAATTGGCACTAGCATTCAAACCAGCCACTGAGCTAGCGTAAGTGGTCGTACCTAAAGTTAAGTGTGCGACTGTGGATTTATGCTCATATTCCTGTTTAGTCAAATTTGCAAGCCCAGTGCCTACATAATTCTTGAAAAACTGCATGAATAATTGGCCTTAGCAGCAATCTTCACAAGAACTCAAAGGTCTATGGCTTGCCTGTCTCCTCATTGGCCTTTCAAAATATAATCATATGCCAAATTTTTAAAATTCAATCAATTTATCTTAATAAAGGATAGGGACCCACCGCCAACATAGGCCATTTTTCATAACGGCTGTGTCAGGGGGCGGTCCTCCAAATGTGCATACATCTGCCTTCCATACTAAACATAGAAACATGATGGCAGATAAAAGTCATGTGGCCCATCTAGTCTGCCCATCCGCAGAAACCATGATCTCTTTCTCTCTCAGAGATCTCACGTGCCTATCCCAGGCCCTTTTGAATTCAGACACAGTCTCTGTCTCCACCACCTCTTCTGGGAGACTGTTCCATGCATCTACCACCCTTTCTGTAAAAAAGTATTTCCTTAGATTACCCCGGAGCCTATCACCTCTTAACTTCATCCTATGCCCTCTCATTGCAGAGTTTCCTTTCAAATGAAAGACTCGACTCATGCGCATTTATGTAGGTATTTAAATGTCTTTATTATATCTCCCCTCTCCCGCCTTTCCTCCAAAGTATAGAGATTGAGATCTTTAAGTCTGACCTCATATGCCTTATGATGAAGGCCACATTCCATTTTAGTAGCCTTCTTCTGGACTGACTCCATACTTTTTATATCTTTTTGAGGGTGCAGCCTCCAGAATTGTACACAATATTCTAAATGAGGTCTCACCAAAGTATTATACAGGGGCATCAATACCTCCTTTTTCCTACCGGCCATACCTCTCACTATGCAACCTAGCATCCTTCAAGCTTTCGCCATCACCTTTTCGCCATCACATACAATCATATCAAAGTCCCACTCTTCTGTCGTGCACATAAGTTCTTCACCCCCTAAACTGTACTATACCCTCGTGTTTTTGTAGCCCAAAAGCCTGACCTTGCATTTCTTAGCATTAAATTTTAGCTGCCAGGTCTTTCTTCACGTTACTCTATTGCAGATTTTGGTATCATCCACAAAGAGGCAAATCTTACCTGACAACCCTTCAGCAATATCATTTATAAAAATGTTAAAAAGAACAGGCCCAAGAATGGAACCTGGAGGTACACCACTAGTAACATCCCTTTCCTCACAGCGATCTCCATTGATCACTACCTTCTGTCGCCTTACACTCAACCAGTTCTTGACCCAGCCCATCACTTTGGGACCCATCCCGAGGGCATTCAGTTTATTTATTAGACGTCTGTGTGGAACACTGTCCAATCCAATGTCTTATATACCGGATCATTCCCAAAAGGGATTCGATCTGGTTAACAAAATTAACATAAGAACATAAGCAATGCCTCTGCCGGGTCAGACCTGAGGTCCATCGTGCCCAACAGTCCGCTCACGCGGCGGCCCAACAGGTCCAGGACCTGTGCAGTAATCCTCTATCTATACCCCTCTATCCCCTTTTCCAACAGGAAACTGTCCAATCCTTTCTTAAACCCCAGTACCGTACTCTGCCCTATTACGTCCTCTGGAAGCGCATTCCTGGTGTCCACCACCCGCTGAGAAAAGAAAAACTTCCTAGCATTTGTTTTGAATCTATCCCCTTCCAATTTTTCCGAATGCCCTCTTGTTCTTTTATGTTTTGAAAATTTGAAGAATCTATCTCTCTCTACTTTCTCTATGCCCTTCATGATCTTGTAGGTTTCTATCATGTCTCCTCTGAGTCTCCGCTTTTCCAGGGAGAAGAGCTCCAGCCTCTCCAATCTTTCAGTGTATGAAAGGTTTTCCATGCCCTTAATCATTCGTGTCGCTCTCCTCTGGACCCTCTCAAGTATTAAATATATTGAAAATACGTTTTGTCAATTTCAGTTATGAGCAGGGATTCATCCAGACCAAAAGTACATAAATAAAGCTGACAAACTAAAAATCAAAAAGATGAAAAAGATGAAAAGGAGAAAAATAAACCTCAATTGAGGGTCGTTGGGACTACACAAGTACCCAACCATCCACTCATCATCACGGGTTTATAAAAAACTCCAAAACATGTATAAATAATCAATTCTCACATCTTTCATTCACACAAAATCTTCTTTTTGTTATTTTTCACAGTCTTTTTTATATATAGTTTCAGTTTAAATGTCAAGCAATAAAAATGGCCCGAATCCCAAGCTTAACCACATTAATTGGCGAGGACTACAGCTGAATGTAATCAGTATAAGCAGTAACCCTCTCAAGTATTGCCATATCCTTCTTAAGGTACGGTGACCAATACTGAACACAGTACTCCAGGTGCGGGCGCACCATTGCCCGATACAACGGCAGGATGACTTCTTTTGTTCTGGTCGTAATACCATTTTTAATAATACCCAACATTCTGTTTGCCTTCTTCGCGGCTGCTGTGCATTGCGCCGTTGACTTCATTGTTGTATCCACCAGTACACCCAAATCTCTTTCAAGGTTACTTCCCTCTAATACTAATCCCCCCATTTGGTAGCTGAACATCGGGTTCTTTCTCTCTATATGCATGACCTTGCAATTCCCTACATTGAATTTCATCTGCCATTTATTCGCCCACTCCTCCAGTTTGTTTAGGTCCCTTTGTAGGTCCTCACACTCTTCCGTAGTTCTAACCCTTCTACAGAGTTTAGTGTCGTCCGCAAATTTTATAACTTCACATTTTGTCCCCGTTTCCAGGTCATTAATAAATATATTGAACAGCAGCGGTCCAAGTACAGACCCCTGTGGAACTCTGCTCGTGACTTTCCTCCAGCCCGAGTAGTGACCCTTCACTCCAACCCTCTGTCTCCTGCTTGCCAACCAGTGTTTGATCCATCTGTGTACGTCCCCTTCCACCCCGTGGTTCCATAGCTTCCTAAGTAGCCGCTCATGGGGTACCTTGTCAAATGCCTTTTGGAAGTCAAGGTAAATGATGTCTACAGGTTCCCCTTTGTCCAACTGGCTGTTTACCCCCTCAAAGAAGTGCAGTAAGTTTGTTTGGCACGATCTTCCCTTGCAGAAGCCATGTTGGCTCGCTTTCATCAGCCCATTTTTTTCGATGTGCTCACAGATGCTGTCCTTTATCAGTGCTTCTACCATCTTGCCTGGAACCGATGTCAAACTTACCGGCCTATAGTTTCCCGGGTCTCCTCTTGACCCCTTTTTAAAGATAGGTGTAACATTTGCTATCTTCCAGTCCTCCGGAATCTCTCCAGTTTTCAAGGATAGGTTGCAAACTCGTTGGAGTATTCCCGCTATCTCATTTCTTAGTTCTTTTAGTACCCTAGGGTGGATTCCGTCCGGGCCTGGTCATTTGTCGCTTTTCAATCTATCTATCTGTTGGAGGACATCCTCATGGCTCACCTCTATTGCTGACAGTTTTTCTTCTTGGTCACCATGGAAGATCACGTCGGGTTCCGGTACACTGGATGTGTCCTCGCTTGTGAAGACTGACGAGAAGAATTTGTTTAACCTGTCGGCTACCTCTTTTTGCTCCTTTATCACTCCCTTTTTGTCTCCATCATCCAACGGTCCTACTTCCTCCCTCGCCGGTTTCTTCCCCTTAACATATCTGAAGAATGATTTGAAGTTTTTTGCCTCCCTGGCCAGTCTCTCTTCGTATTCTCTTTTCGCTCTCCTAACCCCTTGATGACATTCTCTTTGGCGTTTCCTGTGTTCATTCCAGTTTTCCCCAGTTTGGTCCTTTTTCCATTTCCGGAATGATTTTTTCTTGTCTCCTATCGCTTTCTTCACCTCATTGTTTATCCATGCGGAGTCTTTTGTTCGGTTTTTTTTTTGCACCCTTTTCTAAATCTGGGGATGTACATATGTTGTGCTTCTTGCACTGTGCCCTTGAATAGAGACCAGGCTTGCTCTACAGTTTCTGTTTTCCTTGAGCTGTTTTTAAGTTTTTTTCTTACCATTGCTCTCATAGCATCATAGTTCCCTTTCTTGAAGTTGAACGTTGTCACTGTGGTTCTCTTCCCTTTTGCTGTACTTACCGTATTTTCACACAGATAACACGCACCCGTGTAAAACGCGCACACGGGTATAGCGCGCAGAAACCACGATTTTATGTACAAAAACTTTTGTATACCGCGCTCACGGGTATACCGCGCATGCAGCCCGACTGTCCTTTCGCCCGCCCCGACTCTCCTCTGGCCACCCCAACTCTCCTTTCGCCCTCCCCGACTCTCCGTGCGCTGTCCCGACTCTCCGTTCACCCTCCCTGACTTTCCGTGCACTGCCCCGACTCTCCGTGCACTGTCCCGACTCTCCGTGCACTGTCCCGACTCTCCGTGCACTGTCCCGACTCTCCGTGCACTGTCCCGACTCTCCGTTCACCCTCCCTGACTTTCCGTGCACTGCCCCGCCTCTCCGTGCGCTGTCCTGACTCTCCGTTCACCCGCCCTGACTCTCCGTGCACTGCCCCGACTCTCCGTGCGCTGTCCCGACTCTCCGTTCACCCGCCCTGACTTTCCGTGCACTGCCCCGACTCTCCGTGCGCTGTCCCGACTCTCCGTGCACTGTCCCGACTCTCCGTGCACTGTCCCGACTCTCCGTTCACCCTCCCTGACTTTCCGTGCACTGCCCCGCCTCTCCGTGCGCTGTCCTGACTCTCCGTTCACCCGCCCTGACTTTCCGTGCACTGCCCCGACTCTCCGTGCGCTGTCCCGACTCTCCGTTCACCCGCCCTGACTTTCCGTGCACTGCCCCGACTCTCCGTGCGCTGTCCCGACTCTCCGATACATCCCCCCCCCCCGGCAGGACCACTCGCACCCCCACCCCGAAGGACCGCCGACTCCCCGACAATATCGGGCCAGAAGGGAGCCCAAACCCTCCTGGCCACGGCGACCCCCTACCCCCACCCTGCACTACATTATGGGCAGGAGGGATCCCAGGCCCTCCTGCCCTCGACGCAAACCCCCCTCCCTCCAATGACCGCCCCCCCCAAGAACCTCCGACCGCCCCCCCAGCCGACCCGCGACCCCCCTGGCCGACCCCCACCCCCTTTCCCCGTACCTTTGGTAGTTGGCCGGACAGACGGGAGCCAAACCCGCCTGTCCGGCAGGCAGCCAATGACGGAATGAGGCCGGATTGGCCCATCCGTCCCAAAGCTCCGCCTACTGGTGGGGCCTAAGGCGCGTGGGCCAATCAGAATAGGCCCTGGAGCCTTAGGTCCCACCTGGGGGCGCGGCCTGAGGCACATGGTCGGGTTGGGCCCATGTGCCTCAGGCCGCGCCCCCAGGTGGGACCTAAGGCTCCAGGGCCTTTTCTGATTGGCCCACGCGCCTTAGGCCCCACCAGTAGGCGGAGCTTTGGGACGGATGGGCCAATCCGGCCTCATTCCATCGTTGGCTGCCTGCCGGACAGGCGGGTTTGGCTCCCGTCTGTCCGGCCAACTACCAAAGGTACGGGGAATGGGGGTGGGGGTGTCGTGGGGGGTCGGCCAGGGGGGTCACGGGTCGGCTGGGGGGGCGGTTGGAGGTTCTTGGGGGGGGCGGTCGTTGGAGGGAGGGGGGTTTGCGTCGAGGGCAGGAGGGCCTGGGATCCCTCCTGCCCGTAATGTAGTGCGGGGTGGGGGTAGGGGGTCACCGTGGCCAGGAGGGTTTGGGCTCCCTCCTGGCCCGATATTGTCGGGGAGTTGGGGAGTCAGCCGGGCAAGAGGGCTTGGGCTCCCTCTTGCTCCGATCGTGGATGCGGGTGCGGGTGGGAGCGCGTGCGAGCGGTCGTTCGGGGTGGGGGTGCGAGCGGTCCTGCTGGGGGGGGTGAATCGGGCGTCGGGCGGGGTGGGAACTATGTAAAAAAAATTTTGTATACCGCGCTCACGCGTATAACGCACGAGGGGTATGCGCGGTAGGTAAAAACGCGTATAACGCACGCGTTATATGCGTGAAAATACGGTACTCCTAATTTGTACTGGATCATGTTGTGATCGCTGTTTCCTAGTGGTCCTACTACTTCCACTTCTTTTGTAGGTCCCCCTATTCCGTTGAGGATTAGGTCAAGAACATAGAAAAACAATAATTGAACATGAAGTTCATCTATTACAATCCCTTATTTGTCAGCTAAAAATTTCTTAAACAGATATGTCTTCAAAATTTTTCTAAAACATGTCAAAGCGGAGAGGAAAGGAGTCTAATTTCTGAAGGGAGGTCATTCCAGATTTTTACCAAGGCAAATGCCATAGAGTGTGAGAGCCTTCCTAAAGTATGAATACCGTTAACATAAGGAAATACTAATTTAAAATTTATGTGTTCCTCTAGTAGAAAAAGGTTGTTGAGAATTAAAAGAAAGAGTAAGTAATGGGGGAAAGATCCCATATAAATTTTTTTTTTGTTTGTTTAAATGTGTTTTATTAAAATTTCAAAAATGTGCAAGCAATGCAAACAAGAAAATACAGCAATATTCTCAAATATGTGCACAATACAGACCCTTCCCCCATCAACCCCCCCAATCCCCTTGTAGAGAAAGCATTTCAAGAGCACATAAAGCAAAAACAAAAACACAGTCACAAGTTCAATAATCTGCTTCTTGCATGAGGAGTAAGAACCATCCAAAAATGTTCCCAAATCTGACAGAAGCGACGGCCAGGTCTCGAATCAAGATCGCAAAAGTACCTGCGTTCTAGAGAGGCCTGCACAATCATCAACGATCTCCATTGGCTATAAGACGGCAGATCACTGGACAACCAGTTAGTCAAAATGGCCTTCTTGCCAAGAAGCATCACTCTAGCCACAAAAGCTGTCAGTCTTTTTGGTTTAAGTGTTGTTATGTTGAAGTATCCAAAAAAGTGCTCACAGTGCTGGAGTCCACCATCGGCCCCATAAAGAAGTACCCATTTAAACATTAGAACACTTGAACTGAAGCCTCCAGTATACCGGTAGCCAATGCAATGCCCTCAGTAATGGAGTAACATGATCATATCTACTCTTACCATGAACCTGTGAAAAGAGTTGCCGCTGAGGCCGATTATTCATGCTGTATTCATGTTTAAAGCATTTCCCTCCTCCCCTTTTTTACAAAACCGTAATGCAGTTTTTAGCGCCAGGCGCAGTGGTAAAAGCTCCGACGCTCACAGGAATTCTATGAGCATCAGAGCTGTTACCGCTGCGGCCAGCACTAAAAACTGTGATATGGTTTTGTAAAAGGGGGGGGGGGTTAATATACTTTACAAAAGTAAATACAAAACCATACCAAATAAGATAACCACAAACAATAAACCAGATATAAATTCCAAAAACTCCTCTCAAGAATCATTTAACACATGACAATCCAATAACTCTCACTTGCTTTCTCCTTCAGAAACCATCATTTATTTATTTATTCAATTTTCTATACTGTTCTCCCAGGAGAGCTCAGAACAGTTTACATGAATTTATTCAGGTACTCAAGCATTTTTCCCCATCTGTTCTGGTGGGCTCACAAGATATCTAATGTACCTGGGGCAATGGGGGGATTAGATGACTTGTACAGGTCACAAGGAGCAGTGTGCGTTTGAATACACAACCTCAGGGTGCTGAGGCTGTAGCTTTAACCACTGTGCCACACTCTTCCCCTATCTTCAAATATATTCTTATACTTCCTAAATAAGGAGGCCCAATTCCACCACAAATTGATATGTACAACACAATTGTTCTTCTAGCAATTTAACTTTTAGAGTTACTGAAACAAAATAATTTAAAAAAAAAACATTTTGTAGCTTTTGGAATAGCCTGAAGAGGCAATGGAACATCAACACAGAAGATGTCTGTGATTCTCCGCCACATATCCTTCCAGTAGTGCTGTCTGATTCACGATTCGAATCAGGTTAATCGATTCGATTCAATTTAAAAAAAAAAAAATCTGCCTACCGATTCGATGATCGACCCTTCCCCCATGCCTTCCTAAAGCAGGAGCGGCAGCGCTGCCTCTTGCTGGCCATCTGCTGCCGCTCCTGCTTGAGGGGGAGGATCAGTCAGAAAGGCCTGCATGTTCCCCCAGCTTCCCCGCTCTTACCTTAAGCTAATGTAGCAGCTTGCAGGATCGCTGGTGCTATAGCGATCTCTGCAGCTGCCCATTGTCCTCAGCAGCACGTTCTCTCTGCTACGGTGCTGCCCCTGCTCTGACGTCAGGGGCAGGATTGCACCAGAGAGAATGTGCCGCTGAGGATGATTAGCAGCTACAGGGATTTTTATAGCACCAGCGATCCTGCAGGCTGCCGTATTAGCTGCTTAAGGTAAAAGCAGGAAAGCTGGGGGAACATGCAGGCTTGTGTGGGGAGCAGGCCTTTGCGGCAGGGAGGAGGAGGAAGAGTGCCTTCGCGGCGGGTCAGGCAGGCCTTTGCGGGGGGAGCAAGCCTTCACAGTGGGGCGGCAGGCCTGTGTAGAGGGAGGAGGAGGAGGAAGAGTGCCTTTGCGGAGGGGAGGGTTGACAGGCCTTCGTGGCAGGGAGGCAAGCTTGTGCAGAGGGAGGAGGAGGAAGGAATAAGAGAGGGGATGGGAGATGCCAGACCTGGGATGAAGTGAAGGGAAGAGAGAGACCAAACCAAAAAGAGGGGGAGGAAAGCAGAGGGGAGGTGCTGGACTAATGGAGAGAGAAATGCAAGACCACAAGGAGAATAGTACAAGAGGGACAGATACTGCTCCAAAGTAGGTGGGCAGGGTGCAGGATGGCAGGAGAGATAGTAGAAGAAGGCCTGTACCTGGGGAAGGGGATACAGGAGGTAAGGAAGAGAGAAAGAAGAAGCTGGATATGGGGAGAGACATGAAACAGAGATAAGATGCTGGGCATGGAGGGAGCATAGGAACAGGGACACAAGGGGGACACTACTGGAGAGGGGAATAGGGACAGGGACACAGAAGAGAGATGCTGGATGAAAGGGTAGTTGAGAAAATGAGAGATGATGGATCTGTGGATGGTGGGGTCTATTGCTGCAGATGCGGGGGAATGGAGATGAAAAAAAAGGAAAGATGCCAGACCTCTGGGGGAGGAAAGGGAAACAGAAGGGGAGGACAGAGATGGAAGATGGATGGTTAGCAAGGAGAAATAAGAAAGAAGGAGAGCCTGATCAGAAGACAACCAGAGCCTGGGACCGACATGATTTAAAAAATGACCATACAACAAAAGGTAGGAAAAATAATTTTATTTTCTGTTTTGTGATTACAATGTCAGATTTTATATGTGTATCTTTCCAGAGCTGGTGTTAGGCCGCGAACGTGAACTAGGATTTAACAGAGAGAGGAAAAGTATTTTTTGTTTGTTTATTTTGTTTACACCACAGCGCTAGTGTGAGTAGGAGAGGGCAAAGGGGGTGAAGAAGCTATAAAATAAACCCACAAGGATGTTTGGAAAAAACCCACTCAATTAGGCAGGAAAATTGAATCAAATCATCGATTCAATAGGCTGAATCGAATCAAAATTTTTTTTCCTGAATTAGGCAGCACTACCTTCCAGTATACTTGTACATTAGGGCTTTCATACTCCATGGGGCCATTTTCCAAAAAGAGCCAACAAAGGGGCAGGTGGACGTTTGACTCACCAAACCCTTCCAATTCTCTATTTTTGAAACCTGTGCTGTCTTAGATCTTGTAGCCCAGTGGTTCCCTACCATGTCCTTGAAGGACCACCAGACCAATCGGGTTTTCAGGATAGCCCTAATGAATATGCATGGAGCAGATTTGCATGCCTCTCACTTCCATTATATGCAAATCTCTCTCATGCATATTTATTAGGGCTAGCCTGAAAACCTGATTGGCCTGGTGGTCCTCCAGGACAGGGTTGGGAACCACTGTTGTAGCCCATTCGATTCCAAGTACTTCACTATTCTTTCCTTCAACAGAGCTGCCTTTATCTTTACAACCAGCAAAATGAGGCTCACCGGCCTATAGTTTCCAACTTCTCTGTTCCCACTTTTGTGTAGAGGGACCACATTTGTTTTTCTCCAATCCCAAGGAACTTCTCCTGTCTTCAAGGATTTACTGAACAAATCCACAAGAGGTTCCGCAAGAAAGTCTCCAAGTTCCCTCAATGCCTTGGAGTGGATTTCGTCCATTCCAATGGCTCTGTTCATGTTTAGTTTTTTCAGTTGTTCATAAACACTTCCTTCTGTGAATGGTGTGTTATCTACTCCACTTCCATATATACACTTGCTAGCCAACCATGGTCCTTCTCCAGACTTTTCTTCCATGAACAAAGAACAGAATTGTTTAGAATGTCCACTTTTTCCTCATCACTAATTCTCAACATCTTTTAGTCTAACTTTCAGCCATATATCTAATATCCTGAAGTATTCCTTCTACAAACTAAGAATAATATACAGGCAGTCCCAGAGTTACAGATGCCTAATTTAAGTACAACTCGTACTTAAGAATGTAGTAGTAGCTTCATTTTATTTCAGTGAGCAGTATTTCCAGTGGCATAGACTCCTACACTTCTCCTGCAATAGATTTAGGAACGATGGATGGCCACATTAAGAACAGTGTGTAATTGTGCATGCTCTACCATAGAGGGAAAACTGGTAGAGGCAGTTGATCCTTTTGTCAGCTGGGAGCAAAGTAAGCAGCAAGAATCTTAAAATCTATATGTTCCGAGTTACATATAAATATGACTTAAGAACAGGGATATTCCAGTGATCACTTATCTACTTAATGTGTTCCTTGACTCTTAATTCACTCATTAGTAATCACAGAATTAGATTACTGCAATGCCTTCTTTAATGTTACAAACTACTAATAGCTGATGTCTTCAACTTCTTAGAAGTACAACTCATAATGGGCTCAAAAAATGTGATCCTGCATGAAGAACATTGGCTATCACATAGAATCACACAGAAAGCTTTGACTTTAGTCCATTATTCAGGGTATCCCATCTCCTAACATACCTTATATCCTTATGAGAAATCTGTCTAGAAATACTATCTTTTTGACACCTTACACTAGGTGAGATCAGAACCAAAATAGTTAGTGTGTGAGGTCCTACCTTCCGGAATGACCTTCCACACACATCCTTCGATTTGAAAGGTCCTCTCAGAAATTGAAGTCTGAGCAGAAGGACCTTTCTCTTTCAGAATGCTTTCTGCAAATAGTTTCTTCCTGTTGCCCTTAGCTCTTCGAATTGGGGCTCAGCACAACTGAGATTTGCTATCTTTTTCTCTGTTATTGTGATTATATTTCTACAATATTTTTCTATTATTTATTCTCTACCTTATGTGATAATTTAATATTAATTGTGTATTGCTCAGAAAAGTTTCAAATGGGTAGTATAACAAAAAAAAAAAAAAAAAAAAATCCCCAATAAACTCGGAAGCTAATTTGTAATTTCTGTTTATGACATTGCATTCCCATCAGTGTTGTAAGCCACTCTAGATGATGCAATGGGACCAAAAAGATGGAGTATGAGATTACATAAAGAATAAAGATATACTACTTGGGATCTGGGTTGGATTTTCCCACCAAAATTCAAATTTGTGACCAACTGACATTGCCACCAAAATTCAAATTGGTGACCAACAGGCAGCCCTGTTCCCAATCGGGTCAGTGCAACCACTATTTACAAAGGCAAACTGCAGACCTCACAGCCTACCCTGAAGAAAGCCACAGCATAGTGGCTGAAACATCAGTTTCTACCTGACAAGACACAGCGAGACCCGGAAACCTGCAACAAGCACAATGTCAGCTGCAGAAGCCCTGAGAGAACAGAGTTAAAGTGTCAAGCTATATGATTCTATAGAAATACAAATCAACTTTTCCTTCCATACAAATAATTTAGACCTACCCCTATAAATATCCTATTGAAATTTTAAAAGTCTAGTAATTAATTTGCAATGCTACAATCTTTTATGAAACATTCACAAAATACTGCATACACAGAACACAGCGTTGAAACTATTTTTGTTATCACCGGGATCTTCAGACTGCCGCTAGAGTAGCATAGCTCAAAGTGGCTGCAATCCTCATTGATCCTGTTTGCACTATCGCTACTTATTGTCAGGAACTGTATTATTGGTGATTATTCATTTTTTGTGCTTTATTATATAGAAGTAATTACACTTCTCTCTCCGTATTCGCGGTTTCAGTAATCGCGGTTTCGATTATTCATGGTTTTTAGCTTGCTGGATCCTCCCCCCAAATTACATCAGCTTGCATAGAGAAATCACTGATTCCAAGCATTTACAGATAAAATCTCCGATTCCCAGCACTTTCTTCACTGTATTTTGCCTCTCCTTCAGAACAGGCCAGGTCTCCCACCATGTTATTCGCGGTTTCACCATATTCACAATGGTTTTTAATAGAAAACAGCGAAGAACATATGAAAAAGTTATTTGCATTTTTTCTGTATTTGCGTCCCCTATCACAGCGAATACGGAGGGAAAAGTGAAAAAAAAACATAGCTTTGTTGTCAACACATCCCCCTCACCAACACGTTTCATATACGTCTTCAGAGTCGGGGAAGACACATAAAAGCTAGCACTCTTGCTCTGCCTTTCAGTCTGTCGCCATTAGACCAAAATGGCGTCAGATTGCAAAGGCAGAGCAAGAGTGGATAAAGGGGTGATAAAGGGGATGGAACTCCTCTCATATGAGGAAAGTCCAAAAAGGTTAGGGCTCTTCAGCTTGGAAAAGAGACAGCTGAGGGGAGATATTATTGAAGTCTACAAAATCCTGAGTGGAGTATAATGGTACAAGTGGATTGATTTTTCACTCTTGTCAAAAATGACAAAGACTAGGGGACACTCAATGAAATTGCAGGGAAATACTTTTAAAAACAATAGGAGGAAATACTTTTTTCAATGGGTGAATAGCAGTGGCGTACCTAGCATATGTGACACCCGGGGCCTATCATTTTTTTGGCACCCCTCCCCCCATCTGTACAAAAAACATGATTTTTAGTAACAATCCACACATCTCACATGAGTACCTAGGAAAAGGCAGCATCTTACATATTGCAGTGAGCAGTACATCAATACACCCATTGTAAAACTAAACAAGCCAGACCAGCACAGATCAATCCTACACCGTCAATCCTAACAGAAAACCATCTTTCGAACACACAGAACACAGAAAACACCTTCGCCTACTATGGAATATGTAATCACAAACTAACCCCTCCCTCTTTTACAAAACTGTAGTGTGGATTTTAGCCATAGTGGTAACAGCTCTGATGCTCATAGAATTCTGGGCATCAGAGCTGCTACCACCATGGCTGGCACTAAAAAACGCTCCACAGTTTTGTAAAATATAAATACACAAAGGTTAAATTGAACCAGCAAGAAGCTGGACTCTGCATACAATGCAACACCACAGAAACAGTGACACATTTCTCCTAAAACAATAAATAAATAGAAAATTGTTTTTCTACCTTTGTCTTCTCTGGTTTCTTCTTTCCTCATCTTCTTGTTACTGTCTTCCTTCCATCCATTGTCTGCCATCTCTCTGCCCCTATATGGCATCTTCTCTCCTTCAATGCTCCTTCCAGAAACTGTATGCCTCCCCCTTCCATCTCTCCTTTCACCCCCATTGGTCTGGCATCTCTCTCCTCTCCTTCCCACTCCCACACCTCTCTTCTGCAATCCCTTTCTTCCCTCATTTTCCTTTTCAATTTATTTTCTGCATCCATCTAGATTACGTTCTTACTACCCTCTCAATTTCCTTTTTTACTGTCTACCTACAGCTCGCCACCTCTTTCCCTCACCCCCTCCAGTATTTCCCTAACTCAATCCTTTTCCCCCATCATATGCCCTCCTTTTATTTATCCCCTCCTTCCATCATCTGCCCTCTTCTCTCTCCCCACTTCCATCATCTGCCCCTTCTCTCTCTTTCCCCCCACTTCCATCATCTGCCCTCTTCTCTCTCCTTCTCTCCACTTCCATCATCTGCCCCTTCTCTCTCTTCACCCCTCCTTCCATCATTTGCCCTCTTCTCTCTCCCCAGTTCCATCATCTGCCCCTTCTCCCCACTTCCATCATCTGCCCCTTCTCTTTCTTTCCCCCACTTCCATCAGCATCTGCCCCCTTTCGCTCCCTACAACCCAATTCTATGCAGTATCGTTCCCCCTTATGTCTCTTTCCCTGCAATTCCTTCAGCATCTGCCCCTTTCTCTCCCTCCACCACACATCCATACCACCCTGACCCCCTTTGTCACCCTTCAGCATGATTCCATATCACCCTGACCCCCCTTTGTCACCCTTCAGCGTGATTCCATAGCACCCTGACCCCCTTTTGTCACCCTTAACCATGTTTCCATAGCACCCTCACCTCCCTTTGTCACCCTTCAGCGTGATTCCATAGCACCCTGACCTACTTTGTCACCTTTACCATGTTTCCATAGCACCCTGACCAGTGTTCCCGCTAAGGTGCGTTGGCCTGCGCGCGCGCACAAAATATTACATCGCAGCGCAAAGTTTCTCTTCACAGCGCACACACGCGTCGCAAAGGTAAGGGGAGGTAAGGTAAGGGGACGCATTGGGGGGATTGCACTTCCCCACAATTGGCATGCTTCGGTTCCTCTTCTTCCTTCCTTCCTCCCCCCCCCCCCCCCCGCGGGACCCTGCGGCACCATCAACTCTTACTCCCTCTAATGTCGGCCCTGCAGCTCCAGACTTCCTCGCACCTTCTCCCCTCCCCCTTTGGATCGCTATTATTTTAAATGTTATAGCCGCGGAGCTGTATCCATCAGTGGAGATGTCTAACCTCGGCCTGCCCCGGAACTCTTACTGCAACAGTGACTTCCTGTTCCTGCCTAGACGGGCGGCTGCTGCAGTAAGAGTTCCGGGGCAGGCCGAGGTTAGACATCTCCACTGATGGATACAGCTCCGCGGCTATAACATTTAAAATAATAGCGATCCAAAGGGGGAGGGGAGAAGGTGCGAGGAAGTCTGGAGCTGCAGGGCCGACATTAGAGGGAGTAAGAGTTGATGGTGCCGCAGGGTCCCGCGGGGGGGGGGGGGGGGGGAGGAAGGAAGGAAGAAGAGGAACCGAAGCATGGCAATTGTGGGGAAGTGCAGAGCTGCAGGGAAGAGTGTTGCGGTACGCAGCTGGAGGGAGAAGGAAGATGAGGGAGGGAATTAAAGGAGATGCCAGGGCTTGGAGCATAGGAGGAAGGTATGCCAGTCTAAGGGAAAAGGAAGGGGGAGATGTGAGAGCATGGAGGGGGAACGAAAGATGGAAGAAAAGGAAAGGAGAGAGATGCCAGAGAATCAGGGAAGGGGAGATACCAGACTATGAGGAGAGGTGTGGGAGAGGGAAGGCGAGGAGAGAGATGCCAGACCAATGGGGTGAAAGGAGAGATGGAAGGGGGAGGCATACAGTTTCTGGAAGGGGCATAGAAGGAGAGAAGATGCCATATAGGGGAAGAGAGACGGCAGACAGTGAATGGAAGGAAGAGAGTTACAAGAAGATGAGGAAAGGAGAAACCACAGAAGACAAAGGTAGAAAAAAATTTCTATTTATTTATTGCTTTAGGAGACATGTGTCACTGTTTCTGTGAAGCATTGTATGCAGAGTCCAGCTTCTTGCTGGTTCAATTTAACCTTTGTCTATGTATTTTTATTTTATCCCCCCTTTTACAAAACTGTGAAGCGTTTTTAGCACCAGCCTTGGTGGTAGCAGCTCTGATGCTCAGAATTTTATGAGCATCAGAGCTGTTACCTCCGTAGCTAAAATCCACACTACAGTTTTGTAAAAGAGGGAGGGGTTAGTTTGTGATTACATATTCCTTACTAGGCGAAGGTGTTTTCTGTGTTCTGTGTGTTCGAAAGACATGGTTTTCTGTTAGGATTGACGGTGTAGGATTGATCTGTGCTGGTCTGGCTTGTTTAGTTTTACAATGGGTGTATTGATGTACTGCTCACTGCAATATGTAAGATGCTGCCTTTTCCTAGGTACTCATGTGTGACGTGTGGTTTGTTACTAAAAATCATGTTTTTCTTACAGATGGGGGGGGTGCCAAAAAATGATGGGCCCCGGATGTTACATATGCTAGGTACGCCACTGTATGTAAAGATACCAGAAAGCTGGCGTAGCAAAAACTTCTAAGTTTTGAGTATTTAACCCTCCCACAATCTCACGGGCACTCGTTTCAAGTTTATTGAGATTTTGATTTAAACGCAATATCAAATATTTTCAATGCATATAACAAAAATAAATTTGGGGAAATAAATAAAACCATTTGAACCAGTGTTCCCGCTAAGCTGCGCTGGCGTGCGCTGGCGCACAAAATATTACATCGCAGCGCACACGTTTCTCGTCACAGCGCACGATCGGAAGAGGCGTACGGCAGATGGCAGGGCGGCGAGAGGAGAATCGGGCGAGTTGGCTCATAACTTGCTGGCGCCCGATATTTTTGGCTCACGGTGAAAAAAGTTTGCTCACAACACCCGCCCGCTTAGAGGGAACACTGACCCTGACCCCCCCCTTTGTCACCCTTTACCATGTTTCCATAGCACCCTGACCCCCTTTTGTCACCCTTAACCATGTTTCCATAGCACCCTGAACCCCCTTTGTCACCCTCCACACCCCTTCATGCCACCCTGACCTCCTTTCTTTCTCCGTCCCAAAGATCCCGTGATGACTGCTTCTGCTCCGATGGAAGAGGTAAGTGACGTCGGAGGGGGCTGGGCCGGCAGACGCAGTTATTTGCGGCAAGATCCCGCGATGACTACGGCTGCCGGTCCCCCACCCCCCCCGACGTCACTTACCTCTTCCCAGTCATCGCGGGACTTTCTTCTCTTCAGCGCGGCTGCCGACTCTGCTCTAAGTAGGGCAGCCGCGCTGAAATGCGATTTGAAGCAGCGTGGGAGGTTCTGGATCCAGCCGGCTGTGCACCCCCTTGGAGTGTGCACCTGGGGCGGACCTCCCCACTCCCCCGCCCCCCCATTGGTACGCCACTGGAAAATAGTTAAGCTCTGGAACGCGTTGCCAGAGGTTGTGGTAAAAGCGGATAGCATAGCTGATTTTAAGTTCTTAAGACATGAGGGAAGCCTCTGCTTGTCCTGGATCGGTAGCATGGAAATTTGCTACTCTGGGTTTTGGACAGGTACTAGTGACTTGGATTGGCCACCATGAGAACGGGCTACTGGACTTGATGGACCATTGGTCTGACCCAGTAAGGCTATTCTTATGTTCTTACTTCTATATAATATAATAAAGCACAAAAAAATGAATATCGCCAATGATATACTTCCAGACAATAAGTAGTGATAGTGCAAACGGGATCAATGAGGATCGCAGCTACGTTGAGTTATGTTACTCTAGTGGCAGTCTGAAGATCCCAGTGATAACAAAAATAGTTTCAACGCTCTGTTGTGTGTATGCAGTATTTTGTGAATGTTTCATAAAAGGATTGTAGCACTGATTAATAACAATAATAATAGTTTATTTTTATATACCGCCATACCCGGAAGTTCTAGGCGGTTCACAGCAATCGAGCGTAATACATACAATACAAATCATCTAAGATTTGGCAAGTTGAATGCATACAATATAGGAAAAAAATACAAACAGTTTAAAATAGGATAAAAAATATTAAGTTAAACAATAATATACATTAAGAACCCAGCCTGTTAAATAGTTGAGACTTGTCGATCATCATGGTACAACCATAGGGCTCCTTTTACTAAGGTGCGCTAGCAGTTTTGGCATGCGCTACAACGCCACACGCGCTAAACGCTAACGCCTCCATAGAGCTTGCGTTAGTATTTTTCATTTAGCGCGTGGTTTGCGCACGCTCTTTTCCGCTAGCGTTAGTAAAAGGAGCCCATAGTGATTCATTTGAGCATTGAGTGCCAATCTTCCAAAATCCACTGTCCTCCATTATAAAGGGATACTTTCTGAGCTGCTGCTGCGAGTTTTACACGAATGCCATGGAAAAAGCCAGTGGAGCTGGGCCTGTGGCACAGAACCCTGAAGGTGCACAATGTATAGACAGGAGAGATGGAATTATAGTTTGCTGGGGTCAGCATATTTTGTTCCTGCTACTTATTCACAAGATACAGGAAAGGACAAGGAGAGGGGCTGTGGGTGATGCATTTGCAATACACAGCGTCCTTGTTTTCCCACTAAGGCACTGCAGAGTAGAAATTGTCCATTCACTGCACATCACACTCCTCTGCACTTCAGTGTTAATGGTATGCTGGCAGTCTTGAAGCTGGGACGCTACAAGTGCACTGCATGGCCTGCCAAAGCTGCTTCCACGCTGTGCCTTTCTAGGATGCATGACGAGGGACTTGCAACACGGGTCCACGAGAGCCACAACAACTCTGGCATTCAGAGTAGCCAAGCTCTCTGCAAATCTGCCTGGCTCCGGGACCCCCGTCTATGCAAATAACATCAGAAGGCTATTCCTTGTGGATTAAAAAAATAAAAAAAAAAACTACCCCAAAACCCAGACCTGCTGCTAGCTGCTTTTACTGAGAACAGCTTCTTAAAGATTCCCCTTTGTGAAGTTTAAAGAAAGAAAATATTACAAGTCAGTATAATTACTGTACAGAGTGGACTGCAGTCATCAAATCTTACCCAGTACCTGAAAAGGAAGGCATGTTTGTAATTGTCTTGCAAATTGCAATTCATTTGAAAATCCAGCAGATTCATTGAATTCTCTTTAAAGTGCAAGAAATTCTTTACACGTTATTCCACAGAACTGCTGAATACAGAAAAGGGGATTAGGTTAGTTTTTCCCTCTGCTTCAGAGCAGCATTCAGGAAGCCACTGCAGCCTGGCAGAACCATGGCTGAAGGTACATAAGGAGCCAAGTTTTCAACATGATTGAGGTGTTCAACCCAATGAAAATTACCCCTTCATGCACACAGGCAATACTGGGTTTGCCCAAATATTCGTAGAGCTGGCCCCTATGTGAAGATTATTTTTTTTTTTTTTTTGCTCCATTTTGCAGTACTTTCTTTAGGTGACAGCTACCCTGACATCCGCAGTCCAAATTTATTTAAAAAGAACCCCCCCCCCAAAAAAAAAAAACCAAACAGGAGGCCAGGCCGACGGACCCTTTTTCACTCCTAGGTTGAAAAAGTTGTCCTAGGTTTGTTTCCTCACCGCTTCTCGACTCTCCCAAGGAAAGCCCTGCAAAGTCTGTTCAAATGTAGCAACAGGGGAGGCAAAGAGCAGTTGACAGGCTTTTCCGCCGACTTGCTCAGCCTCCTCTCGCTCACTTTACACTGGAGCCAAAGATAAAAACCGCAAGGAGAGAGAAAGAAAAAAAAAAAAAAAAAAGAAGGAAGAGGCATATTTTTTTTTTTTTTTTTAAACAATCTGCAGTTGCTCATTTTTTGCTCCCGGCGCAACGTATGTGCAAAACTGTGGGAGAACAGTGCAGGGAAAGTCTGCATTTTAACAGCTTCAATTCCCCCCCCTCCCCCGAAATAGCATGAAAAGCACGGGATGGGCAACTCAAAAGCTGTCTGCTTTAGTGAGAGAGCCGCTTCCCAAGCGGCCAGCACAACTGAGAAACTCCAGGTCTAGAGCGCGAGCTGCCGAAACCCCACCAAACGAAACGAAAGACAGCTGCACCTACCTCGACCATTAAACAAGACATTTAACCATAGTGGCAGGTCGGTGAGCTGGGAACGCCGTGAAACCTCGGAGCCGTGCCACTGGATCATGAAGACTCGTGCTGCAGGACCCAGCGCTAGAATCAGAGGAAGTGCCACGGGGGGGAGATTGCAGCGCCCCTAAGAGGCAGAGGTGGCTGGGAGGCCGGCGCGGCCACGGCAGCTCCAGGTGGGGGGGGGGGGGGGGGGCTGCTCCACCGCTGACTGGCGGGCCCGGCTGCACTGCGCACAAACGCTCGCGCGCGCACCGACACAGCCGCTGCTGCTGCTGCAGCTTCTTCTTTTCGTATTGTTTATGTTTCCTCATTTCGATTGTGACGTCAAAGGGTCTCTCTCCCCCGCACGCATGTGCTATTCATTTTTTTAAAGGACTACCCGCGCGAGAAATGTGCCAGTGACTTTGAGGTAACAGACTAGCCTGGAAGGAAGACTCGGCGGAGCAAGCATGTGCACACCAGTGGAGTACCGTGAATGTTAACTATTGTCTCCCACCCCTCATGAGTTCGGCTTCTTCCGTGCACTGTAGGTGGTTTTAAGACAATCTTTTCCTGCTCTTCATGTTCCTTAAAAAAGTGCTATATTTTCCCTTCTTCTATAAGCACCTAGTTCTTTGTGCAGTATTTTTGGAGGAGTGTGTGGTGCAGTGGTTGGATCTACAGCCTCAGCACCCTGGGGTTGTGGGTTCAAACCCCGCGCTGTTCCTTGTGACCCTGGGCAAGTCACTCAGTCCTCCATAGCCCCTGGTACGTTAGATAGATTGTGAGCCCACCGGGACAGAGAGGGAAAATGCTTGAGTACCTGATTGTAAAACCGCTTAGATAACCTTGATAGGCGGTATATAAAATCCTAATAAACTTGAAACTTGATTCTTATCCCTTCCTGCACTCAGAACAAACCCCCTCACTGCAAATCTCTCCCCTTTGTGCATTTCTTTGGTTTTGGCAAGCATGCCCGCATACAACAATGTGCATTACAGAGTGTGTTCAGCATGGGTGGAATAAATGACGCATTAACTTAAAGAGACACTAGCTTATTAAATAAGCCTTTTTGAAAAACTCGCTATAAAGGATACATCTTATCACCTACCATCTGAATTACTTTTTAGCATTTTAAGTTTTTGAACTTATAGCATTTAAAATTGTATCGTTGCATGAGATTAGCAAATTCGAGTACCTAAAACAAACGAGACTTAAAAACCTAAAATTCATACACCAGAGGAAAAACCTGCAAAAAGTTCAAGAGGCCGAAAATAATGCAAAAGATCAAGCTTTCCTTGGAAGCTTAGCCTTCACACAATAGCATGAGTACCTACAATGTAGCATCAGTCCATCAATCTGTTCATCCATGTGCAAACAGATTTGCAGGGAGTAGAAAATTAAAAATGAGCAAGGGACTGGTAAGCTAGAGTGGCAGGGTGCCCAGGTCCCACCACAAGATGGGAAGGAGCCTATCCAAGCTGTGAAAAGAGCAGCAGGGTGGCAGAGAGGCTGGACTTTGATGCCAGAAAGGGATTTGATCTACTGAAACAATCAAAGCGGTTTATATATCTTATACACAGGGGATGCAATGTCCTCTTGCACCGAGGATGTGTCTCCAGGGGCTTCTGCCCAGGAGGGAAAAGTTAGGACAGCGGTTATAGTTGGTGATTAAATTATTAGGCATGTAGTTTCTGGGTGGCAGGTGGGCGTGAGGATCGCCTGGTCACTTGCCTGCCTGGTGCGAAGGTGGTGGACCTCACGCATCACATAGATAGGATTTTAGATGGTGCTGGGGAGGAGCCAGCTGTCCTGGTACATGTAGGTACCAATGACATAGGAAAATGTGGGAGGGAGGTTCTGGAAGCCAAATTTAGGCTCTTAGGTAGAAAGCTGAAATCCAGATCCTCCAGGGTTGCATTTTCAGAAATGCTTCCAGTTCCATGTGCAGGACCCAAGATGCAGGTAGAGCTCCAAAATGCATGGTTGAGATGATGGTGCAGGGATGAGGGATTTAGATTTGTTAGGAACTGGGCAACCTTCTGGGAAAGGGGGAGCTTGTTCTGAAACTATGGACCCCGCCTTAACTGGGATAGAACCAGGCTGCTGGCACTAACATTTACAAAGGAGATAGAACAGTTTTTAAATTGAGATGTGGGGGAAAGCCGACAGTCGCCCAGGAGCGGATGGTTCGGTGTGAGGTATCCTTGGAGGATACTATTGAAACAGGATATTTATGGAGTCCTGGTAGAGAGGTTCCAATAATGGTGAAAGAAAGCCAGGAGGGTTTAAGAGGAAGGCAGAGTGAAAGACTCAAATTTTCCATCTTCTCAGCATGCTGTAGTTGCAAGGAAAAAACACAATTTGAAGTGTCTGTATACAAATGCTAGAAGCCTAAAAAATAAAATAGGAGAGTTAGAATATATAGCACTGAATGATGAGATAGATATAATAGGCATCTAGGAGACCTGGTGAAAGGAGGACAATCAATTGGATACTTTGTTACCTGGGTATAAATTATATTGCAAGGATAGAGTAAATCAAATTGGAGGGGAGGTTGCACTATATGTTAAAGAGGGGATTGAATCAAATAAAATAAACATTCTGCATGACATAGATAGCAGTGTGGAATCCTTATGGATAGAAATTCCATGTGTGAAGGGAAGGAATATAAAGAAGGTAGGGACAAAATGAGCAGGCAGATGAAGAAATGTTTTTAGAGATTAGGAAAGCTGGAGAAATGAGCAACACTATAATAATGGGTGATTTCAATTACGCACTCACTAAAAAAGAGGACATACCATAATTTTCGCTCCATAAGATGCACTTTCTCCCCCCAAAAAAGTGGGCGGAAATAAGTGTGCATCTTATGAAGTGAATATACAAAAAAACCCTGCGATACCTTTAAATGTTGGAGGTCGGTGGACAGCTGCTTGTCGGGGCCCGCAGCTCACAAGCGTGCTAATGCCTGGGCCCAGACACTTCCCTAATTGGGCCAGTGCTTCGCAGGGCTGCTTCAGAGGTTATAGTCTTTCTGCCATCCAGACGAGGTCGGGTCTGTCTGTTCACCTGTGTTTGGTGTGTGGTCTGAATAGACGGTCCCAACTTCTCATCTGGATGGCAAAAAGACTATAACCTCTGAAGCAGCAGTGTCAAACGGAGATTTCCCTGTCGGGATCGCGCTAAGAGCAACTGATGAGCCAGCGGGAAGCGATTCACTCTGCAGTTTCCTCATCGTTAGAAGGGAGCAACCTGAGCACGGAAGGAGATGCCAGAGAGCTGGGAATCAGTATGGGAGCAGATTCTGCGCTTCCCATGGAGCTCGAAGGTGCTGTGGGGGGAGTAGAGGAGCAGCCCCGAGAAAGCTCCAGGACTGAGACTTGGGACCATCGGCAGGATACTGGTGAGCAGCTCCTTACACCTTTGACTAAATCCTCCCATGTTACATTAGACTCCATCTGGGACACTATAGCATGCTTGGAAAAGATTTTCTTGGGTATCAAGTTATTGGATAATTCCTTGCAAGACTGCAAAACACGTATTGTCATCCAGGAGGCAAATGATTTTGAGATTGAGAAAGGTCTGGATGAAGCCCAACATGATCTTAGAGAGATAAAATCTAATACCTTGATTTTTACTCAAGGGTGTGCTGGATTGAGAAGTAAAGTGGAAAAAAAAATGGAGAATTTTCCCGTAGGTTGAATCTGCGTTTTGTTAACTTTCCTCAATCCAAGAATGAACTACTTAAGAAATATCTGATGGAAGTTCTAGGGGTTCCAAAGGAAGCTGTACCCCCGTTCTCTCGAGTCTATTTTTTGCCAGGGAAAAAACGACAGGCTCATGTCTGGGAAGACCTCTCTATGGACAGTTTGAATATCACTCAAATGTTGGAAACATCGTTAGAAGAGGAGTGTGTAAGAATTACTCTCCTAGTTACATTTGTATTTGAGTCTGATAAGGACTGGGTGATGAGATTGTTTTTTCGTAACTCTGATAAATTGTTTTTGGGAGGATAAATATATTAATTCCTATTGGTAGGACAGGTAAGTGACTGACCTTGACCAGTTGCTTTTTTTGGATCTCTAAAAGTGATTGCTTTTTTTGTGCATCGTGAAGCCATGTTAGAGCATCAATCGCTTTGCTAGTGTACATGGCAATTCAATATTAATGACTTTATTTGCATGACCAGATCAGAGAATGTTGTGATACAGTTGAGAGGATGGTCATCTCTCCCACAGCAAATGAAAAATCCAACAGGAACTGCAGCAAAGCAAAAAAAACAAAAACAACTGCAGGCTATGTACAAGATGCAGGCACTGTTTATTTCAAATTTTAATGGTATATACAACCTTATTACCAAACCAAGGACCTGACACGGTCCGTGTTTCGGACAACACGCCTTCTTCAGGGGTCCGTGCTAGATAAGGTGTTATGACAAACAGCGTTAAAAGGAACAAACGAGTGCCCAAAGAAAAGTATATATAGGGGCAGCGGGAAAGTGTGTTTTTGTTTTTTAGGGGGGTTTCTGCGCATGTGCCTATCATGGGCACATGCAAATGTAGGAAACCTTCGCTGCTGTCCAGCGATCTTATTTGCATCCGCGCTTTTTTTAAGAATGTCTTATGTTTTTGGATTCGGTATCAAAATGGCTGCCTTAGCAGACCGTCGTTTTTTAACACTGGTTTTTGAAAATCCTGACCTGACTCCCTATCTTCTCTAAAGGAGAGATGGGTATCCTTCAGTGCTGATCAGCTTTAGCTTCGCTGGAACCCCACCCATCTGCACTCAAACTTCAGAGGTAAGGAAAAAACTAATTTAAAAAAAAAAAACAACCCCCCAACAGAGAAAGGAACCACTGAACTTGAGTTCCTGAAAGGACTATTTTTTTCACTTTTATCAATAGCATGGCTTTTAAATCCCTTGGTTCCTTTCAGGTAACTTTTCTCTATACAATTTTCAAAATGAACTGAGATTACACAATTACTCAGTTTCTAATTTAACTTTCCAGGTTTCTCCTGAAGTTAAAACTTCAAAGAATTTAATTTTCTGCTCTTATCCCTCAACACAGTGTTTCCCAACTTCTTCAAGCTAAGTTTCCCTTAGATAGAAACATTTTTTGATCGAGTACCCCCACGTTCCAAGCAGCAGAGATTTTGAAATGGACATTTTATTGTTAAACAGTAACTAAGCAACATACATAACAAGTACAGGTCATTGAAACTGGCATACAGACCGAGGCATACTTGGCATGATCTGTTATATTTCAGTCTCATGTACGAGGGAATGCTGAAAAGTTCTCAGCCCAACTCAAGACGGGAATGACATGGAGCCATGAAATTTGCAAGTTATTTCACATATTCACCCCTAAGTTCAACACACTTGGCACATCATGTCTGAAGTTTCTGTAACCCTTCCAAAAATGCTCAGATGTCTGGTTACTGAAATGCTGCTCTGCTGCAGCAAATACTCCCAAATCACTTGAAAATTAATTCCCTTTCAAACTCTTTTTAAGGTTTGGAAATGGAAATAAAGTCAGATGCAGCAAGATCTAGTGAGTAGGGCGGATGGACTATGCTCTGAACCCCCAACTGCGTCAAAACATCTATGGTTTTGCCAGCCTTGTGAGCAGGTGCATGGTCTTGCAAAAAGAGAACTCCTTTCTACAGTTTCCCTCTCCTTTTTTCTTCCAATGCCTCCTTTAATCGGCACAGCAAGTTACAGTAGTATTCTGCATTGGCCCCTTGGAAGATAGTCATTGCACCACCTTCCTGATCCAAAACACTGTAGCCATGACCTTTCCTGCTGACTTATGGGTCTTGAATTCCATTGACTTTGGAGAATCTGAGTGCTGCCACTGCATGGACTGTTGTTTTGTCTCAGGATCATAGTGATGTAACCATGTTTCATCAACAGCAACTAGTCATTCTAAACATTCTAGTCATCTCTGAAATGCTGCAAAATCAACTTGGAAGTGTCCACTTGATGTCATTTTCCATCAGCATTCAAACCAATGCCACCTTAAATCACATCTCCCATATCATGAGTGAAATTGAACAATGGACTATCAATTTTAAACTGAAACTGAATTCAGAAAAGACGAAAATTTTCTTGGCAAGGACAAAATCACTACAACAGCAATACATCTAAATGGTCACGACCACCCAATATCTAAAACTATAAAAATACCAGGAGTCACCTTAGATACCCACTTGACCTTGATTGAACACACAAATTCAGTGACAAAAAAGTGCTTCTCCATACTTTGGAAACTAAAAACCATTAAAAAATATTTCGACCCGCTATCTTTCAGACTACTGGTACAGTCATTGATACTATCCTCCCTGGACTACTGCAACTTCATTTATGTGGGTATACCTAAAAAAAACACGAGAAAATTAAGAATAGTTCAAAACACTGCCATCCGCCTAATATTCGGACTAAAGAAAAGTGACCACGTTAGTCCCTTCTTCAGACTGCTGCACTGATTGCCAATTGAGGCACGAATCTTATTCAAATTCTCTTGCTTCTGCTATAAACTGGTGTGGGGAATGGCCCCCAACTAGTTACTATCTCACTTTGAATTTTACTCCCCCACAAGGATAACCAGAAATCACAAACTCTTTGCCTACCCGAAAATCACAGGTTGCAGATACCGAACCTTTCTGGATAGAACATTCAAGTTTCAAGCTGGTAGGCAGCAAACTTGGCTAGGCTACTTCATTGATGGCGCCAGGTTGACATACGGCGCCTTTCGGAAAGAAATAAAGACCACTCTGTTCAATAAATTCATTTCCTAGCCAGACTTCCTCCCCCCTTTTCAAAGCTACCGCTCATCATACTGATCCACTTTTCCTCATTAACGGCATCCTGTATTCACTGATTGTTCAATGTCTTCTTCACAATTTGTATCCAGCTATTAGCTGTCTTTCCAACCATTTCAATGTAACATGTTAAAATTATATTGTAACCTATGTATATCTTTCCTCTTGCCAATGTAATCACCATGTAATCTTGCACCATGTAATCACTGACCGCCCAGTGACCTCTTCTTTATCTGTACGCTGTAATTCGCTGATTGTACAGCTATTCTTCACTGTGAACCGCCTAGAAGTCGCAAGATTATGGCGGTATAGAAAAAATAAAGTTATTATTATTATTATTTGGGCACCCACTTGACTGACATTTTCTGCATACCCAGCTGCTCGTGGATTATACACCCAACTTCTTCCCTGTATATCTGTAGTGTTTCAGCAATTGTTTTAGCCAATATTCACCGATCTGCCAAAATCAGGTAATGGACATGGTCAACAATTTCAGGACTTGACACCATTTGAAGCCTGCCAGACCTTGCTGCATTTCACCACAAAATCTGAGCAGGGACCGTCTATTGTGTGTTAAAATGTACAGCGATGTGTACGCCTTTCAGCGCTTTAGAAATAATAAATAGTAGTAGTAGTAGTAGTAGTAGTAAAATCTTCTACATCCTGGAAATTGGGAACTATTCACTCAGGCGTTTCAGCTCTTTGTATAAAGGTGAGATCTCCTAGAACTAGACCTCATGGCCTCGTCTCAAAATTCAAAGCTTCCTAGCTTCTTCAGCAGACGCAGGGAGGAGTGGCAGTCAGAGGGAGTAGCAGCATTGCTTCTTTCTCGCCTCTGGTTTCTCTTTTAAGTGTTTTCCCCTGGCTGATGATTGGATGGATTTGCCATCTCAAGCTCACTTTGAGGGCACAGTAATCGGAGAATCTCCAGATTGGCTGCGCCATCCTTGCTTTGCAGATCTAGTTCCGATCAACATGGATATTCATTTTACTTTGGTATTACGACCTAGCTTTTGAAGAGTCATGGCTGACGTGTAAGGGTTATGCAAAGCAGGTTATTTCTTCTCTTCTTCAGGCAATACAGACATCTTTACCTGTGGCTTATGCTACCGTTTGGAGGCTTTTCTTTTCTTGGGTACTTCTTAACATTGGCACTCTTCCAGGCTTCTATGCTTTATATTCTTTATTTTTTGGCACAAACATAATGCCAAGGGCTTAGTGTTCAATTCCCTTCAGCTTCAAATGACAATCTTAGCTTGTTACAAGGGCTAGGTATCTCGCTCTTCGCTTACTTCTCAGCTTCATGTAGTTCAGTTCCTAAAAGGAGTACAGTATATTCGTACACCTCTTAAGAAGCCCTGTCCGGAGTACAGTCTTAAGGTACTTCTTCATAGTTTATAGAAGGCTCTGTTTCAACCTTGTCTTGTGAGACTCTAAAAGGCTGTGACATTGAACACGGTGTTTCTTGTGGCTATGGCTTCAGCTCGGTGGTTTTCTGAGTTGCAGGCCTTGTACGGCATGGATTCTTATTTCTGATTTACAAATTCTGGGGTATCAGTTCGGACAGTACCACAATTTCTTTCTAAGGTGGTGTCATCCTTTCTTCTTCCTGGGAAGAGGAATGGGGAGGCGAGCTTTTCTTCACTGCGTTTCTTAAAAGTGCGTAGCATTCTAATGACTTATTCATTTAGATCACCTCTTTGTATTCTTCAAGGGACGCAACAAACGTATGGCAGCGTCCAAAGCCTCCATTGCTCAAAGGGTCCAGGAGGACATTCTTTATGCTTACTTAATGGCAGGGAAGCGGTTGGAGGAAGACCTTCATGCCCATTCAGCCAGAGCAATGGCAGCTACTTGGACTCAGTCCAGAGGTTTTTTCCTTCGAGGAGTTTTGTCATGCGGCTACTTGGCCTTCTAAGGATACTTTATCTCAGCATTACTGGTTGGTTGTGGGGGCGTATGCAGAGGCTGCGTTTAGTGCTTCAGTTGTTGCAGAGGCGGCGTTTGCTTCCCACCCAGATTGAGGATTGCTTTGCTACATCCCATTGGTCTCTGGATTCATCTGCTGCTGTTGTTAATTTTCTTTCCTTTAGACGCAGTAGATGAATCCAGAACCCCACCCTTTCTGGATATTGACTGTCGGTTTTTTCTTTTGCAACTTTCGAAGTCTGATAGTTGTATTCTGTATTATTATCTTTTGAAATTTGTTATGGGAAAGAAGTTTTTTACATGCTAAGCATATTAATGGTTACAGATGTTTGGGCAAGGAGCAATACTGAAGATGTAAGAGGCGTGCCAGCCAATAGGATTACCTGTTAATCAATTTCTCTATCTCCACCTGCTGGTAGATGTGTGCTATCCCATTGGTCTCTGGATTCATCTGCTACATCTAAAGGAAAGAAAATTAACAGGTAAGAACATAATTTTTCCATACAGCTAGTAAACAGATTCAGATACTTGGGGATTATAATTGATTGTCATTTAACTTTTGAGGAGCAGGTTTCATCCGTTGTTACTAAAGGATTTGGGTCATTAAGACAGCTTAGAGCTATTAGAGATTTTATAGATGAGAAATCATTGCATACTTTAATTCATGCCTTTGTATTATCAAAGTTAGACTATGGTAATTTAGTATATGCAGGTATTGGGATGGGACAGTTGAAACGTTTACAAACAGTGCAAAACACTGCAATTAGATTATTAGGCCGTGCATATATTTGTGATCATATGACACCTCTGTATTTAAAATTCCATTGGTTACCAATGGAATTTAGGATCAAATTTAAGATCTTGACGTTGGCACATAGAGCATTATTTCAGCTACAGCCTTCTTATCTTTCCAACTTGGTGATATTTTACGCCCCAAGACATCTATTATGATCTTTAGGGTAGTCGTTCCTCATATCTCGAAGGCACATCTTGCATCAACTAGAGATTGTGTGTTCTTCTATCTAATTCTGCGGTTACAGAATAATTTGCCCATAGATTTGAGAAAAGAAGAATCATACATAAACTTTAAAAGACACTTAAAAGTGCACTTTTTTCAATTGGCTTTCTCAAATTGATTAATTGAGTTTGGGACTGTAATCAGTATTTATATAATGATTTTTTGATATGGAAAATTTTTTTTTTTAACTGTATGTATTTGTTATGGTTTACTGAGATTTGATTGCTTGTTTTTATTGCTATTAGAATTTTTATTATTATGGAGATTTTGATTGTTTGTATTTTAGGGAAAAAATTTTAAACTTTTGCTTTTAATCTTTTCTATCCTAATTTTAAATGGCGTTCCTTTCCTGATAATTGTGTATTATACAGTATATTGTGCACCGCTTGGATCCTTTTTCAGGCTGTTATGTGGTATAGAAAGTTTTTAATAAACATAAACATATACAAGAAAAAAATATCTCAAATGATTTCATGTCCTGAATATCTTTTTAAAAAAACAAACAAACCATGTCATGTCTTTTTCTAAATGTGTCCGGCTAAATAAGTCTTTCCTGCCCTAACAGGACCCCGGATAAATAAGTGTTTATGAACATTCTTGATAGATTGTAAGCCCAGTGGGACAGACAGGGAAAAATGCTTGAGTATCTGAATAAATTCATGTAAACCGTTCTGAGCTCCATTGGAAGAACGGTATAATAAAATTGAATAAATAAATTAAATAAGGCAGTGATTAAAAGGATAAACTGCAACTCTTCAGTCCTTGCCATGATCTAACGTTATTCATTGAGCATAATCCATGCATTTTTTTAATCCCAATTCTAGACGCTGTAAACAACGGAACGACAAAGGACTGAAACTATAAACAAGGGTAACAAGACATCTGCCTGTTTTAATGAAGCTGATAATGGATTTCAAGCAGTTTAGAGTTTGATTGGTCCCAGATGCCCTATGATACGCTCAATAGCAGTCAGTTTTCCACTTTGCTGCCTCTTGTCCCAATTGCTCCTGCCTTTAAAATATACACCCATCCTTATTACATAGCTGCTCACCGTGGTTTCCTTTCTAATCCCAGTTTAGGTGAATCGATCCTACTGAAGTTAGTGTTCTATACGACAGCTTGTTTAATCATTCATGACCATGAGATTTGTGGCACAGATTTATTCTGTTAAAAAAAAAAAATTCAAAATGGGATGTATTAAAGAATAATAAGGGTCTGTTAGCTAACGGCTGCAATGCGGCAACAGCCCCGAAGCCCCTTTAATCTCTATGGACTTCGGGGCCGTTACCGCAGCGGCCCGCGCTAAATGGCTTCGTAAAAGAGGCCCTAAGTGCTTAGAGAAAGAAAGCAGGGTTTCTGCATAAAACAAGATTTCTACATGAATCTTTCCAGAGAGAGTGTTTTTATTCCCCTCCCCCACACATTTCTGAGGCTGCTGTGGGAATCGTCCTTCCTCCTCCACATCACGTCTTCATCGTTTGACGCAAAAGGAAATGCTGATCTTTGGATTGCAATCTGTGCTTTTTCTCTATCCAGCTGAGCAAGATTGTTTTCATGTAAAACAAGCCTAACGGTTGTGAGAATTGTGGAGAACAAACTGTAGCTCGAATATATTTTCTTTGACATTCATATATTACAATATACTGCAAATTGATACTAAACTGCCTTATAAAAAAAAGAGCAAAACATTGCAAGCTGAAAATAAATCCCCAGTGTTTCCTTTACTACTGTTTCACTCAAAAGTCTTTTGTCTTCTGAATACAACAATGTATGTATAACGCCCTCTGTGGCAGAATAATAGAAAGGTTTATTTTACAGTGCAGAACTCCTGCAAGTACTGTCAGAGGGTGCAAAGTAGAGAGTTGCACGGGGACAGAAATCCCACCCATCCCCGTCAGGATCCTCTCCGTCCCCACCCATTCCCGCAAGGAATTACCTCCATCCCCACCCGTCCCCATAACAAGCAGCAATTACTTCTGACAGGATCATCAATTCCACAGTTTCTTTTGTGTTTGCGCTGCTGTTTTCCTTGTGGAATCTCTTTGGTGGAACCCTTATTTTTGTTTTCTGTTCAGGTAATTAACTTATAAACCCCCCTCTTTTACTAAGGCTGATGTGTCCATTATATTATATGGACGAACCCTGCTTCCAAAGCCTTCCATCCCCGTGGGAGTCCGTGGGCCAGAAGGGGGTCCCCGTGGGAGTCCCGTGGGTTAGGGGGGATTCCCGCAATCCCCATTCCCCTGCAGACCTCTAGTGCAAAGCAGCATTCTGCAAGGTTTGGCGACTGTGAACTCCCATATGCTATGGTGTTAATAAAAGATGGAATGTTAATCTTGTTTCTCTGGATGGATTTCTTCACTTTCTTGGCATTTGATGAGTCTGGTTAACCCGCCCTCCTCTGTCTATTTTTTTTTTTTTTTTTACTTGACCCAGGCTTTTGTTTGCATATTGGCCGCTTCATTTTCTCACAGTAGCCTGGATGTCTCTTACAAGAAAATGATACCAGGTACAGTTGCACCCCTTTACAAAATGCAGCAGGACCCCAAAATAGTCCCTCTGTACTTGAAAAAGGAAACGAAAATTCTGAAGTTCTAATCTGTGAGTCAGAGATGCCAAGTCTCACCTATTAGAAGGGGCTGTCTCACTCTCACAGTTTTTGAGCCCCGGTGCCAGTGCATTGATCCTGGCAGGTCAGGCAAGCCTAAGAGGAAGAAAACCAAATGACTCCAGCAGTAGGAAAAAACCCGAGGTACAAAATAAAGGTGGAACTACACAGGCTATGTTTAACATAATAACCCAGTATAAGAGAACCGGGGCAGCAAAACGATACCAGAAAACTAGAGAACAATAGTATGGTGAACAAAAAGAAGTTTATTGGGCAGAGCGGATGCATCAGATATGTAATGTCCTCATTGAGTATAGGGAATGGATTCCCAAATAATAGTGATTTATCAAGGGGTAAAAGCAGCACTCAAGGAAGACAAGGCCATGGCGGAGAGACTAAGGGCTGCGCAAGCATTTGTAGCGCACGCTGAAGAGTAGCTAACCCCCATGCTACACGAAAAATATGCCAGCTCTAGTGTGAAGCGCGCGTGCTAAAACCGATAGCGCAGCTTAGTAAAAGGAGCCCTAAATCAATTCTTTGCTTCCGTCTTCACTGAGGGGAGATACCTGTAGGGTTGATACCTGTGCCAGAAATGGCTTCTAGTGCTGATGAGTCACAGAAACTGAAACCTGGAAGATGTAGTAGGGCAATTTAATAAATTAAAGAGTAGCAGATTGTCTGGGTCAGACGGTATACATCCCAGAGCAGTGGTATAGTAAGGGGGTGAAGGGGGAAGGCTCTTCACCCCCTTGGTAGGGGCTCTGCGGGATGCCAGCACCTCTCCTCTGTCCACCCATCTCTTCAAATATTCACTAGTAGTGAGCAGCATCTGCTAAGTACTAGTCAGGCTGTCCTCAGCTCTTCTTCTGATGTCACTTCCTGGTCTCATGGAGCCTGGTCTCATGGTTTCCTGTAGCCTTGACAGCTAACTAAACATGTTGGACTACGTGTTCTAATGATGCTCAGTTGGCTCACAGATGCCAGGGATTGAGATGTACCACCCCAAAGAGTAATTATAAAAACTAGAAAGTGGGGGGGGGGGGTTTCAGATGGTATTCACAGAGTATAAATCTACTGCTACTGCTTTGCAAATGAAAACAACAGCAATAAAATAATATTTGATTTCCTTTGATGCCTCTAAAGGGATATGGACAAAGTAGGGGTTCTATGAGATAATTTTTAGAGGAATTAGCCTAAGTAACTAATCTGGATAATTTCTCCAGGCTAAAAAATGCCCTCTACTCAGTGACTAAAAGTATGTGCACGGGGTTCTCTGGCTTCCTATTAAATATTGTTTATTGCATAAAGCTTTAACTTTAGCATTTAAAGTATTACACAATGGGCAACCTAGCTATCAAAATTGCTGGTTCCATATAAATCTACTTGTACTTTATGCTCATCAACCTCAAATCGGTTGGCCCTACCATCAATTCATTTGGTTACACTGTGAACTTGTAATTCTGCCCTTTTTTTTTTTTTTTGCTTCTATTCCAAATGTATGGAACTCTCTTCCAAATGAGCTACATTGTGAGCGTTCTTATTTCAAACTTAGAGCTTCATTGAAAACTTATCTTTTTTGGACTGACATTCCCTTAATTATATTAATTTTAGGTTTTATTGGATATTTTCTCTCTTTCAATTTTTGTATTCTTAATTTTTGGGTAACAGATCCTGCAGCAACTAGTAGACATTATTTTTTTAACTGTTCTTTTAATCTGGGTGTTCTCTTCCTTTTTTAATTTTTGTAAACTACACTGATGTTGTAGTGAAGAACAGTATATAGATACTAATAAACATATGCAAGGATAAGAGTCGGAGCAAGGGGAAGTAAATGCACAGGAAAGTGTGCTCCTAAGAGAAGGAAAACCAAAAGGCCATACCAGTAGGAAGAAGTCTGAGGTACAAAATAGAGGTGGAGCTCTACAGACAGTGGTCAGCAAAATAACTGGGTATAAGGCAGTGGTCTCAAACTCGTGGCCTAGGGGCCACATGCGGCCCGCCAGATACTATTGTGAGGCCTTCGATATGTTTATCATAATCACAAAAGTAAAATAAAACAGTTTCTTGATCATATGTCTCTTTTAGCTATAAATGACAATATTATTATTAAGACTTAGCAAAAAGGAAAGATTTATAAACTATAAAGAGTTTTACCTCATGCAAAATTGTCATTTCTTTAATAAGACATTAACTATTTTTTTTCTGAGGCCCTCCAAGTACCTACAAATCCAAAATGTGGCCCTGCAAAGGGTTTGAGTTTGAGACCACTGGTATAAGGGAACAAGGGTAGCAAAAGAATAGCAAGAAACCACAGAACACCAATATGGTGAACAAACAGAGATTAACAGGGCAAACTCAATGCGGCCCCATTTCAGCACATGCCTGAGTATAGGGAATAGGGGGGGAGTAGATTCCCAAACAACAAGGACTGAACATTTAACAAATCTTCGGTATAACTCAAATGGAGGTTGATCAGCAAATACATGAACAACCATCACTCTAAACTGGTTTGTCATGCATTTGTTGCTAAATCTCTATTTGAATTGCACCCGAAGATTTACATAAGAACAAAAGCTTTGCCATACGGGGATAGACCGAAGGTCAATCAAGCCCCATATCCTGTTTACAGCAGTAGCTAACCCATGTCACAAACACCTGGTAAGATCCCAAAGAGTATAAGAGATCTAAGAAATACGTAGTGAATTTTCCCAAGTCATAAGAATATAAGAATAGCCTTACTGGATCCATCTTAATTATGGCTTATAGCAGAGATGTAGCTACCATTGAGGGAGCCTAGCAAAATGTCCAAAGCCATCCAATGTTAAAGACCGCCCAAAGCTACATGCACATGATCCTTCCTCTCTGCGTCCAGGTCTGGCATGCAGGACTGTCCCAAGCTGGAAATATGCCCCATGTAACACACACCCTAGAGCTCCTATCCTGCCTACTGGATTGCAGCCAAGCAGGGAAGGAAATGGATAGGACACAGTTTTGGAACTCCACCTCCCTTACACCCTGTGCAGCCGCACTGCCTGCACATAGTCTGTTATTAAGAAAGACACAGGGGAAGCCACTGCTTGCCCTGTATCAGTAGCATGGAATATTACTACACCTTGGATTTCGGCCAGGTACTAGTGACCTGGATTGGCCACCGTGAGAACGGGCTACTGGGCTTGATGGTCTGACCCAGTAAGGCTATTCTTATGTTCTTATGACACTTCTGGTATTGCTTCTCTGCCCAAGATGCTGCTGTGGAAATTGCAGCAGAGATAGCATGAAAGCTGCCTCACTAGCTGGCCTTTCCTCTGCCACATCCTGCCCACAGGAAGTTGCATCAGAAAGGCAGGATATGGCAGAGGAAAGGCCCTGCTGGCCAGTGCAGCAGCTCTCAAGCTGTTTCTGCTGTGATTCCAGCTGCAGAGTCTGTAGGCCCAGTGGGGTGAAGCTGGAGCTGGAGCGATGCTGGACTGAGCACAGAAGAGAGGGGTTGGAGAGATGCCAAACTGGCTTGGGAGGAGAGGTGCTCAACTTGAGTAGGGGCAGAGGGAAGAGAGACAGAGGCAGAGAGAAAGCTGGAGAAAAGAGAGAGAGTAGAGAGGGGGAAGATGCTGAACTAGAGGGGGAGAAGAGAGAATAATTTGAGAGAGAATGGACTAGAGGAGGGGGGGGGGGCAGATGATGGACCAACAGAGGGAGGGAAGGATTAAGTATGGGGTGCAGGAGGAATGGAAAAAATAAGGTGGGCATAGGTTGAGACAAATCAAGGAAAAGGGACACAGGACAGGTGCTGAACATGGGGGAAGATAGAGACAGGGAAACAGATAGCAAACTCAGGACAGCACAGATAAGAACATGGAAAAGATGAGTGCTAGACACAGAATATCAAAGTATTAACATATTACTCCAGCATTGATGGCTCGTTAGTTATCAGTTGAATATTGCATTCATTATAAAATCCTGATAATGGTGTTTAAAGTACTGACTGATAGAATTTCCCTTGCTATTGCTTCTTTTTTGCATATTCATCAACTCATACGATCTCTACACTCTGCAATGACTAATGTTCTTGATGCACTCTCATTTGGTTTGATTTATCTTGAAGTATGTAGGAATTCCATCTTTTACGTTAAAGGCCCACAACTGTGGAATGCTCTTCCCCTCAAAAAAAAGGTATGAGCTGTAAAAGATTTAAAGATGTTTAAGATTACATTGAAAATGTTGCTATATCAGGAACCATTCAAACTTGATACATGATGGCATGATGGATTCTTTAGAATTCTGAGCTTTATTAAATCAAAAATTGATGAAAGATAAAGAAAAATGGGAACACAGAGCTGATTTTATGAATAGGTTTATCATAAGTAATAAAAGAGGTAGTAAACAGTGCCTGTCCATGCATATCCAAGAAGTGGGCATGGGATTGTGTCATCTGCATATAGTATTTGCTATTTTCTGCACGACCTTTGTGAGCTAAATCATAGAATATACATCAAAGGTTTCCAGCCTTGACATAGGCAATTGTGGACATTTGGATGGTGACATATTTTGTGTCACTATGTTATAGGATTGCAAAGAGTCTCTTAATAAGTTTATTTTATTCTGAAAAGTCTCCTATCTAAGAAGCTGCAGGCATCAGAGATTAAACTTGAGGATCCTTTTTAGAAGCAAGTGAGTGTACTATTCCAGATTGTTTAAGGAATGTGACAAGAAGCCAAAGCAACTTTTTTTTATTATATCACTCAAAGAAAAAAGTTGCCTTGGCTTCTTGACACATTCCTTAAACAATTTGGAATAGTATTCTTTCTTAGTGCACGTTCGCTGTTTGTTATAAAACGCTGTAACGTTTTAAATCTGCTTAAGTAACTCCTTCGAATGTTGTTTGAGCCATTGGCATTCCAAGTGGCGCATTTGCCTTTTTCATCATTTTAAGACCTGGACGATACCAACCATTATACTTTGATCTGGTTTGCTTGATTGAGGAAAGTGGGGCTATCTGGTCCATTTCTTTGTGTAATGTATCTTGCCAAATAACTGCTTGTTCTTCAACAGTTAAGGAGAAAAAATCATATTGAGTGTTGACAACCAGCAGGAAATTAATGGAGTGGATTTTTTTTGCTATATTGTGCCTATATGCGTTCCTCTATTCCTTCCATTACTGTATTTGGTTTTAAAAAAAGAAGCCGTATACATGGCTGTTCTACACAATTCATTGTATGCTAGGTTAAGCAGGCAGAAAGTCATTATTTTCTCTTTATGTGGAAATGTATTTATTGAAATCTTTTATCCTATCATCTGTATCAGCTGTGTGAAATTGATAAAGACCCTTTAGATTCCTCTGCAGAGACCATCTTGGGGGGTCACAGATGCTGGAGGTTATCATGCTGCATCTATTTAGCCTCTTCAATCAAATGCACCGAATAATATCACAGGGGAGCAGCAAAAAAAAAAAAAAAGCAAAAAATAAAATTGTAATTGATTAAACTAAAGTGGGCAGAGCAGCTAGCTATTTTGAAGATGTTGTAGATGCTGTTTTCACTATATATTAATGGAATATAGAATATATAAATCTAACTGTGCCAGCTCCACTAATTTGAAGAGTTGTAACTCTGCACACTCAAGGGCAAATTCTATAAGAAGCGCCCAAATGTTAGGCACCTATATAGGCACTGTTCAGCGCGATTCAAGTAAAATTGGGTGCTGTATAGTGAATCACGCTGAGCGGCACCTATTTGGGCACCTATTTTGGAGGCGCCTATTAAATAGGCCAGCTCTAGGCACACTTAAAAGTTAGGCGCCTAGTTGAGCGCTTAAGAGCAATGATTCTGTAAGAAGGTGCCTAACACATAGCCACGCCCACGCCTGACATGCTTAGCGCCTATTTTTTTGAAGGCCACCTAAATTTTTAGAGGCGCCTTGTTACAGAATCGCGTTTTTCTTGATAGGCGCCTATGTTTCAATCAGTGCTGATTATAAAGCTTAATTGGGCTTGTTATTCAATTTAGATAGGCGCCTGTCTAGATGGGCGCCTCCGAAATAGGTGCCTAACTTTAGGCGCTGGTTACAGAATTTGAGCCTCAGTATATACATAGAGGGCCTGATTCTAAAAACAGCGTCCCAATTGTAGGCGGCAGTAGGTGTTTTACCACCATCTAACGGACCAATCGGGATGCACATTTTTAAAAAAATTGATAGGCGAAGGACGCCTACAATGTAGGCATTGTTCGTGTGCATACAGAGACATATAGGCACACCTATAAAAGCCTAAGGCTGGTGTAAGCATGGTTTTGCCAGAAGTGGCCTTATGCATCCATATAAACTCTAAACCCGTGGTTTTAAAGTATCATATACTAAATCAAAATCAAAAAGTCCACGTGAACTCAACAAAGCAGAAATATGAGGAAAAGCTGTATTTAGTTCTTTTAAGGAATGTAGTTCTTTAAAGGAAGAAGATCCTCAAAATCTGGAGCTAATGTACCCAGTGCGGGTTCTTTTTGTGAACAGCGTTCACTGGCTCCTGTTCACGTCACTGGCTCAAATTCCACACTACTACCAAATATGTTTTTAACTAAAAGTTCATATAATTTAATTCTTTAATTCTTTTACTGATTTTTGTAAAAATTCTCCATTTATTTATTAATCTTTATTCATTTTTAAAACTCACAATAAGTGTAACAAATAACACAATCATTTTATACTTTAACATCACTTAATATATCATCAAATTCTAACTCGCATCAAATATCCCCCCTCCCTTATACCCAACAATTATTCATAAGCAAAAGAAATCATAAAATATTCCTCCCCCCCACCCCACCCCACCCTGGACGTGTATGAACAAAAGGGAAAAACTTAATATTTATTCTATGTAGTAATTTCAGTCTTTACAGTATCTTGTTAATGGCTCCCAAATAACCTGAAATTTCTTAAAATTTCCCTGCTGCCTGGCTATTATCCTTTCCATTTTAAATATGTGACACAAAGCGTTCCACCAAAAGCTATAATTTAGCCTGTCCCAATTTTTCCAATTATTCGTAATCTGTTGTATGGCAACCCATGTCATAATGAGTAGAAGCTTATTATTATTAGAGGATATTTGACTTTTAGCCCTCATTGACATGCCAAACAATATGGTGTCATAGGATAATACCACCGGATTATTTAACAAACTATTTATTTGACCCCATTAATGATTTCCAAAAAGCAAGTATTAATGGACAATAGAATAACAAATGATCTAATGTCCCAGCTTCAAGATGACAGTGCCAGCATCTATTAGATTTAGAGCTATCTAACTTCTGTAAACGAACCGGGGTCCAAAATGCTCTGTGTAACAGAAAAAAACAAGTTTGTCTCATAGTTGTAGACACTGTACATCTCAACCTCCAAGCCCAAATGTGTGGCCATTGAGATGCAGTAATTTGATGCTTGATCTCAATGCTTCAAATGTCTCGAAGACCAGTTTTTAGTTTCTTATTTAAAAATCCAGATATTAATTTATACCACTGAGTGACCTGATGTCCCAGGAAGTCTACCTGAAAGCATAAGAGCGGCAAACTATACTGATTACTGAGATTTTTCCATTCAGGGAACCCAACCTGAATGGCCTGTTTTAATTGCAACCATCTATAATTTTGTGATTTATTAAGACCAAATTTGTGTTGCAATTGTGAAAAATCAAGCAGTTTACCATCTGAAATAACATCATCCAAAGGACGTATACCCACCTTCATCCAATACTTCCAGATGACCTTAAATTCGCCAATTTGAATCTTGGAGTTCAGCCATAGGGTCTGATGAGTTGATTTATGAACTGAAATAAGTGTTAAATTATTCACATATTTTAAGGTTTTCCATGTATCTACTAGGATTTTATTATCCTTATATAATCTAGGCATCTTAATACTCAACACATGACTCAACCTCATTGGTGACATGAGTTGCCATTCCAACCATAACCAGTCTGGGAGATTTTCTATGAGCTCAGGGAGGAACCAGTACATACCCTGACGCATAACATAGGCTTGATGGTATCTATAAAAGTTGGGAAAATTTACCCCACTCTCCGCATTTGGATTTTGTAGAGATACCATGGCAATTTCCCCAACCAAATAAATTTTGTGAGAATACTATTTAATTTCTTATAAAAGGACCCCTGAAAAAACAGCTGTAACATTCCCATTTGGTAACAAACCACAGGCAAAATCATCATCTTAACTCTTTGGACTCTCCCCCATCAGGACAGATATGACTTTCAGCAATAAAGATTTTTCATTTACTTTCATAGTTTCTTCTAGGGTACTTTTTATCCAAATACCTAAATATTTTATACCCTCTTTCTTCCAAAGAAAAGGGAATGTGTCAGATAATCCTTTTGTACAATATACATTTAGTAGAAGTACCTCTGATTTGCTCCAGTTTATTTTGTAACCAGAGAATTTTCCAAATCTATCAATCAGATGCAGTAAATGCAGAATGGTAGTTTCAGGATTCCTCAAATGAAGCAATATGTCTCCTGCATAAGCAGAGACCTTGTATTCTTGACCTGTATAAGGAATTCCCTGTATCTCCTTTACCTGCTGAATAGCCAATAACAAGGGTTCCAATACAATATCAAAAAGCAAAGGAGATAACGGACACCCTTGTCTAACTCCCCTTTTAAGACAAAAACGTTCAGAAAAATTATTATTAATGTATAATCTTGCATAAGGGAAACTATGCAAGGTTCGTATCATTTGTATAAATCCCGAACCAATACCAAACCAATCCATTGCTTGATACTTGAAGGTCCATTCCACATGATCAAAGGCCTTCTTTGCATCCAAGGATACAGAGAAGGCCAGATCTTCCATATTTTTTATTAAATTTAACATATGAAAAGCCAGTCTGGTGTTATTTGAAGAATGTCTTTGAGCAACGAATCCCGTTTGGTGCATACCGATAATATAAGGGAGAGCCTTGGCTAAGCGCAAAGCCAATAACTTAGCCAAAAGTTTTCCATCTACATTAATCAAAGAAATAGGCCTGTAATTTGAAACCAACGTAGGATCTTTATTTGGCTTTGGTAAAACTATAGTTAAAAATTCTGCCATAGTACCTGTAATACAACCTTTAATCAGTTGATCCTAATATAAATTTAATAAATGAGGTAATAGGGTAAGTTGAAATGATTTATAAAACTCTACAGCAGGGGTAGGGAACTCTGGTCCTCGAGAGTTGGGTTTTCAGGATTTCCTCAATGAATATGCATGAGATCTATTTGCATGCACTGCTTTCAATGCATATTCATTGGGGAAATCCTGCAAACCCAACTGGAATGCAGCTCTCGAGGACCAGAGTTCCCTACCCCTGCTCTACAATGAACCCATCAATAATAAAAACTCCATTGCAGCTATCCAGATTATCCATTTAGTCCATTGGTGTTTCTTGTTGGGACAAAAACTCTTTTAGCTTTTCAGGGTCTTCAAATTGGGAATATATATTTTTATGAGTTACCCTCATTATAGCAGGGTAATAAAGCCCATACTGTGCCCCTATAATTTGCAGACATTTTTTCCGAAGCTGCACTGTTTCATGTGCAAAGTCTGGGATAAACAGGATGTTGGAATCCTTATAAGATAAATGTTTTTTTTTTTCCTTTGCCACCCTTAAAATTTCTAGGACATGCTGGAAACGCAAAATTACTGGTCTGGGTCTCACCTGGCCATGAGGTCTCCTCCCCGAGATCCTATGCGCCCTTTCTATTTCCAGTGGCACTTTCAGATTGAGGGGAGTATTTTTGGAATCATGTCCTCTAGAAAAGATACCATATTTTTTCCTTCTGCCCCTTCTTTTAAACCCAGGACTCTTACATTATTCCTCCTCGCCCGGTTCTCATAATCAGTCATCTGTTTTCCCATCTCTTGAATGATCTTGTGGTCCTTTTTGCAGTACTGCTGCTCCTGCTCCACTTTCTCCACCCGGGACTCCATTTGATTCATTCTGGTATTAAATACATCCAGTTTGCTTCCCAGATTTGCCACCTGTTCTGTGACCTCTTTTAAAGCCACTCTAATATTTCTTAACTCCTCTAGCAACTCAATCATGTCCAAGCATCCACAGGCAGAGGAGTCTTAACAGGGGTAGGAGGATCTTCTTTAAGCCTTTTAGTCTTCCCTCCTAATTTTGGAACCATCTCAGGCTTAGATTGTTTGTTTGAAGCTATTTGTTGTTGAAGAAATTCCTAATTTTTGTCTTTAAAGAGATAAGTTGTACAGCTGAAATCAATCAAAGGTTGCCCAGGGACAGGAGCTCAACAGCTACCCAGCCATTTTATATGCCTCCAAGTTCAGGGAAAAAAAAAATTCTCCATTAAAAAAAAAAAGAATTTCTAAATGACTCAATATTATCGCAAACTATGCAGGTAGTGTAGTAACCTCACAGACTGCTTTGAATAGCATCGGCAACACTATCTTCAGCTTGTTTAAAAGACGACTCCAATTCTATGGTGTTAGGCTTTTTTATCGCTGGCCATGGTGGTATTAGAATTCCTATGAGCATAAGAGCTAATTCTGCCACAGCCGGTAAAAAAAAAAAAAGCCTAATGCAGCTTCATAAAAAAAAGGGGGGGTGTTAATGCTGTATTTCCTCAAGGTATCCTATAAATCTAGAAACTGTTGTTTATTTTAATGATTAAGAAGGTCAGTTAGTGCATGTGCTGTCTTTATTGAGAGGAGGGGGCTCCTCATAGCATTATAGTAAGTGACTTGATGTCAGCATTGTGGGTGCTGACAAGTTTTGACCTGCATGAATTTCAATGTTTTTTTTTGGGGGGGGGAGGAGGATCAGGAACAGGGGTTGTCAAGGAACCAGGTACAAAGAATTCTTGCTTATTAGTACTCTGCTATTGCACTAAAATTTCTGCAATGTAGAGTCTTATCTTTCCTTATCTTGTATTTTCAAAGAAGGTAGAGAGGTGCAATGCTAGTACATTAAGGCAGCAGGGTGTTGTGGTTTTCCTAGAGATGTTATATGTACTAGTACGCAATCTTCTTTGGAAAAAAAAAGGTTAATCTGAATTTAAGGATAATATCATGCAATGTCTCTTGCATCACCTCTCCTATTAAATGTCATAAGATACTGCAGCAATTAAAGTTTCATCAAGGATGCCTTTAGGAAACAAGACTATCTGACCTTGAACATAGCAAATTAGCATGCACATGGATGGATGGAGTTTATTATGTATTTTCAAACCACTGATGGGGAAGAGTAGCAGTGTTAATTCATAAGCATTTTTCAAGGCAAAGTGATGGTAATAAAAACAGATCCCTCAGGAAGGTGCTTACGATCCACCCCTCTCTGCCACAACTTCCTGTTTCTGCTTGGGCGGACTGCAGCATAGGAACAGTGCAGAGGAGGCTATGGGCAGCGTTAGAGAATCACTGCCATGCTGGCAATCTCCTTGCATTTTTACAGGTGAGGGGGGATGGAACAGGGTGGGGAGAATGGAAGGGCATCCCAGCCCATGGGTGCCCCTTGGAGCTTTTGGGCCCAGGTCAGCTGCCCTGTTCGTCCCCCCTCCACACACACACACATACACATACAACCCTGGCCCTGTTCTTAGATCCCTATTATAGAGACCACAAAGCTATGTACTCTTTTAAACGGGCATATAAATGAAAAAATTGAAGTTAATAATATAATTGATTGCATAAATCTATACCCAGAGAGTAGAAGATCCAGTGATGATAGGACACGTCAATCTTATGGCAATGAGATTTTTTGAGCCAAAAGTGGTGTCGCTGAGGATCTAGATTGTATAAATTAATGAAGCGGTATATGATGGATGTGCTATAGATAGTTCATTCATATTTGTAATTTTTGACAGAGTGAAAAATTGATCCACTTGTTCCCGTTCTACTCCACTCAAGATTTTGTAGACTTCAATCATATCTCCCCTCAGCCATCTCTTTTCCAAGCTGAAGAGCCCTAACAGTTTTAGGGCTAGATTCACTAAGCAAACCGATTGTGTACCGATTGGTTTGTGAGCCCTTTGCCACCCAATTTCCCTCTGACCCGATTCACTAACCTATGTACAAATCTTTTTCTGATCCATGCATGCAAAGGAGGGAAATGGCATGCAAAGTAGGCAGGGATGTGATTCACTAAACAAAAATCTTGAACACCGACTGGGCTGGCCGATCAACAAGAATCGACTGCTGGGGAGCAGCCGCTCACATCCTTTCCAACTGTCCTGTCAGCCCTGCAGCCCTGAAATAAACCTGCTCTGCCTCCCTGACTCTCTCTCTGCCTCCCCGACTCTCTCTCTCTCTCTGCCTCCCCAACTCTCTTTCTGGCTCCCCGGCTCTGCTGCTCTCTGCTTCCCTCGACTCTCTAGCTCCCTGGCTTTCCTGCTCTCTGCCTGAACCTGTTCTCTGCCTCCTCGACTCTCTCTCTGGCTCCCCGGCTCTCCTGCTCTCTGCCTCCCCCGACTCTCTCTCTGGCTCCCCGGCTCTCTTGCTCTCTGCCTCAACCTGTTCTCTGCCTTCTTGACTCTCTTTCTGGTTCCCCGGCTCTCTTGCTCTCTGCCGTGACCTGTTCTCTGCCTTCCCGACTCTCTCTCTGGCTCCCCGGATCTCCTTCTCTCTGCCGTGACCTGTTCTCTGCCTCCATGACTCTCTGGCACCCCAGCTCTCCGCCACAACCTGCTCTCTGCCTCCCCCGACTCTCTCTCTGGCTCCCCACCGCTCCTGCTCTCTGCTGCGACCTGCTCTCTGCTTCCCCCGACTCTCTCTCTGGCTCACCGGCTCTCCTGCTCTCTGCCTCCCCCGACTCTCTCTGGCTCCCCAGATCTCCTGCTCTCTGCCTCCCTGACTCTCTCTCTCTGCCTCCCCAACTCTCTCTCTCTGGCTCCCAGGCTCTCCTGCTCTCTGCCGTGACCTGTTCTCTGTCTCCCTGACTCTCTCTCTGGCTCCCCGGCTCTCCTGCTCTCTGCCATGACCTGTTCTCTGCCTTCCCGACTCTCTCTCTGGCTCCCCGGTTCTCCTGCTCTCTGCCGTGACCTGTTCTCTGCCGCCCCGACTCTCTCTCTGGCTCCCCGACTCTCTGCCGTGACTTGTTCTCTGCCTCCCTGACTCTCTCTCTGGCTGCCCGGCTCTCTGCCGTGACCTGTTCTCTGCCTCCCCGACTCTCTCTCTGGCTCTCCTGCTCTCCGCCGCAACCTGCTCTCTGCCTCCCCTGACTCTTTCTCTGGATCCCCTCCGCTCCTGCTCTTTGCCGCCCTTTCTTGCAGTGTGAGCCCGTGGTTTTAACCCGCTTTAAACCCGCGGGTTAAAATCATGGGCTCGCAAAGCTGGGAAGGGCGGCAGAGAGCAGGGGAGTCGAGGCCAGTAAAAAAAAAAAAAAAGTTAAAAAAACAAAACACAGACAGCAAACACATGCGCAGACAATCTACAGGCAAAGTAGATGATCTGCGCATGAGTCGGGATCGCTACCTAGCAATCCGTGTTGGCAGATGGGGACATGCCTCCGATCACCCCCATTAGAATATTCTTGCTTCCTGAATCGATTGGCCCTGCCCGGATTGGACATGGATTGGTCACGATCAGGTAGGTTAGTGAATCGGGCCCTTAGTCTTTCCTCATATGAGAGGAGTGTGACTTTCTCTGCTTTAGTTTTTTTGACTTTGCATTGCTTCATCCAAGTGTCCCCTGAAGAAGGCATATACTATACGCCGAAACTTGGATCCTTGTTGAGACCTACTATTTCTAATGAAGACTTATCTTGGTTGTGAAGACATCCCCCTTGTCTTTTCCAGTAGACAGTGGGGCCATTTTACTAAGGTGCACTTAAAAGTTGCCTGCAGTATGACTAATGCATGAGTTTCCTGTGCACTGAAGTCACCATTAGAGCAGCTGGAAAATGGCTGCATTTTCAATTTCCACTATTAATGGCCACATGATAATTTCCCAATTAGTGTATAGCCATTAGCTTGGGAGTCCTAACACCTATTGCAATCCATGCATTACTTTATTAGTGCACAGCGATGTAACTATGTTAACCAATCAGTGTTGTGTACGCCTACTCTCCATAGTGTGGGAGAGTGTGGTGCAATGGCTAAATCTACAGCCTCAGCACCCTGGGGTTGTGGGATCAAACCCACACTACTCTTTGTGACCCTGGGCAAGTCACTTAATCCCCCCCACCTCAATTGCCCCAGGTACATTAGATAGATTGTGAGTCCACCAGGACAGACAGGGAAAAATACTTGAATACTTGAATAAATTCATGTAAACCATTCTGAGCTCTCCTGGGAGAACAGTATAGAAAAATGAATAAATAAACATGCTCCAGTGCTAAAAAATAAAAATTATATTTTAGCACATGACAAGTGCATGCTGATCTGAAAACTTGAGCGCACTCCACAGTAGCAGATTTTAATCTGTGGTAAGCACACATTTGTGCTTACCGCAGCTTAGTACAAAGGCCCCAGTGTTTGGAGATTGTGAATATTTTGTGGGCTCACAGTCATGCTTTGCCGTGTGATCCTATGCTGAAAGAAATGCTACAACCCTATCCATCTGTATCCCGTAAGAGAAGGGAAAAATGGAAAAGGCAGACTTGGCCAGATTCGTTAAACCACAGGATGGAAAATGTACCAGCTGGCTAAATAATAGACTGATTGGCTCTTTCAAATGTGGTTACCATTCAGTGGGTCATTATGATTTCATCTAAAGAATTTGTTGGAAGCCAAGATGAACAATTTTTGTAATGGAATCTATTAATTGCAATAATAGTTCTGTGATTTACATGATTTGCTATGATTGTAGGTTTAAATATTTTGGCAGGACTGAAAGAGAGTTAAAAGAGAGAATTCTGGATACATGATATGTTGTTGCAAGCTATTTTGTTTTAATAAAACACATTTGGGGAATATAAGTGATTTAAAATCATAGAAAAATGCATCTAAGAGAGGAGGCCATAATTTGGATAAAATTTTGTTACGGAATTCACTAGATTCATACTTTGTATGAATATAATCTCAGTCTCAAATTTACTACTAATACTTGTTGGAGTACTCACACTGCACCAAAGAGAGCTAGGAAATTATGCAAAAATACACAAATTACTGAAATATAGTTAAGTGCTCTGATAATAGTTTTTATGTGTTTGTATTGTTTTAATTGGTATTAAACGACGTGATAATTGAGTGCATTGTTTAAAAACAATTAACAGGTAATTTTAAAAAAAGCCACTGCTAAGCAGCTTTCCTGACTGGCACTTATCTCCCTGGCAACTAGCTAGCAGCGCATAGTACCACCAAAGCCTGGAAGCAGACGTGGTTAGGGGCGGTGCCGGACTTTAGCATCAATATGCACCACTGGCCACGATTCTGTCATGATCCTAGGTGCTGAAAATGTAGGCCTGTGAAACCATGGCATACATTTCCAGTGCCTAGAATCCCGTCAAGCCGCAAGCGGTGCCTGTTGGTGATTGACATGTAACAAGTGCCTGTTTTGTAAACATCTGTCACGGCAGACACCACTTCAAGAATAAACCCCTGTGTGCCTCAATTATCAATTTATTTATTTATTTACAATGTTTGATATACCACAATGTGTCTACAAAGTGGCTTCCATGCGGTTTACAACAAATAAAATCAGTAGGACCCACAGAGCAATAGAGAACACATTGGCAAAGGGGTTTTAAAAGAACAAGAAAAGGAAGGATTGAGAGAGACAACAGAAGAGAGATTATGTTAAGAAGAGAGAGAGAGGTGAGGGCATTAGTGAAAAGATATGACAAGCAAAGTTTTGAACTTCAGTAAAGACCTAATGTCAAAAGAAAGAGAGTTTCAAAAGGAAGGTCCAGTATAGTCAAAGGAAGTCTTATGGGAGATTGCGAGATGAAAGGAGGTGAGGGAGGGAACTGTCATCAAATTGTTATTTGCAGTGTGAAGAGTGGAGCTAGGGCCATAAGGGCTGGGAAGTTTGTTAATATAGAACATAGAAACATAGAAACATAGAAAGATGACGGCAGAAAAGGGCCAAGGCCCATCAAGTCTGCCCACTCTATAGACCCTCCCCTTAATATTAGCCAATGTTCTACCCTGATCCACTTAGGGATCCCACATGGGCGTCCCATTTATTCTTAAAATCTGGCACGCTGCTGGCCTCGATTACCTGTACTGGAAGCTTGTTCCATTGATCAATCACTCGCTCCGTGAAGAAATACTTCCTGGTGTCGCCGTGAAATTTTCCGCCCTTGAGTTTGAGCGGGTGCCCCCTTGTGGTTGAGGGGCCTCTGAGAAGGAAAATGTTATCTTCCACTTCTATACGTCCGGTGATGTATTTAAACGTCTCAATCATGTCTCCCCTCTCCCTGCGTTCCTCGAGAGTGTAGAGCTGCAAACTGTTTAGTCTTGCTTCGTACGAGAGACCTTTAAGCCCTGAGACCATTCTGGTGGCCATCCTTTGGACCGACTCGACCCTCTGCATGTCCTTGCGATAATGTGGATTCCAGAATTGCACGCAGTATTCCAGATGAGGTCTCACCATGGTCCTGTATAATGGCATTATGACTGCAGGCTTTCTGCTGACGAAACTTCAACGGATGCAACCCAGCATCTGTCTTGCCCTTGATGAAGCCTTCTCCACCTGATTGGCAGATTTCATGTCTGCGCTGATGATTACTCCTAAATCTCGTTCTGCTGAAGTCCTGGTCAAGGTCTCCCCGTTCAAGGTATAAGTTCTGCACGGGTTTCTGCTACCCAGGTGCATGACCTTACACTTTCCAGCATTGAAGCCCAGCTGCCAGGTTGAGGACCAGCTTTCCAATGTACGTAGGTCCTGCGCCATACTATCTTGTAGCTTGCCCTCGCTTACCATATTACATAGTTTGGCGTCGTCGGCGAATAATGTTACTTTACCATGTAGCCCTTGAGTCAGATCTCCTATGAATATGTTGAAGAGGAGCGGACCCAAGACCGAGCCCTGCGGCACCCCGCTGGTCACTTCCGATGTCTCAGAGAAAGTACCGTTAACCATCACCCTCTGAAGTCTGCCACTCAGCCAATCATTGACCCATGCCGTCAGAGTCTCTCCTAACCCCATCGATTTCATCTTGTTTAACAGTCTGCGGTGTGGGACGCTGTCAAAAGCTTTACTGAAGTCCAGGTACACTATGTCCAGTGATTCTCCTTCGTCCAGTCTTTTTGTTACCCAGTCAAAGAAGCTGATGAGGTTTGATTGGCAGGACCTACCCTTGGTGAATCCATGTTGATTGGGGTCCCGTAGATTCCCTTCGTCCAAGACCGTGTCCAATTGGCGTTTGATCAGTGTTTCCATGAGTTTGCATACTATCGATGTCAGACTCACCGGTCTGTAATTTGCAGCCTCTGTCCTGCATCCCTTTTTATGTAGAGGAACGACGTTAGCTGTTTTCCAGTCTAAGGGGACTGTCCTTGTACTCAGTGAGAGATTGAAGAGCACGGCTAACGGTTCTGCCAGGACATTACCTAACTCCCTGAGCACTCTGGGGTGCAGTTTGTCCGGTCCCATGGCTTTGTCCACCTTGAGTTTTGTTAGCTCAAAGTAAACCTCGCTGGGTGTGAATTTAAAATCCCGGAACGGGTCTTTTGTGTTTGACTGTGGCTTCAATTGAGGGCCGGACCCTGGCGCCTCGCAGGTGAAGACCGAGCAGAAGTATTCATTTAGTAGTTCGGCCTTTTCGGGATCCGATTCTGCGTAATTCCCGTCCGTTTTTTTCAGGCGTACTATCCCGTCTGTGTTTTTTTTCCTGTCACTGATATACCGGAAAAAGGATTTGTCCCCTTTCTTAATGTTGTTTGCTAGAGTTTCTTCCACTCTTCCATACGTAGGCAGGAGCAAATGGAGAGCACCCTTTAAAGACTAGAAGAAGAATTTTCAATTTAATTCTTGCTGAAAGAGGAAGCCAATGTTCCTTATGTAGAAGAGGAGTGACACAATCAAACAGACATGCCTGGTGAAGGACTTTAACCACTGTGGCCTGCACTAATTGGAGATGCTTAATGGAGTTAAGAGAGAGGCCTGCATACAAAGAATTACAATCATCAAGATGTGTGATGATGAGGGCATAAAGAAGAACCCAAATAAGATGGCGAGGGAGACGAGACTTAAGAGCCTGAATTTGATGAAAAGCAAAGTAGGAGGAGAGAACCATAGTATCAATATGCTGCTGAAAGGTAAGCTTATTATCAAAGATGACCCCTACTATTTTGACAGACTCTGAAAAAGGCAATGGTCTATCTGAGAGAGATGGACACGGTTGGGAGATCAACATGTGGACAAGAAATGGCGATAGCAGTGCACTTAAAAATATTGATGTAATTAGTTTTAAACCAGACTGGTGTGACAGGAATTAAGAGTGGCTATCGAAATAAAGGGATCAGTGATTCGGCAAAAGATTTTAATGTTATCTGTGTAGCAGTAAGTTATGCATTTTGGATAGCAATAAGCAATGGAGAAAAGAAAATGCTAAAGAGAGTCAGTGCTAGGATAGAACCCTGAGGGACACCTGACAGAACAGGGTAGGTTGCTGAGAATGTGTCAGAATGGCATAGTTGAAAAGTTTGACTCGTCAAATAACTACTAAACCATTTAAGCACTATGTCAGAAATATCAATATTGTGCAAGTGACTGAGAAGGAGAGCATGATCGACCAGGTCAAATGCTGAGGATAAATCTAAAGATACTAAAATGACAAAGTCGTGATGGTCTAACGTAGCATCATCATAGCAATATTCTAATATTGAAAATGTCCAAAAGAAAAACAAGACTGCATGTTTGGACTCATTTATATCATTTGGTGAACTGCTGTTGGGGATCTAATTAGATATGGGCTGTATTTGAGAGACATTGGTGATCAAGAAAGGCGAAAATACAGCACTGATAAACTGGCTATTGACCTAACAACTGGACTGCTTGTTCAGTGGTACAAATCAAATCCAAAATTCAGAAGTCCTGTTAGGATTAAAGCCATGTTAGGATTAAAGCAAAGTTGAAGTTCATATGGGAACAAGCCAGCAAAGTTTATATGGGCAGAGCAAAACTGGAGGCGAAAGACAGATTTATGGAGAAGCTCGACACGCTGATGGAGAAACTTACCTGCAAGTGTGAAATAAACAGTTGTACTGATGTGGAATGCAATTCTGCCTGTGTCAGTGGAATCAGTGGTGTACTAACGGGGGGGGGATCTGCCCTGGGTGCATGCCCTAGGAGGATGCACAGCCAGCCGGGTCCAGGTCCTGGACCTCCAGCTCTACTGTGCAACAGGACCTGCACCTCAGCGCGGCTGCTGGTCTGCCCCACTCCGACGTACTTGCTCTGGGCAGAGTCAGCAGCTGTGCTGAGGTGCAGGAAGGTCCCACAATGACTACATCTGCCGGCTCTGCTCTGGAAGAAGTAAGTTACATTGGAGGGGGTGGACCCGGCAGACGCAGTTATCGCGGAACCTTGCTGCAACTCCCTGTGTCTGCCGGTCAACCCCTTCCGTCGTCAGGTACTTCTTTCAGAGCAGAGCTGGTAGGCGTAGTCATCGGGGGACCTTCCTGCACCTCAGCACGGCTGCCAACTCTGCTCCAGAGCAAGTACGTCAGAGTGGGGTAGGCCGGCAGCCAGCAGGTACAGTCATCGTGGGACCTTTTTGCATGAAAGGAGCAGGACTGCTGGTATGGAAGAGTGGTGGAGGGAAAGAAAGGGGGAAGGGTGGTAAGGAAGGGTGGTGCTGATGGAATTGGTGTGCAGGGAAAAGGGAGAGAGACATAATGGATACTGGATGGAATTGGATTAAGGGAAATAAAGGGGGCAGATGCTGATGGAAGTAGGGGAAAGAGAGAGATAAGGGGTAGATGCTGATTAAAGAGGGATGGATGGAGAGAGAAAGGGCAGACATTGGATGGTAGTGGAGAGGGTAGAGGGGGAGCCTATGCTGGATGGAAGTACGGATGGGAGAGATAAGGGAGCGGATGCAGGGAAGAAAGAGAGGAGCAGACGCTGGATGGAAGTGGACAGAGAGAGGAGAAGGTACTGGATGGAAGGTAGAGAGAAAGAGGGCACATGATGGAAGGAGTGGATAAATAAAAGGAGGACACGATGGGGAAAAGGATTGAGTTAGTGAAATACTGGAGGGGGTGAGGGCAAGAGGTGGCGAGCTGTAGGTAGATAGTGAAAAAGGAAATTGATGACAGGGTAGTAAGAACGTAATCTAGACAGATGCAGAAAATAAACTGAAAAGGAAAACGAGGGAAAAAAGGGAAAAGGATTGTAGAAGAGAGGTGTGGGTGAGGGAAGGGAAGGAGAGGAGCGAGATGCCAGACCAATGGGAGTGAAGGGAGAGATGGAAAGGGGAGGCATACAGTTTCTGGAAGGGGCATAGAAAGAGAGAAGATGCCATATGGGGCAGAGAGAGGGCAGATAGTGGATGGAAGGAAGAGAGTTAACAAGAAGATGAGGAAAGTAGAAACCAGAGAAGACAAAGGTAGAAAAAAAATTATATTTATTTATTTTTTGCTTTAGGAGACATGTGTCACTGTTTCTGTGGTGTTGCATTGTATGCAGAGTCCAGATTCTTGGTGGTTCAATTTAACCTTTGTCTATGTATTTCTATTTTATCCCCCCTTTTACAAAACTGTGGAGCTTTTTTTAGCGCCAGCCGTGGTGGTAGCAGCTCTGATGCTCAGAATTCTATGAGCGTCTGAGCTGTTACCACCATGGCTAAAACCGCACTACAGTTTTGTAAAAGGGGGAAGGGTTAGTTTGTGATTACATATTCCATACTAGGCAAAGGTATTTTCTATGTTCTGTATGTTCGAAAGACATGGTTTTCTGTTAGGATTGACTGTGCAGGATTGATCTGTACTAGTCTGGCTTGTTTAGTTTTACAATGGGTGTATTGATGTTGTACTGCTCACTGTAGTATGTAAAATGCTGCCTTTTCCTAAGTACACTCGTGTGATGTTTGGATTGTTACTAAAAATCATGTTTTTCATACAGATGGGGGGTGTGTGTCAAAAAATGATGGGCCCCGGGTGTCACTTATGCTTTATAAAAGGTCAATGAGGGAAAGCTAAGAATGTTGGACCTTATCAGATTGGGCCAGTTAACCTCCCTGAGACCAGAAGACAAGAACTACAGAAGGAAAGGCAGTGAGAAAGGAAGGAGGATGAAGAACAGTAGAAAATGAAGAGTGAAAAAAGAACAGCAGAAGATCAAGTTTATCAAGTTTATCAAGTTTATTATGCAATTTGATTAATCGCCTATTCTACATTCTAGGCGATATACAATCCATAATGAATAAATAAAAACTTGGGGTAGTTATTACATTTATAAATAAAATTACATAATTACAAAAACTTACAATCATGAAACATTAGGGAAACGATATTTAAAGGGTTACATCATGTATCAAATTTTATATTTCAGGATTACAACAATAGGGAGGGAATAAAAACATGAATAAAAATGTAAAAGATAAGAAAGATTATAAAGTTGTATATCAACTAAAAACATCATTGAATATTAATTAAAAGCGTCATTGAATAAGAAACTTTTAAGCTTAGTCTTAAAATTAACTAAGTTCTTTTCTTCTCTAATATATATAGGAAGATTATTCCAGGATTGTGGTGCGGTCACTGAAAAAATAGTAAGCCGTCTAGTGTTTATAACTTTCAATGATGGAATAGCCAATAGATGTTGGTCCTGAGATCTAAGAGTTCTTGAAGTTATATAGGGAATTAGGACTCTAAAAATGAAAGCTGGGGTTTGGGACATTATTGATTTGAACGTAAGCAAACAAATTTTATATTGAATACGATGTACCACGGGAAGCCAGTGGGACTCTTTAAGTAAAGGAGTGACGTGGTCGAATTTCTTAGCTTTATAAATTATTTTTATGGAAGCGTTCTGTATGATTTGAAGGCGTCTAATTTCTTTTTGGGATATGCCCATGAACAAAGCATTGCAATAATCTAATTTGGAAATGATAAGGGAATGTATTAGGATATTTAAAGATTTTTCGCATAAGAATTTTGCAACAGATCGAATTTGGCGTAATCTAAAAAAGGTAGATTTGACCACATTGCTTATATGATCGTGGTATGATAATTTCGTGTCGAATGTTATACCTAGGATCTTAATATTTTGGTGAATCAGCAGAGGGGTATGATTAATAGAAATCGGGATAATTGGTTTACTACAGTCTTTCCAAGGAAAAAGCATAACCTTGGTTTTAAGAATATTTAAAGATAGCTTATTGACATCTAACCAATGGTGAATTTGATCCAATTTCTCATTTATTATTGTTATATCTTGTAAGCTGTCAGGGTCAATTGGGTGTAATAACTGAATATCGTCAGCGTAGGCGTAAACAGAAAATCCGATAGATTGACATAAGGTCAAAAGAGGAGCAAGAAAAATGTTAAATAATATTGGAGAGAGAATTGATCCTTGTGGTATTCCATACTGTGCTGAAAAACTATTGGAGGTGCTATTATTAAAAATGACATTTGATGAACGATTATGGAAATAAGATTTGAACCAGTTTAAAACTTGGTCAGTTATGCCAATGGACTGAAGTCTTTGAATCAAAAGAGTATGGTCGATCGTATCGAAGGCAGATGATAAGTCTAATGAGATCAAAATAACGGAAGAATGGTGATCTAAGTGGTACAAAATTGTTGAAGTCAGTCCTATCAGAGAATATTCAGTAGAGTGATTTTGTCTGAATCCTGTTTGATTTGGATGAAGTATGTTGGTTTTTTCTATGTATTCTAATATTTGATTGTATACAATTTTTTCCGTTATTTTTGCTAAATATGGAATATTGGCTATTGGTCTATAGTTAGATTTAATGTCCGGGCCAATTTTTAAATCCTTAAGGACTGGTCGTATGATCGATTTTTTCCAGACTGTAGGAACAATGCCTTGGTGTAAGCTAATATTAATTAGTGTATGTATATAAGGCCCAAAAATAGGGAAATATTTTTTAATGACAGTAGGTGGAATAGATTCCATATAAGACCCTTTGAGGTTTACTGATTTAAAAATCAGCTCTAAATCTTTAAGACTAAGTGGATTGAAATGAGAACATTTTGAGGATAATGATAGAAACATAGAAACATAGAAACATAGAAGATGACGGCAGAAAAGGGCCACAGCCCATCAAGTCTGCCCACTCCAACAACCCTACCCCCTTGAATTTACCCCCCTAGAGATCCCACATGTGTATCCCATTTCCTTTTAAAATCCTTCACGCTGCTGGCCTGAATCACCTGAGGTGGAAGTTCATTCCAACGATCGACCACCCTTTCGGTGAAGAAGAACTTCCTGGTGTCGCCATGAAATTTCCCACCCCTGATTTTCAGCGAATGGCCTCTTGTGGCAGAGGGGCCTTTAAAAAAGAAGATATCATCCTCCACCTCAATACGGCCGGTGATATATTTAAACGTCTCTATCATGTCTCCTCTCTCTCTACGTTCTTCAAGTGAATATAGCTGCAATTTATTCAGCCTTTCTTCATACGGGAGGTCCTTGAGTCCCGAGACCATTTTGGTGGCCATTCTTTGAACCGACTCAACTCTCAGCACATCCTTTTGGTAATGTGGCCTCCAGAATTGTACACAATACTCCAGATGAGGCCTCACCATGGATCTGTACAATGGCATTATAACTTCGGGCTTCCGGCTGATAAAACTTCTTCGGATGCATCCCATCATTTGTCTTGCCTTTGATGAAGCCTTCTCCACTTGATTGGCAGTCTTCATGTCTTCGCTAATGATCACCCCCAAATCACGTTCCGCCTTGGTCCTAACTAAGGTTTCACCATTTAGTGTGTAAGTTTTGCATGGATTCCTGCTGCCGAGGTGCATGACCTTACATTTTTTAGCATATCAAGTTCTAAAACAGAAGTAATGTGTTGACTAGTTTTGAAATGTTTCCGTATATTTTGAACTTTCTCAACAAAGCAATCAGCTAAATCTTGAGCTGTTGGAAGAGATTTAGATTCATGAGGTAGATTTTTGGATTGGTGATTGATGGATTTTAAAATGTTATATAGTGTAGATGTATTTTTAGATTGTATAATTTTTTTTGAGTAATAAGATGATTTTGCTTTGATTATTCTTTCTTTGTAATATGTTGCTTGTTCTTTAAATTTTTCTAAGTTGTATGTATTTTTGTTTTTCCTCCATATTCTTTCCAAAGAACGAAGTTGTTTTTTTATCATGACTAACTCTGCATTAAACCATGGATTGGTTTTTTTTCTTAATGTGATATTTTTTATTTGGGTTGGGGCTAATTTGTCCATCAATGCTTGGGTAGTATTTTGCCAATTTAATACTAGATCATCTAATAAAGGTGAACTAAGATGATGGAGAGGTCTGTGCTTGAAGTGGAACAAGGAGATTCTTCAGATGATGTGATGAAAGAACCAATGGAAGAAGCTCCTGTTGCTCTAGAGAAAGCTAAGAAGAGGCCAAAACATAGGCAGCAGAATACTGTTTTGTTTGGGGGCCCAAGATGCTCCGCTCTAGGCCCCAGCGGAGTCCTGTAGCATGATTGCTCACCAGCTCCCACCTCTCCCACCCACCTCCTCCCAGCACTGTACTTTTAAATTTTCAGGCAGCTGCCATGCAGTATCAATGAGCAGGCCTGCCCCTGAAAGTAGAATGAAGGGTTCCAGAGCAGGCCTGCTTCTTGATGCTGCACAGTGGCTGCTCGAAGATTTAAAAGTACAATGCTGGGAAGAGGTGGGTGGGGAAGTAGAGCCATAATCAACTGACGACCGCTAATTTTTGGGGCAGAAAGAGTAGGTTTTTTAAAAATGGGCACAGATGTGTGTGTGTTACATAGGAGGGGCTTTAGACACCTGGGCCAATCAGAGCCTTAGGCCCCTCCCAGTGCATCTCAGGATGCACCATAAGAGGAAGGCCCATCATTTTGAAGAGGCAGGCCTACCGGCAGGAGGGAGTGGACATTCCTCCTGCTGATCTTCTGAATAAGCTATGGGGGTGGGTTGGGGCATGAGGGTTACAGGGGCATGGGGGTATAGGAGTGGGTCAGGGGGCATGGGGGGTCTGGGTGGCTGAAGCAAGAGGGAATGGGCATCCCTCCTGCAGATCTTCAGGGGTGGGGGGTCAGGAGTGTTTGGGGGGTCTGGATGGCCACTGAGGCAGTAGGGCGCGTGCATCCCTCTTGCTGATTTTCATGGGGAGGTTGGGGTGTGGGAGGTCTGCTGATTTGTTTTTTGTTTGGGGCCATCAGCAGGAGAGGGTTGTCATTGGGAGTGTTGGCATGACTTTTTTTTAAATTGGGACAGTTATTGTGTGTATGTAAAGAACACAAAATAAAATTCAAATGCTAATTCAAAATGTGAAGAGTGAGAGAAATTATCATAAACACAATCAAGCAGAGAAAACATAGGCATTCAAAATATTACTAATAAACTCAATAATTAACCTGTCATACAGGCCTTTTTAAGTTGAAACATTTTTTTATGAAGAGATATCAAATACACAACAAAGAATATACAGCATCCACAAGAAGACAGGCCTTTTTAAAAATGTGTGCATGTGATTGGAATTTCTGGTTTTACATAGTTTCCAAGTGTCACCTTCTTCAACAGTATCCCACAAATGCTCTGAAGCTGCGACACACTAAACTCAGTGCTGCAGCTAGAGGGCATTTGGAAATGGGCGGATGTTGAGGTGATGATGTCACACACATATGTGACGTCATCACATCAACAACCATGCATGAGAAGAGCCTGCTATTACTATGCTGGGGTGGGGGAAGAAGTGCTGGGTAAGAGGTGTGGAGAGGAGAGGTACCAGCTGACTGCCTACGGGCACGTCCTGTCAGCTGGCACTGATGCCTATTTTCCTTGATGGCATCTCATGGCACACCCGGAATCTCGCTGTGGTACGGCACACAGTTTGTGATACACTGTTATACAATAATGGCTGTGAAAGTCCTCCAAAGCTCATGCTTTAATATAGTAGTAACTGTGTAAGGTAACAGAAGCCTCTGTCAATAAGGGGTATGGGTCCTCTGGTTTGTTTCTTCATCTCCCATGCTGCTAATTTAGCAGTATTTTTCTTCCTTGAAGACTGTATTTCCCCAAACCATAACTGTTTTCAGTCTGACATGCTTTAAATTATAGGCACACTCTTACAGTAGTAAGGCATTAAAGTATCTTGAAAATGACACGCGGCTTCGTGTATTCTCAAAGTTCAAAACAGATGGTGCCAGCAAAGTTTATCTAATCTCTGTTTCTTCTTCTTCTTTTCTTTAAAGATTGCTTTCAGCTGCAAAGAATCAAAAAAATCTGTCAGCTACAGGCAAGTATAAGTCAGAGTCAGATGTTGAATGGAGGAAGGAAACGACAGCACTTTACCTTCTCTTCAGTTGCTTGGAATTTGATACAAGACATAGAAACATAGACAATTCACTTAAAAAAATTATTGAAGAGATTTCTTAAATCTGAATATAACAAACTAGCACTGACCACCTTCATATAAAAAAACAGAGAACACTTCAAATTCAGCAAGTCCAACAAAGCTCAGTGAAATTCCAGCATTCAAAAGTGCTTCCCCCATTTTTAATTAAACTCTTCTTTCTCATAACCCATCCCTTCCTAACCCCTTTTTCCCTCCTTCCTTTTATATGACATATTTTACCTTTTTAAATATGTGGGATGCTTCTGAGCTTTCAAGATGATATTTTAAAATAGTGTAAACACCTGTTTTAAACTCTTACCTTTTATAGCTAATCATTTTAGGGGTTTTTCCTACACTTTTCTTCATTATATTGTAATTGCCCTTTGAAAGTTAAATGCAAACACAGTCAATTTTCTTAGTCTTCACTCTAGTTATTAACACATATGTGGTTATATCATGATCATTGCTTGTTTATTTATTAATTTAAAAAGCTCTTGTATCCCGCACTCGCGCCAAATCTAGGCTAAGGTTAAAATTCATTCATACACAATAATAAAAACATACATACAACAAATATTTACTAAACAAACACAGAAAAAGCAATTATAATTACGAAAAGCTCCACATTGGACAGAGCCTTTTGTAAAAGACAGCGGAAACTGAGCACATCTTGACCTGATCAGCTCAATTCATCTCTCCGCAGACTGTCTAAATTGGGTCTACATTGCTTTCTCTTAGTTTATTACTGGCATGAAAGTACTTTTTCCTCTTTTTCTTCTTGGTTTCCTTTGGAATGTATCTAATCATATATAAATTATCCTTACTCACTTTTAAATCGCTACTATACAAAACCCCAGCTTTTATTTACAAAGTTTTAATTCCATATACTTCTCCTAAAATTTTAAGATCCAATGAACAGCTTTTATTAGTCATTCCCACTCTTAAAACCATAAATACTCGAAGACAATACATTTTTACTGTTACGGCACCACAGATTTGGAATTCACTTCCACTTTATTTAAGAGAGGAGAAGAATCTGGATAAATTCAAGAGCCAACTTAAGAGCTTTCTTTTTAAAGATGCTTTCAATATTTAATTGAAACGCTAATTGCTCTTTCTGTCTGCTCTCTATTTTACCTTTTTAAGTATTTTATTTCCAATACTTTTATGTTTTTCCCATTCCTTTTGCATTTTACCTTAATTGTTCTCTCTTTCCTATCATAAATTGTATTTCTTTCCCTTCTACCCCATTGTCTCCTTGTAATAGTTTTAATTACCTTGTTTTAATTTGTCAGTTTTTAATGATGTTTATATGTTTATATTGTTGTTTTTGTTTACCTTATATTTTTTGTATATTTTAAAAATTTATGTTATTATTTGTACATCGCTTAGTAATTGTGATAGGCGATTAATCAAATAATTAATAAACTTGAAACTTGACACCTTTTACAAAGTCGCAGTAGTGAGTCCCAGCATGGCAAATGCGATGCAGCTCATAGGAATTACCCCCCCCCCACACACACACACACACTTTTATTAAGCCATGGTAGCGGTTTCTAAGATGGCCTGGAGCATTACATGCTCTAATGTTTGTAGAATTCCTAAGAGTTTCGGAGCAACATCAGAGCATTTAGCGCATTAGGTCATGGTAGAAATCTATACTGCGTCTTTGTGAAAGAAGGTTCATTTAGGCTGCAATCACATTTACCATGCAATAATGGCTACCACAGCTTTGTAAAAGGAACCCCAGATTTCTTTTACTGGGCATCCAAGTGGCAGATGAAATTTAATGTAAAGTGATGCTTATTGGGAAGAATAACCCAAATCATAGTTACCGGATGCTAGGGTCCACCTTGGGGGTTAGCGCCCAAGAAAAGGATCTGGGTTTTATTATAGACAATATGACGAAACCTTCTGCCCAATGTGTGGCGGTGGTCAAAAAAGCAAACAAGATGCTAGAAATTATTTTTAAAAAGGGATGGTTAACAAGACTAAGAATGTTATAATGCCTCTGTATGACTCCATGGTGCGACCTCACCTAGAGTATTGCATTCAATTCTGGTCTCCTTATCTCAAGACAGATATAATTGCAGCACTAGAAAAGGTTCAAAGAAGAGCAACCAAGATGATAAAGAGGATGAAACTCTTCTCATATGAGGTTAGGGTTCTTCAGCTTGGAAAAGAGATGGCTGAAGGGAGATAGGATTGAAGTCTACAAAATCCTGATTGGAGTAGAATGGGTACGAGTGGATCAATTTTTCATTCCGTCAAAAATTACAAAGACTAGGGGACACTCGATGAAGTTACAGGGAAATACTTTTAAAACCAATAGGAGGAAATATTTTTTCACTCAGAGAATAACTAAGCTCTGGAATGCATTGCCAGAGGTTGTAATAACAGCAGATAGCATAGCTGATTTTAAGAAAGGTTTGGACAATTTCCTGGAGGAAAAGTCCATAGTCTGTTATTGAAAAGACATGAGAGAAGCCACTGCTAGCCCTGGATCAGTAGCATGGAATATTTTTACTTCTTGGGTTTTGGCCAGGTACAAGGGACCTGGATTGACCACCGTGAGAACAGGCTACTAGGTTTGATGGACCATTGGTCTGACCCTGTAAGGCTATTCTTATGTTCTAACATTGAAATGCTGTCATTTAGGCTCTCTTTTATTAAGCCATGGTAGAGGATTCTACCACGGCCCAGGGCACTAAATAATCTGATGCTGCTCTAATGCTCATAGGAATTGTATGAGCATCAGAGTAGCATTGGAGAATTTAGTGCTTTGGGCTACAGTAGAAACCTCTACCACAGCTTAGTAAAAGGGGTGGGTGGGGGGAGGGGGTAAGTTAGTGTTTCTTAATCTAACATTCAGGGATAGGATGGCATAATTGTCTTGCTTCATGGTAGCAGCTGATCTGCAATTCATTCTCATTCTTTGGCATTGACGAATCCCTTTCAGACTTTGCTGTAAAAATATTTGTAAATCATTCAATTTGTGATTAATGGTAGAAATGATGACATAATGTCTTTAAGCAGATAAATCTTCCCTTTTACAACTGAGCACACACACGAAGTGATCCTGCTATGTGAAGCTGGTGTTTTTAAAAATTTTAAATTACATATGATTATGGCTGCATTGGAAAAACTTACAGTAGTAAGAGAGCTAAGTTTTTGAGACATACTACGGAAGCTACCCTTTCCAAAGTAGCAGAACAGGCTGCTTTATTCTTTCAGTTTTATATTTCTGAATTTTTTTCAGTTTCCATGGCCTACTAATGGAGATGGTAGTGGCCATCACTGTCACATATTTTGGACATGCTGGGTAGAACATGGAGTGATAAGAGAAGGGTTGAGAAGTCGGATAAAAGAGTGCTTCGTGATCTATGGACTTTGCAAAGTGTACAAATTTAAGTGATGCAGATTTTGCAGATGTACCTAGTGGATGCCACCTAGTGGATCAATGACATATCTTCTCATCTCACACTGTTTTCCTACTTCCTTATTATTGCCTTTAACCTTCTGCTGCTATACAGCGTGATTTGATTGGTTGGTTGGTTTTATATCCCATCCTCCCCAATTTCTGTGCACCAGCTGTGTCTAGTGCCTTTATTTGTAACTTTGAAACATGGTGCTAGAAGTTCTGAATCTGCACTGTTTAAATGCTTATGATGGGTGGTCGGTTGCTGAATTGTGAGTGCACTAAAAGATTCCTCTAATAAACATTACCAGGGGCCGCTGAAAAGTTCTCACCTAACAAAGTTGGGGCAGTCTCCATTAAGTCCAGTGATTTTCCACTTTTTTAGCTCCATATTTTTCCGCTGGACTAATCCCCCCCCCCCTTTTTCTAAACTGCAATAGCGGTTATTAGCTCAGGGAGCCACGCTGCTCCTGACGCTCATAGAGTTTCTATGAGCGTCGGGAGTGGCGTGGAGCATTCAGCGTGGCTCCCTGCGCTAATAACTGCTATCGGGGTTTAGTAAAAGGGGGGGGGAGGGTAAGTGTATAGCCCTTGATGGAGACTGCCCCAACTTTGTTGGTTGGGCTGAAAACTTCTCAGCGGCCCCTCATAACCTTCTGTTCTTTATAAAAATCCAACTTGTCATCAAAGTAACATAATTTACATAAATATGAGAATGAGACTATCATTTAAAGTACAATATTACTTTATAAATACGGCATGGCTGTAAGAGATGAAATGAGGAGCCTCGTCAGACTCAAAGCCCAGGTTCAGCAAGATATTTTCTTCACAGGGCTAAGTGTTGATTTTGAATCTGTATTGAGTTACGGTCTCAGTGATTTTTAAAATTTATGTTTGGGCTCATTCGAATCACTACTTTCATATTATTTTGAGATATCTGGGATACATGATTGTATGATTGTGAGACTGGTGACGTATTTGGAGCTGCATTATTGAGTACCGCCAATGGCAATGCTAACCATGGCATGATTCATATTTGGGCAGCCACGATATATGGATAAATGCGTACCTGTACTTTAAATTATATTCTCACTCATGTTTATTTGATGTTATTTTGATGACTATTTGGATGTTTATGGGGGTTAATATGTTTATTGTAGAGGATTTTTTATTAATGAATTTAATTACTCATAAGATTTCCTATGGGAGTTTTTGATTTCTTTTTTTAACTGTGAGTGCATAGCAAGGCTTGAAGTGATACTGATTAGCCTAAAATTGCATTGCTCTCCCTCAACACAAAAAACACGAATGCTTTACAGCAGCGGTAGAGAACTCCGGTCCTCGAGAGCCGTATTCCAGTCGGGTTTTCAGGATTTCCTCAATGAATATGCATGAGATCTATTTGCCTGCACTGCTTTCAATGCGTATTCATTGGGGAAATCCTGAAAACCTGACTGGAATACGGCTCTCGAGGACTGGAGTTCCCTACCTCTGCATTCCAGCATCATGATATCAACTAACATTCCACCTCAGTGCAGCTTGAGTTAGTGTCAGTCGGGAACATTTCAGAGCAGAATTTGAAGACTATTCTCTAGCAATAGGCTTATATGAGAAACTATCTGAAGTGCAGGCAGCTATCCTGAGAAGGTTGATCAGTGCTGAATGCTGCAGTGTTAATAAGCACAATTTGAGCCTCAGAACAAAGCAGAGGAAGAATGCCAAATTTATTTTGGATGCATTAGAAGCCTATCAGAGAGCCATCAAACATGTAATTGTAACTCTTGCTTGTGGGTTATTTTTAGTAATTTTAGAGTTTGTTTGTAGGGTCAGAGCCAGGTCCAGTAAGAATTGGGAGGCTGAAGGCACAACAAACTCACTGGCTCAGCAGTTTCTTTGCTTTCAATAAGTTTGTCCAGCCCAGAAGTTACAGTTTTGAACCAAAGGATTTAGTTAAATTTGGATGATGCATACAAAAAATGGGACAAAGCTAAGCAATAATCATGTATGAGGGGGTGTTGAAATGTTCTCAGCCCAATCAACCGATTTCCTAAATTCTGAGCATCAATTTGCCACTGAAGCTGAAAAGAATGTTATTTTATTTTGCTAAATGCCAATTTGCAGAATCAAAATGCTATGTTTTGACATTGTTTCAGATCATTGATTAAACCATATCCGTGTCATTCTCATAGTTAGGTTGAGAACTTTTCAGCACCCCCTTCTACAAACAGTAAAAGAATAAAGTATTTTAAATCACATATAACCTCTGTCTTGGTAGAAGTTCTTGCAGTAAAGGTGAAATGGCCAGGAAAACTGGAGCTAAACAAAAATCTACTCTCGCTAGGCTCAGTAATTATACCAACATAGTTTCTCTCCTGCCATTCACAAGCAGGAGAGCTAGTCTTTTGGTTAAAGAGGCTGTGAGAGAATTCTAAGTCAAAAGGTCACATACAATATTCTAGTAAAGCCACTAGAGGTCTCTGCTGTGCTGGGGATTTTTTTTCGCATACAGAACCTAAGGGGCTCATAATAAAAAAATAAAAAAAATCTAAAAAGTGGCCTAAATGGCTACTTGGACGATCAAAAAGCCTGATCGTCCAAGTACCCATAATCAAAGCTGGTTTTAGACGTATCTAAAACCAGCTTAGGCCTTTCCCCTGCCTCTAAACGCACAGAGAGAAAAGAGGCGTTTTTAGAGGAGGGGAAAGGGCAGGAGGTGGGCCGACCTAAACCTAGGCGTACAACAGGTATAACCAAAACATTTGACAGGTAACCAAAATAGGAATAAGTGCTGAAAAAGGGGACGCTGAGCTGCTGGCGGCTGGCACAATCAGTTCAGCGGCCCAGAAACCTACCCCCCCCACCCCACTGCAACCATCGCGGCAGGAGAGATCAGGAGAGATGCCTCATCTCCCCTACCGCGATGCGATCACCCTTCTACCTGAACTGCTGCGACCCGCGGCAGAAGAAATACCCAATCTCTCCTGCCGCAGGTTGTGGCAGTTCGTGTAGAGGAGTGATCGCATCGCGGCAGGGGAGATGGCCAATCTCTTCTGCTGTGATACATCACCCCAACCCTGACAACATCGGGGCAAGAGGGAGCCCAAGCCCTCTTGCCCCGCGATCCCCAAACCCCCCCATCCGACGACATCGGGACAAGAGGGAGTCCAAGCCCTCTTGCCCCACGGCACCCCTGATCTCCCCCGACTACGATTGGGGCAAGAGGGAGCCTAAGCCCTCTTGCCCCATGATCCCCAACCCCCCCCCACGCTGAGTCCGATGGGGCCAGGAGGGAGCCCAAGACCTCCTGGCCCTGCGATTTTCAACCCCCCTCCCCCCCCCACAATCCAGCCAGGAGGGAGCCCAAGCCCTCCTGGCCACACGACTCTCCACCCCCTACAAGATCAGGCAGGAGGGAGCACAACCCCTCCTGTCCAGGCGGACCCACTACCCCCCACCCCCCTAAAATACAGGCAGGAGGGATCCCAGGCCCTCCTGCCCTCGACTCAACCCCCCCGACTGCCCCCCCAAACTCTCAATCGCCCCCCCCCACCGACCCATGACCCCCACCAACCCCACGACCCCCCCACCCCCAATCCCACCCCCATACTTTGAAAGCGTTGGCCGGACGGGCGGGTGCCAAGCTCGCCTGTCCGGGAGGCCAGCCAGCTCAGGAATGGGGCCGGATTGGCCCAGGTGGCTTAAACCCCACCCACAGGTGGGGCCTGAGGTGCCTGGGCCAACCAGAATAGACCTAGGAGCCTTAGGCCCCTCCTGTGGGTAGGGCCTTAAGCACATGGGCTGTCCTTGGGGGGTTGAGTTGAGGGCAGGAGGGCCTGGGATACCTCCTGCCCATATTTTAGTGGGGGTGGGGGATAGGGGGTCCACCTGGGCAGGAGGGGTTGGACTCCATTCTGCCCGATCTTGTAGGGGGTGGGGGTCGCATGGCCAGGAGGGCTTGGGCTCCCTTCTGGCCCCATCGGACTCGACTGGGGGGTGTTGGGGATCACAGGGCAAGAGGGCTTGGGCTCCCTCTTGCCCCAATGTCATTGTGGGGGGGAAGGGGGGTGTGAATTCTGTAACCATTGTTGTTTTTGACAGACACCGGTTACAGAATCCAGCTTTTAGGTGAAGGACTGACTCCTCCTTCGCCTAAAAGCCCTTGTTTTGGACGTTTGGGGCTTAGGCTTTTTTTAGGTTGATTATATGGTATAAGTTTAGACGTAGTGGTGGTCTGGGCGTTTAAACAGCTGAACATAGAGGCAGGCCATTATCAAAAAAAACCTCCTTTTGGATGATTTTTTTGATAATGGACATTTTCCCTGCTTCTACTTTCAACATTTAATAAGGCCTTAGGCCTAAAGGGGACTTAGACTTTTATTTGATTATGCCCCTCCACTGTCTATACATGTTTGATGTTTGGCATCTGCAAACAAAAGATGAGCATGAATCCATTAATAACTATCACATGCCAGAGAGAGAAAGCAGCAATATGTGAATATATCCCACTAAAAATGAACTTATTCAGAATAAAATAGTTCTTGGCATTGCTTAAGAATTCAGTCATTGAACCATGTCATAATGCACAGAACTCATTAACTTGCAACTGAGAACTATAGAATAGAATGCATAAAATGGCAGTGTTATGCAACAGACAAGCATCAACAAGATATGGATGGTCACTGCAACAAACAACAGCAGAGTTACCCAACTACAACCAAACCTGGTGCATGAAAAATTCTGTGGCAATGCACATAAGCGAGTGAAAGAATATGGTCTTGGATGTGAAAAAAGATGTGAGCATAACACAGCAAGAAAGCTACATTAATTGGAAGGGAGGTTTATGCCATCCTTGGAATGTTTAAAAAAATGCAATGCAGCATACATGGATATACTCATAAGCTTTGAATTTGAAATAGTAAAACCAAACCAGAACCTATTGATGTCTAGCTTGACATGTGCAGGGCCAACCTTACCAATTGTGGGGCCCCATGTAGATGGGGTAAAACATTGGGAGTGTCTCTGTCTTATAAAAGGCTTGATTGGGAATCGAATGATGGACATCGCAATTTTGGCTGTTGTCAATGGTGCGAATTTAACCTCACTGGTTTGCAATGGAAAGATCCACACACAGGACGGTCTGATTTATTCTCCTCAGAATACTTCTTGTTCTTCAGCCTGTGTAGTACATATAATTGCTTGCCCTTGTAATTTGATTTATGTGGGATGCACTATGAGACCAATTAAGAGTCTTTCGAATGAACACAAGTCTAAAATTAATAATGCAAATATTCAAGCACCATTAGTCCAACATTGGTTGGGCGAACATCATTCACTTTCAGATGTACTTATGCTGGAGGATTATTCATACTGTTAAAGTCGGGTGGGAGGGTGGAAATTTAGAAAACATTTTGAATCACAAAGAACAATATTGGATTCATTCATTAGATTCAGTGACTCTGAATGGATTAAAAGGTGAGATTGAATGGATGACGTTAGTCTGAAAAATACTCTGTGATAGGTTTCCCATTTCACGTGATTACTGACTATAAATAGTTAAAAGACACATAAATAGTTAAAAGATGCCACAGCCATTTTGAAAGCGCCACAGATAGGACTTTAAAATTGAACCACAAGGTAGGAACTTCAATTTAGGAAGCCCATTGATTGAAGCAGTGGGCTGATAACATTGACTGAGCCACTGTGTGGCAACATTGTTGTTAGGGAAAGGGGGGGAGTGGGAAGGGGTTATTAACTAGTGGTGATTGGCTAAAGAAGGACAGAAGTAGGGTGATTGGGGAATGGTGTTGCAAGGTTGTGAGGATATAGCAGTCAGGGATTGGATGAAGAGGAATGGAGCTGACTGGTTGATTTAGGCGCAATTGCTGGGAAAGATTGTGTGAGAAATTTGTGGGATATCGGGAGCGTAGGAGACAGAGGGAGAATTAGGTAGCAGGGTATTTGGAGGGAATTTTGGGCTTTTCAGTGGCCCTCCCATCCCACCCGGGTTGTTGGGGTTGGTGGGGTGGGGTTTTTTGTTCTTTGGAGGGGAGGGGCAGTCGCAGCTTGGCGGTAAATGGGGTTATGCCAGGCGGCCACTAGTTGGGTGAGGGGTGTAAAAGTATCTAAGTTTATTATTCTGTGTGCGGCACCGCCACAGAGAATGGTGAGACCTGGCGACACCGCAGGTCTCGCAAATGGGATTTGTAAAGTGAATATGATGACGGGAATTGGGGGTTGAGCAGCTAGGTCGTGACCGACTAGCTGAAGGGAGGGAAAGGAAAGTTGGGGAGGGGAGTGGTCGCCTAGGAAGAAAGTGATAAGTTGTAAACATGGTTATTAAAACTTGTTGAATTTAAATAAAGCTGCGGCCAAATTATTTGCCAATAATGGAGTTGGATTATTTATTTATTATCATTATATTTGGTTGATTGTTGTAGAGTGCAGTTGTGCGAATGTCAAATGTTAAGGCAATAGCGATATAATTTTTAAATGTGAGCTAAGAAACATTACTTAGATATTCACAAATATATGTCAATAACGATCTTTTATGTTTTGTAGGAGTCTGTCATGACTCAGCTGATATGGCAAAACATGGATTCATGTCGAGACAAATGTCTCCATGATTGAATGTCCCTTAAAAGACTAAAGCTAAGTAATTTCAAAAAATTAAAAAAGTTAAAAGTTCTATTTAGTCGTTTACGACCTAATGAAGATGCCGGTGGGCTTTTTCTGATATAGCAATAAGTTATTTAATCAGTAAGACTATACCTCAGGTCATTTTTCTACAACAAATAATTTCTTAGTTGATTTTTGATAAGGTATATAAATATTGGTTTTTGTTTTTTGGTTTTTTTTAAAAATTCTTTATTTTCAAAATTACATTAAGTGTATATATATATTAAATCACATTAACAACAAATACATCACTTACAGTCTTTCATTTGCACCAAACATAAATTCAAATCTCTCCCCCCTACCCAATTGAACTGATAAATTTAAGGGAAACATTTTCAACTAATCCGTACAATATTTTGTTAATGGTTTCCACACATCCTGAAATTTCTTGAAATATCCCCTTTATAATGCAATAAACCTTTCCATTTTATAGATATGGCATAAAGAGTTCCACCAAAAGTTGTAATTTAATCTCCTCCAATCTTTCCAATTATATGTAATTTGTTGAATGGCAACACCAGTCATTATAAGTAGTAATTTATTGTTATTTGCAGAAATCTGACTCTTTGCTCTCATTTCCATACCAAATATCACAGTATCATAGGATAATGCCAGTGGATTATCTAATAAATTATTAATTTGGTCCCAAATTGATTTCCAAAAATTCATAATAAATGGGCAATGAAACAATAAATGATCTAAAGTTCCTGCTTCTAGATGGCAGTGCCAACATCTATTAGACAAAGAACTATCCAATTTTTGCAACCTAACAGGGGTCCACAATGCTCTATGCAACAGAAAAAAAAACAAGTTTGTCTCATAGATGCCGACACCGTACATTTCATCCTCCAAAACCAAATTCGTGGGCATTGAGATGCAGTAATTTCATGCTTGATCTCAATACTCCAAATATCTCTTAGACCAGTTTTTAATTTCTTTTTAGTAAATTCATTTAATATTTTATACCACTGGTAAATATTGGTTTTTGATTTTTGTTATTAAACATAGTATTACAAGTCTTCAAATGCTCCAAAATACAGCCATTAAATTGTTGGCTCACAAGGGTAAATTTGATCACGTAGCACCATTATATCTTTTTTATCATTGGTTGCCAATATCATATAGAATTCAGTTTAACATTTTGATGTTAACACATAAATCATTACATTTGCAGCAACCAGTTTATCTAAAATCACTTACTATCCCATATGCTCCACTAAGAATGTTGAGATCATTACAAGATAATAGGTTGATTATATTGTCGGTTAAAAGAACAAAGTGGGAATTTACTAGATCTAAGCTTTATTTTTTTGTTTGTTTAGTGCCAAGTTTATGGAATCAAATGCCAAGGCAGATCCATTTGGAATTAAATTTTAAATCCTTTAAAAAAAATTTAAAAAATATATTTGTTTAATTTAGCATTTGGATGTAAAGTTCCACAGAATGATCACATTTATGGGAGTACCGGGAGATGATCAAAGATTGACTTGGAGAAACAGTAATACAAAATTGTATTTTAAGATTGTTTAAATTTTAGATAGGTCTGTTTCTATATAGGTTTCATTGCATAAAATGGGACCTGCCTAAAAGAGCATGACTTGTGATAAAAACTGTAGCCCTTATTACTCACTTCTCCTGTCTCCTCCAAAGTATACGAGGGGCAGCTGAAAAGTTCTGAGCCCAACTAAGAAGAGAATGATGTGGAGCCATGAAATTTACAAGTTATTTCTCACTTTTCTTGACACTTTTCATTTCATTTGATATCCTATCATTGAAACGAAAAGTGTCAAGAAAAATGTGGAATAACTTGTGAGTTTCATGGCTCCACATCATTCTCTTCTTAGTTGGGCTCACTCTAAGTCAGGGATCTCAAAGTCCCTCCTTGAGGGCCGCAATCCAGTCGGGTTTTCAGGATTTCCCCAATGAATATGCATTGAAAGCAGTGCATGCACATAGATCTTATGCATATTCATTGGGGAAATCCTGAAAACCCGACTGGATTGCGGCCCTCAAGGAGGGACTTTGAGACCCCTGCTCTAAGTTGAGCACAGAGCCTGGATGCACATGCAAATGAATTAGTCAATTGAATGCTAATATCCAATTTGGTGCCATTGACTTGTTTTCGAGTCCTAGCAACTTGATGAAATACAGATCTAAAAAGAGATCGGTTTTATGCTAGTCTGGTAAGATCCTCTAGTGTCATCCCCATGGTTGTTTTCAACATGTCCAGCCATCTGATTGCAACCAATTATTGATGATGATTGGCACTTACGTGACACTAATTTGGATTTGCGAATGCATTGGCCTATGTGTTATTCTATAACATTGCACACCCAAAATATTATGCATAGAACCCAAAAGGGAGCATGGCCATGTAAGGGGCATAGGTGGGTCAGGGACATTCCAAATATTAGGTGGTGTTAAAGAATGCCAAGGTTATGTGCCCAACTTGCACGGCAAATTTCAGCTGACATAAACCCTTGTGTCCAAACTTAGGCGTGGGAATCTGCTCTAAGCAGTTTTATAAGAGGCGCTCAACTTGGAATGCCTTTTATAGAATAGCATTTAGCACAGATTTTCCACAGCACCTATTTGAGCACCATTAACTGAATCCGGCCCTATATGGATAGTATTGGAGATGCCAGAGGAAACAGAAAATTCAGAAACAGGGGACTTATACACGTGGAGGGGCATAGTCAAAAGAAATGTTTAAGTCCGATTTGGACATTTGGCACTAGACGCTCAAAGTCAGCAGTGGTAAAATGTCCCATTCTTTAAAAAATACATCTAGAATATATATATCTGTACATCCAGGCATTTGATTGTCCAGCCCGCCAGTACGTCTGTCTTTATACCACATTTTCGACCACAAATTTGTCTAAATCCCAAATGCTCAGAGCAAGACCATTTGGACGTGGGAGGGGGCCAGCATTGTGATGGACTGGCCACCCAGACATGGCAACAGAGTAGTGGGGCACCTTACAGAGCACTGCTGTGAACTTCACAAAAAGGGTGCCACATAAACATCTCACCACAACTCCCTTATAGGTTATGGTGAGTTCATATGTTCAACCATATATGTAGTGGTTAGTGTCTTATGGGCTTGGGTCGTCCTCTATATGGTTCACTAGCCCATCCCCCAGGCTATTTAAGAGACCTGTGTGCAGCTCAACTAGGTTTTCCTATGCTGATGTTCTGGAGATAGGTATTTGCGTTTTTATTCTGATCTTTGTGGGAATGTGAGAGGGTCACTAGGTGTGTGTGTGTAGGTCTTTACTTTGTTTCAGCAGTGGATATCTGGCCACTTTGGATACCTTTTGGGTACTTATACCTGTTTTTATATCGTCTAAGTCACAACGTATAAGTTCCATCCAGGAAATCTTGTAAAACTTTTGATTATCCCTGCAGGATGACTAAGCCTAAGTTGGCCCACATCCCACCCTGACCACTCCTCTAGATATGCCCCTTTTAGCTCTGGGAGCACAGCGGCATTCAGAGACCTAAAAAATCCTTGGATAAGTAAAAAAAAAAAAAAAGGTTTGATTATTGGCACTTGGACAACCTGTCTTTTAGGTCATCCAAGTGCCGACTTACATGTTTAAGCCCCATAGCAGCTTCTGCTAGACGTAGAAATCTTTTGATAATCTGGACCTTACTAATTAGAACATACTGTACATCAGTAAGAACATAAGAAGTTGCCTCCGCTGAGGCAGACCAGAGGTCCATCTCGCCCAGCGGTCCGCTCCCGCGGCGGCCCATCAGGCCTATTGCCTGAGCAGTGGTCCCTGACTATTTCTATAACCTACCTCTACTCCTATCTGTACCCCTCAATTCCTTTATCCTCTAGGAACCTATCCAAACCTTATTTGAAGCCCTGTAACGTGCTCCAGCCTACCACAGCCTCCGGAAGCGCGTTCCATGTATCCACCACCCTCTGGGTGAAAAAGAACTTCCTAGCGTTTGTTCTAAACCTGTCCCCTTTCAATTTCTCTGAGTGCCCCCTTGTACTTGGGGTTCCCCATAATTTGAAAAATCTGTCCCTGTCTACTTTTCTATGCTCTTCAGGATCTTGAAGACTGACAAATGAATTTGTCACAAAAAGGCTGAAAAGTTACCTTTAAAATGATGAAGAGAATCTGGGTTCAGCCTGTAGTATTCTGTGTGGTTAGGAGTATCACCAAAACGTTTACTTGTACAGCATGTGTTAGATTTGTTTGTTTGTTTTTGAAGATCTTCTTGAAGTCACAGCCTGAAGGTAACCTCAGATACTTGATTGGCCAACAGGGTGGTAAAACTAGTCATCCTAATACAGCATATTATAAATGTATAATGCATTTTCAAATGAGTGTATGATAAACTAATAAACACAATTGGAGCTTTGGTTGACAATTTGTTATATGGTCGACAGTTGCCCTGAAGTAATTATTCACAATTCAGTTCATGTTAATGCCATAAGTTTATCCCAACAGGAAATCCTCCTATTCAGTCACAGTCTCCAGAGGTGGAAGTGCTGGGTGTAGAGTAGATATGGCTCATAGATTTAAGAAGTGTCTACGAAGTGCGAATACTCGGAACTGTTAACAATTTGGTTTCTTAAAAAAAAAAAAAAAAAAAAAATCACCTTTGTTTTTTATTCTAGATCTTCCAATGATTTCCCTTCAGATTTTTTTTTACATTGACACATAATTTATTTCATGCAGGTTGTTTGTTCCCATTTTCTTTCTACCTCATAATAAATCTCACCTAACACTTTGTAAAATTTGCACAGCTGAATTACATCTTTAGGCAGTAGTACAACTGCCTTAAAATACCACAGGATGTCTCAGGTTATCCTACAAAAGGCTTCGCTAGTGCTTAGTTAATTAGACCACTGCAATAACATGCCTGTTTTCTGCATTGGGTGCAAAGTTTTGGTTTTATTCTTTCTCCTTTCTTGTCAGTAATACTGAAAGGGACTGGCTCAAGTAATGACAACAAAAGAAAAAAAAACAACAACACTTCTTCGCAAGACTATTTGGTCTATGGCATCCCTGACCACTGCACGTGACACAGAGAGGCCATTGAACAAAGATCCTATGGAGCTGCAACACCCCTCATGGATGGACAATATTACCTAGTCCTGAGGAAGAGGCTTTTCTAGACATTGGCAGAGTGCTGACTCCTAACTCAGAACCCAACATTTCGTATCTGCAGATGGATTTATTTTTCCATGTGTTCATAACTTTGCACCTTCTCATATTAAATTTCTTACAGATGCTCAGTCTCCTAGTCTCACAAGATCCCTCTGCAAATTCTTTTCTGGTTTAACAACTCTGAATAATTTTGTGTTATCCACAAATTTGATCACTCTACTCTCTACTCCTATCTCCAGATCATCTATGACTATGTTAAAAGAATATTGTCCCAGTACAGATTCTTAAAGCATTCCACTAGTGACCATTTTCCATGTGTCCTACCTTTTGCCATCATTCCCATGACTCTACTTTTCACTCATAAAGAATTTTATACTGGGACCTGGTGGCAGTAATGATTTGCTACTAGGTTGCTACGCTAGAACGTTTTTGAACTTATTTCCTTTTTCCACCACAACTAGAATGGAAGAGAGAACATTCCCTAACCTCCCACTGCCTTACTTTTGACATCCAAAAACAGTGCCCCCTCCTGATGAAGAGCCGAAACTCAAGTAAGGGGGCCAGGGATTATGACATGGCTGATTAAATGAATGTATTTGAAAGTTTCAGCACATTAGAGCACTGCACTTTAAAACAACTGTGGTTACTGAAAATTCATATTCCCAGCCACTTCAGATAAGTGATATTTGTTTATCATTTTTTAGTAGTATGAATATTTATTGGTTGGCAATGATGGTCCCTTTAGTAACCACAGTTTGGTGATAACACCGAATTATTAGTTATATGGTCTGAGCACTTCACATAATTATCCTATATAATAAAAGACTAGCCGCGCATGCGCTCTCCTATTTGCGTGCTTCCGTGATCAGTAGGTCTGTGGCCGCAGGAGTGCACATGCGCGCTTATACGTCACCAGCTACCGATCGCCTCCACAAGCCGGGACCGCAGACAGCCGCCGATCTCCGTTCCTCTGGGGGGGGGGGTGTCTTGGAGGAGAGGGATCGCGGCTGCTCAGCGCCCCCACCGAGGAGCCCAGCAACTTTCCGCCCTGGCTCTTAAACTGACCCCGCCGCTCGGGACCTGAGTCCTTTGCCGCCCCCCACCCTTCCCTTCCCGCGGGCCCGACTACAAACCTGGTGATTCAAGCAGCGTGTGCAGCAGTCTTCACACGCTGCTTCGGGCCCTTCTACTGCCCTGATTTGCTCTGCCGCGTCATCAGGGACATGCCAGAGTAAATCAGGGCAGTAGAAGGACCCGAAGCAGCGTGTGGAGACTGCTGCACACGCTGCTGGAATCACGTTTGTAGTCGGGAAGGGAAAGGGGGGTAGAGGAAACGCTAATGCTGCTGCACAGGGAACTGGTGTGGGGGGAGGGAATGCTGCTTTGGACAGACAGACAGAGGGAGGAAGGGGGACAGAAAGAAAAGACACAGGGGCAGGTGCACAGGGAACTGGTGTGGGGAGAGGGAAATGGAGGGGGAGGGAATGCTGCTTTGGACAGACAGAGGGAGGAAGGGAGACAGAAAGAAAAGATGAAAGACACAGGGGCAGGGAGATACACAGAAAGACAAAGGGGGCCAGGGAAAGAAAGACAGCGGGAGTCGCTTCAGGAGGGGTGCAGGATGCGGCAGAGGGAACTTTTCCAATGGGTGCAACTGGGCGGCTGCATTTTGTTCTAATCCGGAACACATGAGTGTTTTCAAAGGTTATAGATCACTGGAGATGGCTGCAAGATGAGCCAAGTACATACGCCAGAATCCGTCACATCCTGTCTTTCAAGCTTCAGAAACCCAAAAAAACTCTGTGGAGTGACTATGTTCCTAAATGGACTTTATTTGAAAGTATCAAAGTTCCATAGGTACACTAAAATCATCCACATAAAATAATTCCATCCACATAAAAGTAAATCATCCACATAAGAGCCTTAAAGGACCTAGTCCGCTAGGGATACAGGACCCAACATGGTCCACGTTTAGACAAAAAGTCTTCTTCAGGGGTCCTATAAAGGTGAGAACGTGGGAAACAATTGTGTGGTGAACCGGAAGTGAGACACCACACAATTGTTTCCCACGTACTCACCTTTATAGGACCCCCAGGGACCCCTGAAGAAGACTTTTTGTCTAAATGCGGACCGTGTTGGGTCCTGTATCCCTAGCGGACTAGGTCCTTTAAGGCTCTTATGTGGATGATTTACTTTTATGTGGATGGAATTATTTTATGTGGATGATTTTAGTGTACCTTTGGAACTTTGATACTTTCAAATAAAGTCCATTTGGGAACATTGTCATTCCAGAGTTTTTTTGGTTTTCTCTGGATTTTCTTCTTTGTGGATATTTTGGGGTCAATTCCTTTTGTTTTAAGCTTCAGAAACCACCAGTTCTGTGATGTACCAACCCATACAACCAAAGAAAAACTTTCACAAACACCCTCTTTGCTCTTTTCACTGCATGCAACAGAATTTATGGACCTGGTTGCTGACCTCCATTGTCAACCTCTAGGGGGCATTTGAAAAGAGATATAATGAGGCAGGAAAATCAGGGCTATGGTAAAGAAAAAGAATATTTGGAATCTTGAAGACATAATTCAGTTGCCTGGACTGGTCAGGGGAAGAGGTGGGGGGAACTGCTGTCCAACCCAGCTAAAATTTGTGATTTCACAGCCTGCTGCATACTTCACAGCCTAGTCCTCACTCACAGGATGCTAGACCCAAAAGGGACCAATGCTGCCAGACACAGAGAGCAATGAGGAAGAGAAGGCTGTGTATCAGTACTTGACGCTCTCACAGGCAAACCAGTGTGTAGTGGCTGCACAAAATGAACTCATCCAGATACATTTCTTGTCCATAAGTGAACGTTCATTAAAAGTGACCACAAAGTACAATATTTCTGCCCCGTCTCAATGCGAAAGGGTACCCAATGTGTTTGATAACAATTTTTCCCTTTACTATATGTGTGATTATACGAACAGATGTGTATATTGCAGATATAACACCCACCTTCTTTGTGCCCTGTATGAATCCATGAGAGCTCTCCCAGGTTCTTTGCCACAGCCACGTAGTGGAGAAAGCAAAGATGTGGAGAAAGTGCAGATGCTGTGGCACAGAGGTGATGAGGACTGACTTGGAGAGGCCTGTCTAGATTGCTCCACCCCAGAGTCATGCTTGGCCTCTCCATGAAAGTCAAGAAAGACCAGATATTATTGTCTCACGCTACTAGGACCAGGATCTAGGGACAGTGAAGTGGACTGAAGATGGATGGAGTGTGCTGGGGCAGAGGTGGATGATGGATGTGACACCATGATTTGTGTTGAGTCCCATGTTTATTTAAATGACTCTTTGTATGTACTATTTTGGTTGCTATTAAAGTGTGGTTCCTTTGCAGACCAGGTTCACTCGGCTCCGTCTTTGGATTCCTTGGAATTGTTGAGAAGTGGATTTTCTCTGTTGTTTGCTTCACTATAACCATATTCCCAAGAGGCTTAGCACCAGTAAATGTCACCATATATGTACATTAATGTTCCTCTGTAAAGTCTCCTGAGTGTGCCTCTCAGCTGAACCAACAGAAAGACTGTATTAATCTTGCTATGCTTGCTTCACATCCTAGTACTTTAGGAATGCTCAGGTAGAGGGAGGGGAGGATGATAGAATAGGGAACAGGGGAACCAGTGAGCAAATCATCATGGTGTTACATATAGGCCCACATTAAGGGATTAGGTTGTGGAACCTCTTGTGAGCTTGAGTAAGCAGCATTTTCTGATGGGTAGCCAGTGTTCTGGAGATGCTTAAACTTTAAGCATCTGCATTTACACCAGCCCTAGACCATCTGCTGCTGCTCAGAATCCATGCACTGTTCTGCACAGTGCAGGAGAATACTATGGGAAAGCACTGAAAAATAACTTCCAAATGTTCGTCACTAATAGCATGCAAATCAGGAACCTGCTTGGTGTGTGCACAAGTGGTAAGCAAGCCCAGTCGCATTGGGGAACTGGAGCCAGGAAGAGGGAGGGCTGTGGAGAAGGGGGAGAAATAGTAGAGTGCCAGTGAGTCTCTGCAGCCCACAAAACCCACTGCTGAAAGACAACATGGTGCTGTAGAAAGAGCAGATTCCTGCCTGCTACCTACCACCTACAGAATAGACCACTGACCCCTGGCTAACAGCCAGCCCAGAAAGTTTGGCAATCACAGGGGTGAAATGCTCTAGGACATGACCAGCAGGCGAGAAGGTCAGTGTCTGCCCATAGTCACCCTAGTTGGGAGGGAGCAAGAGCTACATCCCTCCCTCCTAGGGCAAGGGACTTGAATTTCTTACTTTCTTTTTTTGAGCGGTCAGTGGACAGGTTTGGTTTTTTTTCACATTTCCCCGTTTTCTCTCTTCACTTTAGGCAACTCTGATGTCCCCTGCTATTCTAATGTTTTGAGATGGCATTAGGGTTTCCAGCGAAAAGGGAACAGTTTGATTTGTAAGCTGTTTCTGAGCAACGGAAGGGAATACTAAGCACCTTGTTTACAACTGTTTTAACTAACATTCACATGAAATGTGTGCTGATCTTCAGTGCTCATGCTGTTCCCTACACTAGTGCTCACTGAACATGTGTGCAGCCTAACGCTGATATGGCTATCGTAAGATACTGAGATTGAGAGATGTAAAGGAAGGAAGATTTGAATTTGATATAGTAACTTTATAATATCATGTTACTGAGAGATATAAGGCAAAAACAAAAGTTGCCGAAGTCTTAAATATAAACTCAACAAAACCGGCAAAAGATATGGGGAGAGGAGGACACTTCTTCCCATATACTCAGGAAAAAGAGAATGAATGATGTGATGTATCGGGCGAACTCACTCGGGCTTAAATAGTCCTCACGAGAGTTGTCAGCCCTGGGGACACTGATTAAGAGTTTGCAAGTGCACTACAGTTCCCTGATACTGAAGTCTCTCACACTTATAGGTTTATCAAGTAGGAGGTTATTTAATAGATATTTTCATTCATTCCCTCTTTCCTGAGTATATGGGAAGAGATGTCCTCCTCTCCCCATATCTTTTGCCGATTTTGTAGAGTTTATACTGAGATGTAAACATTACTGTATTTTACCCTCCTTTACTAATGCGTAGCATGGGTTTTAGTGCCGGCAGTGGTGGTAACTGCTCCAACGCTCTTAAAAATTCTATGAGTGTCGGAGCAGTTACCACCGCTGCTAAAACCTGCGCTACGTGGTACTAGAGGAGGGGGGATTTGTTAAAATCTGAACTATATGTTGTCTGTTCGAATATTATGTATGTAAACCGCATAGCTTTAAGTCGTCTATATATTTTTTAAATAAATAACCCCCTCCTTTACAAAGCTGTGCTAGCATTTTTAGCACCGCCCATGGTGGTAACAACTCAGACGCTCAAAGGAATTCTATGAGTGTCAGAGCTGTTACAACCACAGCCAGCGCTAAAAACACTAGCACGGCTTTGTAAAGGAGGAGGGTAAGTAAATAAATAATTGCCTGTAGTGCCAGTGTTAGGTTCTGAGTAGAGAATGACACGGTGACAAAATTCTTCACCGTTCCCATCCCTGCGGATAACCGCGGGAAACCATCTACATGTCATTCTTTAAGGAGAGAGGTAAGAATCAGAGTATGAATGGCCACAACCACTGACCCGCAATCTTTGCTTTGAAGAATGCTGGAGAAGGACTGAGGTTGAAATAGACACTAGAAAATGACATGGGATTATTTCCTGCGGTTATCCGCGGGAACGGTGATGAATTTTGTCACTGTGTCATTCTCTAGTTCTTAGCATCGGCATGCAGATTAGTTAAGAAGGTATTTGAAAAATAGCACTTAGGCTTGTGTCTGCTGAAAGTGCTTAATATGTATGGTAGGTCCCTAATTCAAAAGCAAAAGAAAGTTTAAGACTTCATATTCAAACCAGAAAAGCAAGCAGCCATTTGAAAGAATGCTGCTCAAAGTAGGACTGATACACTGGTTCAGCATCTGCAAAATGAAGTGTTTTGGCTCAACAGAGCCATTCTACTGACTGCCAATTTGCCAAAGAGCAGCCCTAGCTAGTCTGGGACTTGCTATTTCATCTTTTTTTTTTCCCCCTCAGGCAACTGTGGCAGACGGTGCAACGCAAGGAGGCCTCCTGCATTCCCTTTTTGATCAGTGAAACCATTCCAAAGAGAAATTCTATTTCAAGACAATCCAGAACATTCCAGATAAAAACTGAAAGATCTGTGATGAAACAGTGGTTATTTGGTCTTGCACAGCTCATGTTTCTGCATGCATACATATGAAGGATGAAAAGGGATCAAGATCAGTCTGAGCTGTGCAGTTGTAATGATCTCTGTTCAGCTCTGAGCATTTAGAAGGCTAGCTCAGTCCCAACAATTTTATTACATTACATTACCATTTGTATCCTGCTTTAGTCCATGTGAGTTTATGGCAGCTCACAATAAACACAAATACTGGAAAAAGACCCAGTTAAACATAGTATAATTCCAAATTCCTTAAAATCATAATCAGTTTCAAGGTAGAAATTTTAAAATAAAAATGTATTTTAAAAGCTTCCTAAAAACTTTACAACAAACTTCTGATCTAATCAAAAATGATAAATCATTCCAGATTAGAGGTGTCTAATGATAAAAAGATGCATTCCATTGCGTAAATGATCTATTTTGTTGGGGGGAAGCAAACTGAAGGCATAACTGCTTTCTTAAAACATGTCCTGATCTACCTATTATTAATAAGGAGACTAATTCCAGCAGATAAGATGGTACTTGACTTAAATAAAATATTGAAGACTGTCACACAAAAATTAAAATTTATCCTTGCTTGTACTGGCAACCAATGTAATTTAATAATCTACTATAATAAAACCCTAAGCGCGAATGCGCACTCCTACTTGCGTGTTCCGTTTTCCATGATCAGTAGGTCCCCGGCAGGTAGGAGTGCGCATGTGCGCTTAGGGTTCTGTTTTCCTGTAAGCACACTCGCGGACCTCAAGGTGCTGTTGTTCGGTCTGGCCTGCTCCATGTGTGCCTTGCCATAGTGTATTTTTAAGTTCAAAGACGCAGTGGCGGCTCCTCTCACGATCCCCACCTGCGTCGGAAGTCTGACGCAGGTGGGGATCGTGAGAGGAGCCGCCGCCGCATCTTTGAACTTAAAAATACACTACGGCAAGGCACTAAGGGAGCAGGGAGCAGGCCAGACGAAAAACAGGACCAACTTACAACTAATTCTGCCAATAAATTAAGGCAGCCGGCCTGACAGCGGGAAGGAAGGGAAGGGGGGAGGATGTGTTTAAGGAAGCTGTGGCTCTCATTGAACTGCCAGTTGGCCGGCTCCCTTGCCGGATTTATTTTTCAGTTTACAGGTGCCGCCGCGGCTCCTCTCACGAGCTGCACCTGCGTCGGAGAAGACTTCCGATGCAGGCGGGGATCATTAGAGGAGCCACCGTGGCACCTTTAAACTTAAAAATAACTCCAGCAAGGGAGCTGGCCAGACCGCGGGAAGAGAAGGGGGGGATGGAGAAATGCTGCTGCTGTACAGGGAAATGGAGGGGAGGGAATGCTGCAGCTGCTGCACAGGGAAGGAGGGGGGAGGGAAAAAAATGTTGCTGCACAGGAAAATGTAGGGGGAGGGAAAAAAGTGCTGCTGCACAGGGAAATGGAGGGGGAGGAATGCTGCTTTGGCTTCTGCACAGGGAAGTGGGGGGGGAGGGGAAAATGCTGCTGCACAGGGAAATGGAGGGAGAGGGAATGCTGTGGCTGCTGCACAGGGAAGTGGGGAGGGAGACAGAAAGAAAGGAAGAAAGACACAGGGGCAGGGAAACAGACAGAAAGACAGGCAGACAAAGAGGGCTAGGGAGAGAGACAGAAAGAAAAAGACAGCGGTTAGGGAAAGAGACAGAAAGAAAAAGACAGGGTTAGGGAAAGAGACAGAAAGAAAAACAGACATATATTCTAGCACCCATTAATGTAACGGGCTTAAAGACTAGTATATGATATAATTCTATCATATTTAGAGATCAAAAAGATCACCCTAACTGCAGTATTCTGTACTGTCTGTAGTCTCTTCAACAGTCCCTTTGTATTGTATACTACATTGCAATAATCCAACCCATCAAAGAAAGTATATGATTGAACTGTAATTGCAAACACTGCTGTATCAAAATATTTATGTACTGCCCGCAATTTCCTTAAAAGGCCAAATGCTTTCCTACTAACCCTACATAACATACTGTAGTTTTAACTAATTAATTAGCACACAAGGCTGTTGGGAGCTTCCATTGCTTGATAGGTTGAAAAAGACAACTAGGCCCCAATGTCAACTGTATAGGTTGCCTAAAGAGAGGTACCTAGTGTTTGTACTATGCACAAATACTATAACAGCAATTACTGGTAAGTGCTTAATTGCTGGTATAGAATACTTGTGAATGTCCGTAGTTATGGGACAGAGAGGGGCAATGCTAGATGAGAGAGGATAGGGACACAGAGGAGTAAATGATGGAAAAGGGTAAGATAGGAACACAGAAGAACAATCCTGGAAAAGGTGGGAAATAGGGACACAGAGGGGAAATGCTGCAAAAGGGTGAGATAGTAATATATTACTGCCCAACACTGCCTAAGTAATGCATTATTGTAATACAGTGCGTCCTCGCTATTCGCTGGGATTGGGTTCCTACAAAACCCCGTGAATACCGAAAGCGCAAATATGGGATCATTGATCCTATGGGAAAAAGGGGGTTAGGTTCCTGCCTAACACCATAAAGGCATCACTTTGTGTACCCTTCTTATAAAGAACAGCTTATTTATTATAATTCTGCATTTTGTAAATGCATTTTATACACACTTAATTTTGTAAAAACAATCTTTTGGTGTAACAATACTCAAGCACAGCTCTATTAATATCTTTATCCTCAAGGGAACACACTCTGTATGACCGTGAATATGTGAAGGTCCCATGAATATTGTGCGAATAAGCAAAAATGCCCTCCAAAATTCATCATATATCTACTGTTCCCAAATGTACACCATACCAATAGCCTTTATACCTGCAGGTGGCACCTATGTGATAGTATAGAAGGTTTTAGGTGGTCTCACACCTTCTACCACAAGTGTAGTAGAGTAGGATATGGGCCTGGATTCTCTTCTCTGCAGGCCACTGCACTGACCACCAGGCTACTCCAGATACCTGCTTGCTGCTCTGCTAGGACTGGACATAACAACATCTGCAGCTGTCATACCGGCAGGTATGTTGTTTCTTTACATCTTTAGGGGTGGAGGTGGGTGGGAGAGGGTCAGTGACCAATGGGGATGCATGTGTGTCATGCCTACATCCCTCCAGTGGTCAATTGGTCAGTCTGGGCACCTTTTGTCCTTTATTCATTGTTAAAAACAGGTTTAACTCCAAACTGCACCCTGGACATATTCTTAAATGTTCGATTATGGCAGATAAATGTCCAAGTCATAAGCTTGCCCTAGTCCCGCCCATACCATGCCTCTACCAAGCCCCCTTGTGATTTAGATGAAGAGTATAGATATCCATCTCAAATATAGGTTGCAAATATAGAGCTCCTTTTACGAAGCCGCATTAGGTTTTCTTTTTATCGCTGGCTATGGCAGTATAAGTTCTGACACTCATAGGAATTCTATGAGCATAATATTGCTAATTTTACTAGATGAGTTTTGTAAGGACTTCAATGATAATGTTAATTAACCCTATTATGCTTTGAGAGTACGCAGCTTATTCTATTGTAGTAGTGTATTATTAATGTGCTTTATGTACATTTTCACTCAGCTTTTTGAGCCCATGTTCTGTACACAGCTCGAACTGGCATTTATATCCACATATCTTTACCATAGGACTTCATAGGGGCCCCTGAAGAAGACATTCTGTCGAAACACGGACCGTGTTGGGTCCAGGGTCCAAAGCTTTTCAACGGACTGCGTCCTAGAGGTTTTTATGTGGTGTGCCAAGTTTTAATATTATTTTAATATTAATAAAGCCCATCTTAGGATCATTTCTCCACATTGGGTTTTTTTTTTGTTTCTTTTATGTTTCTTTTTTTGTTTCTTTTATGTACATTTCTGCAATGTAGTACTGTATTTCTGTTATGTTTATCTATACATTTCTGTATTTTTAAAATTCTATAAAATATTATTAACTAAATAAATAAATATTGGCTCTAATTGGCCATTCCCTAACTAGCTAGTCATAACCTGGGAACAGAGCTTGGGTTAAAGCATGACTTAGCCAGTTAGGGGAGAATTCAATAAAGGATGTTAAGCTTTCAAAACTGTATTAACAGGAAAGTTTCAAAGATGGCTCACAAATGAGAGAACGTGGGCCATAACAATGACATATTTGACTAACTGTATTTCTGTGGCCTTGAATATTCTGAGACAATGACAACAGGAAATTAAATTTTAACTCTGCACTGTAAAGATATATGTACATATTTTGGAGTTGCTCCAGTATTTACTATTTTGAGAGCTTTCTCACTGTTTTTATAACAAAGTGCCTTATTCTTATATAAAATATCTACTTGTAGAAAGGAAAACAAACCTCAGTTTGCTACTATCTGTCGTAGCCAAAACCTTGCATGCGACCTCCGAGGTAACACCATGTGACACAACTGATATGATAAATCTAATGAGTAATCCTGGCAGGAAGGATGCAGTCAGATTGATTCATAGCACCAAAGCTTGGTGGCCTGGGCTAATGACTAACATAATCCCACCTAGAATCTGGAAGGGTGGGGAAGCCAAAGACAGCCACTATTTATAAACTTAAGATAAGTACATGTTCAAGGATAAGAGAAAACAAAATATGGAATTTTGTAGCAGCCTAAATTGTCACAGTTATCTGACACAGTTCCAAGCCAAGATATTTCTAATTTTTTAAAACTATTTATTTCATGTCATAGCCACTTTCCCTACCAGAATTGCAAAAAATCATTTTAAGCTGTAGAAATTTAAATCATGATAAAATATATTTTGAATAAAGAACGATAATGATAAAGGATGATATAATAGCCAATAAAGATTATTTATTACTTAGAGAAAGTATTGTGTTTGCTGTGATGGTCTACTTGAATGCACGGAAATAAAGGTTAACAACCCTAACCGAAAATGAATAAGCTGATATCTTTTTATTCGACTATCTTAACATACTTCTTGAGAGGTTTTTTGGAGAGTTAACACTCCCTTCCTCAGGTCCAAACATAACAAGCAGGTCAGGAGTAGGAGATGACATTTGTTAGAGGGCACAATTGAATCATAAAATTAATCACAATGGTAGTATGAAGGGGAAGCCTGGAGTGCGATCAGTCGATGTGTTGGGGTGATAAGGTGACAAGAGGCTTGAGAAATAAAACTACCGTACACTGAGAGAGCAGGGTCTTTGGTTACTTGGCCCCTGCCAAGACCCTATGCAGAGTGGGGTGGGGATGGAAGGGGGGGCCTGGAACACAGAAGGTGGAACTACTCCACTGTGGGGATCAGGAAAAAAAATGTCTACCCTAGAGCAGTGGAGGATGTGGTAGCTTCCTGAGTGAGGAGTGATGGTTCAGGAAGGAGGTAAAAGGCACCTTCCTGGTGGATGCGAAAGGGCCCCACTTCCCAGAGGACCACCAGTCTGGGATAGGAAGGACTTGAACAGAATAAAATATCTGGATGTGATTTGGATTTTAATTTTTTTTGTCTCTGAATATGACCTTTAAATAATAGTTCAAGTTCCTGGACTGTTTGTTAAAGCATTAGAGTTTGAAGTTCATCAGTTGTGACTGAGAAATTGTTTCTGATGGTGGATTGCTGAAACATCGTGAAGGATAACCTCTGGCCTACCAGTAAATTTGCCGGCTCTGGCCTGCATCCTGCTCAACAGATCAAATGTTTTGTGGACCTTGATGGGGGTACCTTCTCCAAGGAGCTTAGTTGTCCCTCCTACTTAGGGTTGAGTACAGCGGGGCCAAGGTTACATTTATGAGTTGTTAATTTAAGATTTTAATAAACTTGGAAACATGGAATATTTGCATTCATAAGCTTTTTTTTTAGGGGTGATGGCTCCCCTTTCTGTCACCTTACTCACATGGAATACCGCAATAAAAATCATAACAAATTCCAAGAACTATGATCATGAAACACCACTCTTAAGAAATGCTCATTGGTTGCCAATCCCCCACTGCATCTCCTATAAAATTGCCCTTCTAACATTTAAGATTCGTCAAACTCACCTTCTTATCTTTTTAGACAGATTGTTAATACCCCATTCCACCACTAGAGCCCTCCGTTCAAGTTCCCATAATCTTCTCTCAGTACCCTCACTAAAAATCATCAGCACTAGGTGTAATGAGATCTTTTCAATCTCCGCACCCCAGCTAAGGAACTCGCTCCCAACTCATCTTAGAGAGGAATCCATACTAGAAAGATTTAAGAGTTCCTTGAAAACTTTTCTCTTTAAGGACGCATTTGAAACTTAAATCTATAGCTTTGTCATATCTAAACAATTGATCATTTAATCCTACAATTTCTTCTATTTTCATAAAAAATCTTTCTAGTCATGTCCCCATCCCTTCATTTTTTCCCCTTTATTGTGAACTTTTCTTTATACCATTGTAGTTCTTCCCTTCTTTCCACTTGTTCTTATTAGTTGTTGTCCAAAGACTGTCTTATTTGTACACTTCTCCCTGCGTATCAACAGGGGTTAGGGGCATAGCCGGCCTGCGAATATTAAAAAACTGCGAATAATATTTGGGCCGGTTCTGCCCCTAACCCCCACTTTCCCCTGGCTATTTTAAGCCCTGTAAGCCCCCCCTTAAGCCTTACCTGGTGGTCTAGCGGGTTTTCGGGGCAGGAGCAATCTTCCCACGCTTCTTCCCCGTGCAGATTGCTCACAGGAAATGGCTACCTTGAACTCCCGTACTATGATGGGAGCTCAAGGCAGCCATTTCCTATGAGCAATTTGCATAGGACAGGAGCATGGGAAGATCGCTCCTGCCCTCAAAACCCGCTAGACCGCCAGGTAAGGCTTTAAGGGGGGATTTACAGGGCTTAAAATAGCCTGAAAAATTAAAATGTTTTTTTTTTTGTTTTAAAATCACGAATAACTGAATCCGCGGATGCTGAAACCGCAGATTCGAAGGGGGAAGTGTATTTTCTGTTTCGTACTCCCTATTTTTATTATTATGTACAGCGCTTAGACATTTCATAAGCGTTTTTATCAGATTTTAAGTATACTTGAAACTTAGATTTAAATAAACTTGGAAACTTAAATAGTTTGCCCACTGCTTGCCCCCTCACGCAAGACACTTAACAAGACTACTGCAGCTTTCTTCCAAGATCCACAGGAACCTGTATGTCTGTGTAGTAGGTGCTGAGCACTCCTCCTTCATTTGTACCCAGGGGAGGCGGGTCTGCAAGCAGGAGAGAGTGGACATCCCTCCTGCCTTCATTAGAAGGTAGAGGGAGGGGGTGGGGTTCCAGGCAGCAGCGGCTGAGGCAAGAGGGAGAGGGCATCCCTCCTGCCCAACTCTTCCTTTGGTGTTGGGGTGCTATAAATGGCTGGGGGGATTGGTGAGAGGGAGGCATATGGGTGTTGGGGGAGTTAGTGGTGGTGGCTAAGGTAGGAGGGAGTGGTCAGCCGCTCCAAAGAGGAGGGGAGGGGGTGTCTGGTGCAGGGGATTTGGCATGACTTTTTTTTAAATGAGCACAGATGTTGTGTAAAACATGCACATCTACGCCCATTAAAAAACAAAAATCCCTGCTCTTCCTGCCCCAAACAGGAGTCCTGTGGCTTAGTTGATTGGGGCTTAGGAGCTGTGCCTAGCGACTGCCCTTCTGAGCAAGCACCAGGCACAGTTCCTGTTAACGTGCTCTACGTGCGCGTGTCCTTCGTTTGACAAGCGGCATCTAGGGGCGCGCTAAATTGTCATTGTGCTCAGTTATCTTGCGCTAAATTGTCTCGCGCTCAGTTATCGCTGCGCTCAATTGTCTTGCGCGGAGATATAGTTGCGCGCAATTGTCTTTAGCGCAATTGTCTGTGAGCGCGATTGTCATTGCGCTGAGTTGTCTGCGCGTTTTTGTCCGCACGCGATTGTCTTGCGCGCTTTTGACCTGTCACCTAGTTCCTCCATCCTTTTACCGGCGATTCTCCGCACAAATAGCATGCATATAATTTGCATGCTATTGTGCTGAGCATCGCTTGTAAAAGAAAAATCGTTCCTTGCTCTTGCTAGTTTTACCAAACTGGAACTTTGCAAGCCTGGACCCAGAGCACTCCCCTCCCCCCATCCAGGTAGCATGCCCTACACTTCCAGAAACTTTCAAAGCAGCTGGTGCAGAGAAGTAAAGATGAGGACTTCAGTGCCTTTTCATGGGACAACCACTAGACTAGTCTAAGAAGTAAATAAAATGTAAACATCCACAACAAAAGGAATTTTTAAACCCTGGTTGTACTGCACTGGAGGAAATGACTACAGACCCCTTTAAAAAGATGCATTTGGCAATGACGCTGATCTGCTGGTGAGTGTAGCCTGCCAGTTTTTCAGTGAAGGACTGTGCTGTGTTGCTAAGGACTTGCCTGGTCTCCATGGAGATTCTGTGTCACATGCTGATGCTTTAAGTTGCAACCTGCTCCTTCCTGTGGCATGGAGAGGCTAGAAGGATTAGTAGTGGGAAATCCTTCTTTGCAGATTTGGAGCAATGAAATAAGAGGAAATGTGATATTATTTTGCAAACCTTCACTCCAGCTAATCTGTAGGGAACTTCTGACACTTTACTGGTAACCAAAGTGAACTGTTTGTTGGGAGGGGCTTTTTTCATGAGGGAAGGCTCTTGGTCCGTAAATGCAAGTTAAGAGCATGTCTGCCCAGTGTAGTTTTGATGAAGATGTAATAAATCAAGAGCAGCTGTCTTTTGTTCTGTTACCTTTTATTCACGAACATTGCTGACTTGATTTCATTTTGGTACTTAGGTCCTGATGCTCAAAAGCTTACTGTGGAAGTAAGAATGGTTGTAGCCAGTCTTACTTGGAAGTTAGCTGAGCCTCTGATGCACAAAAGGTTTCTTGGGGGCTTTTACTGATCACAGTAGGAGTCACCAAGAATCCTGTACAAATGCATTACAAGGAACTCATTAGTATTAATATAAGCATTCTGTGAAATTAACTGCAAGGAAACGTTCCTGCAGGTCTGGAGCTGTTAGTAGGCTTTGGTAGGATCATTTTGCTTCTAAATTCAGGCTGTTTGTGAATGTGTGTCCTGCGCTTAACAGCTACATCCTGGCAACAGGTGCAGAACCCACACACATAAAATATGCACAATGGCTGAGTCCAAAAATCGCACTGGAAAAAAAAAAAAAGACTTATGAACTACTGCCGTGGCAAAGAGATTTTGGCTGTAACTGAAAAGATTTTTTTCTCCCCTGGCTGATGCTTGCTTTAGCTCTACTTGGCCTGTGCACAAGAGTTGTGCCTACTGCTTGGTTCTTGGGCACAGGCACAGCTACTCCCCTATTCACTAGAGTACTCAGCACAAACAGCATGTACATACACTGTAATTTGCATGCTGTTTGTGTAGAGCATCATCTGACAAATGAAAATCGTTCCCAACCTGGTGTTTTCCACTGGTTCGATGGAATTCTGTTTATCTGGCCCTTAAAGTTTACTCAAGGAGAAACTCATGACCATTTTAATACTGTATGTTTTAATTATATGTGCAAACATTACTGTTCATAATCAAATGTGAAATCTGCTGAGCCCATGAAAACTATTCTTGCTATCTTGTATTATCTTGTGCTATCTTGTGTATGATTTAACACGGTATGGAGAATTTCTGAGATACTATGATCATGTGATCGGGCCAAGTGGTCATTACCCATTACATATCTGTCCCCAGATACTTCCTGGTCTTCCACTGGGCTCTGTTGAAACAAGAACACACTTCATTTATACATTCAGTTAAAACATTTCTAAATCTCATGACCAGGTCCCTCCAGGTCTTCTTGGTCACTAATAGGTTCCCCTGACCCTCATTGGCCTTCTGGCCGCTTCTGGTACCATTACTGGTCTCTCCACTGGTCGCCATTGGACCTGCCGGTCCCTCTGCCGGTCACCTTCAGCCACTGATCCCCAGGTCTTTCAGGCTGCTTCCTAAGGTGTCTTCAGCCAGCTCTTGGTATCATTACTAGTCTCTCCGCTGGTCCCTCACCAATCCCCATCAGCCTAGTACCTCCACTCTTCTGACTTTTCTTATGGGGCCACCGCCAGTCCCTTACTCCCCAGCCTCTTGGGTCCCCACAGGTCCTGGATACTTCACTAGTCCCACCACTGGTTGTCAAGCCTGAGTCACCTAGGACTACAGGCTCTACTAGCCCTCTGGCTACTTCTTCTCCCAGGCCCTTCCCAGCCAGTCTCTCTCTCCGAGGGCTCTTCCTACGGACTCCTTGCAGTCCCTCAACTGCTATCTGTGAGGAATCTCCCAGTCATTCACACCCCTGGACACACACAACTCCAGGCTCTCTGCTGGTCATCAAGCTTGAGCCCCTCTTGGTCTCTAAGCTCTACCAGGCAAGTCAGTCTATCATGCTTACCAAGGGTTAGGCTGAAGCTAGCATTCATCCTCTTGAGGGTTGCCTAGCTCCCAAAGGAGCTTTTGTTCTTCCTATCTCTCTGTGCTGGAGCTGTCCTTTTCAGCACTTTACTTCACTCAGGGTGAGTGAACAGCCTTCAGGTACCTTTGCAAGATCTCCATGCAAATGAGTTCAACACACAACACTGCTCAGGCTCCCTCTGCTGGCTTGTGACAAGAACTTCACCCTGGAGCAGATACTATAACATTTTCATATTTTAATAACTTATAATTGGCCCGTTTTACAAAGCTCTGCTAGTGATGCTGCCGCAGTAAATGCGCCAAAGCCCATTCAATTCCTATAGGCTTCAGTGCATTTACCACAACAGCATTGTTACTGTGACTTTGTAAAAGGAAACCAATGTGCTGTAAAGCAAAATATTGATTAGATATATTGTAGATCTGTTTCAAGCATATTCTGCTCAAGATATTAATTAATATTAATTTCACTGAATATCGATGGCTTTAAATGATATTACTAGGAAGAAAAATGTCCTTCTCTTTCTTTCTCTTCAAATTATATATATATATAACCTGTTGATGGACCACTTTCTCTGAGAAGGTTTCCAACACCCCTGAACAGGACAACAAAGGCTGGCATCCGTCACGGCCATGATCCAGGAGGCAATGTAGAGAGGTACACTCCTGCAGAGCGACTGTGAACAAAGCCACTAGCCCATGTTTTCTCAAGACTCCAGAATCCACGGCAGACAAGTCTGCAAAGCATCTTAGTGTGGCACCCATTAAGAGAGTACGGAATGCTGAAGAGGACACATGTGTGCCCTTGCACAAGGAACTACATCCAGTGTGGCAACCATGGATTCTAGAACCTGAAGATAATCCCATGCCGAAGGGTCACCAGCTCCAGAAGAGAAAAAATCTGGGCACTCAGTTTTGTCTGCGAGTTTCTGGCAAATAGACATGGCCCGCAGCTGTAACAAAGAGTACTTCCAGGTATTCCAGTGACTGTGAGGGCGTCAGATGGCTCTTCCTGAAGTTCACAATCCAGTCCACGTCTTCCAGCAGTTGGAGCACCTGCTCCAATGTGTGTCATCCCTCAGCCAACGAAGGAACTCTGATCAGCCAGATGTCTAAGTAAGGGTAAACCGCAGGCCCATCTTTTGCAGGTAAGCCACCACTACCACCATCACCTTGGTGAAGGTCCGAGACAGGGCAGGGCCAAGAATTGGTAATGATGTTATAGAACATGAAGCCGCAGAAATTTGCGATGGGCCGGAAAAATGGGAATATGCAAGTACACCTCTGTGAGATCCAACAAGGCAAGAAACTCTCCTGGAGCCACTGCTGCAATGACCGAACGCATGGTCCCCATTCAGAAGCAGGGAATCTTGAGAGCCGCATTCAAGTGCTGAAGATCCAGAATAGGCCTCCAATCATCTGAGCCTTTGTTAGGTATGCAAAAGTATACAGAGTATCTGCCTGACTCCAAAAGGTCGGGCGGCACCAGCTCTAGAGTCTGAACTAGAGAGTTGCACGGGGACAGAAATCCCACCCATCCCCGCAAGGATCCTCTCTGTTCCCACCCATCCCCGCCAGGATCTTCTCCATCCCTACCTGTCCCCCGTTAGAATCCTCTCCGTCCCCACCCATCCCCGCAAGGAATTACCTCCATCCCCGCCCATCCCCATAAAAAGCAGCAATTACTTCTGACAGGATCATCAATTCCACAGTTTCTTTTGTGTTTGCGCTGCTATTTTCCTTGTGGAATCTCTTTGGTGGAACCCTTTTTTGTTTTCTGTTCAGGTAATTAACTTATAAACCCCCTCTTTTACTAAGGCTGACATGTCCATTATATTATATGGATGAACCCTGCTTCCAAAGCCTTCCATCCCCGTGGGAGTCCCGTTGGCTAGAAGGGGGTCCCCGTGAACCAGAGGTGGGTCCCCGTGGGAGTCCCGTGAGTTAGGGGAGATTCCCGCGGGACCCGCAGGATTCCTGCGTTCCCCGTTCCCATGCAGACCTCTAGTCTGAACATATCGCAATCGCTGAACGGTTGCCTGAACTCTGAGCGTCTTATCCGGGCGCCCTGAAGGAGAATCCATTAATCAATCTGACAGGTCTGGCACATGTAGCCCAACCAGAAACTGTCCAAGACCCACTGGTCTGATGGGAGGCTCAGCCAGGCAGGAAGAAACGTTGAGCCTCCCATGGCGGCCTCTAGCCTTTCTGGCAGGGGGTGCAGAACAGGAGGAGAAAGGCTGGGAATGCCTGTAGCCCTCATACAGTTGTCGAGACTCAGTGAAAATCCCTGCGACTTGGCAGACACATACTGTCTGGAGTGCCGTGAGCCATGAAAATCAGAATGACCAGAACCCCTGGAGGGTCTGGGTCCACTAGCAGGCAGGATCTTAGGGTGACGGTCCATCACAGAATCCCTGAGATCATCCAAGCCTTTGTCAAGCAACAAGTGCCCCTTAAAAGGCAGCCTAGCTAATATCACCTGTAAAGTGGAATTACCAGTCCACTATCAGACCCAAAGCAATCAGTGGGCTGAGAGCGAGTGCGCTGACACTTTTGCCAAAGCTCTCAAGAATTCATGGAAATCATCTGCCATATAATCTGCTCCAGCCATCAGAAGTTGAGGAGGGGAATTAATTGCTTCACTCTCCAGTGTGTGCAGCCGAAAGGGACAGGCATGTAGCACAAAGACGTTGCTGAAACAGCTTTGATCTCTAAAGGAGCTGCATCAAAAGGTGTCCTGAGGACCACTGGCACACGACAGTCTTACATATCCTTCAAACAATATATACAGCCCAATGCAAATTCAGAGGAGTCAGCTACTAATACTCATTACAAAAAGACCTGCTCCCGTATCTCACAATTTTTTGCACCTAGGACCCTGGACTTACTTCTGAAAATAGTAATAATAATAATTAATGTTCTTTGTTCCCAAATGGGTGGCTAATTAGCCTGTGGGAACCTCCTTCAGTAATTAGGAGATTCACCAGGGGTTGTCCACAATACATGTGCACCCTACAGCGCACTGCTGGGTCTACCCAGAAACATCATTTAACGCCAACCCGAATATTTTTTTATATTATATATATATATATTTTAACTCCAAAGATACTGTGTGCAAATTAAAAAAAAGTGAGATATCAAAAATTACTTTCAAACATAATGATCACGACACCCATGTGTCATAGTGAAAGAAAAATTCCCCGCTGTGAGTAATTAATCATGTTAAAGAGGAACTTATCTCAAAGTATTCACAAATTGTGACGTGTACTTCAAGGGATACCTTAGCTGATTGCCCTACATATCCTACAACACCACACCACCCCCTCTGGGGAGAGAGATGTGCTTGGTCACCTGCGCCACTCAGGAAATCCATCTGGGCTGACCCAAAAGCTGCTGACACTCCTGCGCCAGAGGAAACCAGTGTGACAAAGCTCTAGAAATTTGCAGAGCATACTATGGAAAGTCAAACTGCTCCGAGACCAGAATGCCCATATCCAGAAGTCAGCACACACTACAAAGCCAGGAGTTAGAAGTGGACAGAGCCAGCTGAGGGATGAAATTTAGTTCCTGGAAAGACTCAGCAGTAAGGATCAAATTTATTTTAATGTTGTGAGTTAGTAGGTGTATTTACATGAAATCTGATGATGAATTTAGTATGAATATTTATATAATGATATATTGAGTTTGTGAAAGATAGTCATTATCTATATTATTAATATGCTCATTGTCTTTAATATGAAGTTTCTATGTATGTATTATTTTATATTTCTTGATTTTAATTTAGTTTATTTAGGCAGATGAAGTTCAATGTAGAGAAATGTAAAGTCCTACATGTAGGAAACAGAAACCCGAGGTACAGCTACACGATGGGAGGGCTGTTATTGAGTGAGATTACCCAAGAAAGGGACTTGGGGGTAATAGTTGACATGACAATGAAGCCGTTGGCACAATGCGCAGCGGCCGCTAAGAAAGCGAATAGAATGCTAGGAATAATCAAGAAGGGTATTACAAGCAGAATGAAAGAAGTTATCCTGCTGTTGTATCGGGCGATGGTGCGCCCGCATCTGGAGTACTGCGTCCAATATTGGTCCTAAAGAAGGATATGGCGATACTCGAGAGGGTTCAGAAGAGAGTAACGCGTTTGATAAAAGGTATGGAAAACCCTTCATACGCTGAAAGATTAGAGAGACTGGGGCTTTTTTCGCTGAAGAAGCGGAGACTTAGAGGGGATATGATAGAGATTTACAAGATCACAAAGGGCATAGAGAAAGTGGAGAGGGACAGAATCTTCAAACTTTTGACAACTACAAAAACGAGAGGGCATTTGGAAAAATTAAAAGGGGACAGATTCAGAACCAATGCTAGGAAGTTCTTCTTCACCCAACGGGTGGTGGACACCTGGAACGCGCTTCCAGATGGTGTGATAGGGCAGGGTACGGTATTGGAGTTCAAGAAGGGATTGGACAATTTTCTGAAGGAAAAGGGGATAGGGTATAGATAGAGGGCTACTATACAGGTCCTAGACCTGATGGGCCACTGCGTGAGCGGACTGCTGGGCATGATGGACCTCTGGTCTGACCCAGCAGAGGCACGGCTTATGTTCTTACTCATAATAGTCTAGTGTTATCTTAATTATTTTCATTTTACTGGTTTTATGACACTTCTATTGTAAGGTTTGAAGTGGCCCCCAGTTAGGTTGTAGGGGTTATGTTACAAAACGCCAGGTCCCAGGTTCAATTCCCTCACCGAAGATTCACCAGGAATAGAATCAAATGAGAAGCACAACCAGAGGTGATTGCATAAAGAATATATTATAGAAATAGGCATACAGAAAAGTAGGATTCATAAAAGTTACAATTAAGCATTAAAATTACAGAGACTGCTTCTGTGTTCTTGTGAATGAGAGAGAACACACAAAAAGAGAGAGAGAAAGGGGGGTGGGGAGGGTGATGCCCCAAGCTAGCAAGAGAGACAAGACAGACCAGAACCAAGAGAGGGGGGTGATGTTGCGAGGGGGCTTTTATAGTTTGGAAACTTATTCTAAATACAGAATCTATTGAGCTTCAATAGAACTTAAACATAGTAAACTTGTGCTAGACAGAAGAAGAATAGGCTGAAGTCAAATGTAATTTCCAGTATGCCTCTGACAATAGTTTCTGATTAATCTTAGTTATCTGTGCACCTGGACCCATTGTTTATCCTAAGCTGTCCATCCTAAGCATCAGACATTAACACATCTTCTTATCACCTCTTCGCCCCTCTTAGCTGCAAGTTGGTTTGTAATCATGATTTAATTAGGGCTATTTGAAACTGTCTTTAGGGCTGTATGAAACAGTCTGCTTGGATGCTTACTGTATGTGATCTATCTGCATCAACATCCCAGAGTCAGATTGATATAATTTCCCATAGACCTTTGCTGACATTAGTTATGCCAACTGAAAATGCTGATTGCTAGCAATAGCTATGCTGACATCTATGTTTTAAGAGGAATAGTAATAACACCCAGAGGGTGGGTAGTCTATATGCATGCTCCCAAGCAATCCTGTTGTTTAAGGGGTGGGGTGGAGGGAGGGTTATTTTTATGGGTTTGGGATGTGTAAGGTTTTAAAATCACTGATATGTAAGTATGATCTTTCAGCTTATTTTTGTTGGGTTCTTTTTACTATAATCATGGAATGGATTTAAAACTGTTTTCACTAAATGTCAACTGACTTAATCACCCAATTAAGCGGTAAAAATGCTTAATTTTTTAAAGCAGCAGGAAGTTGATGTATATTTTATACAGGAGATGCATTTATCTGCTAATGAGTCAGCCAAATTGGAGGGAGGGTGGATCAAGCATAGTTTTTTCACTTCTGCTGTGTGAAAGAAAGCTGGGGTGGCTATTCTAGTAAATAGAAAATGTTCAGCTGTATTTTAGGTAGTATCAGCAGTTCCTATGGGAAGATGGATTCAGGTGCACATGAGCTCAGGAAATGATATCCTGAAGTTTTTTTTAATATCTATGCCCCTAATTCGAATCAGGCTGAATTCTTTAAAACTCTTCAACAGATGATTCTACCACTGACTACTGCTAATTTAATTGTGGCATGGGACTTCAATGCTGTTATGGATCCATTGTTGGACAAACAACCTAGTAAGATGATAAAATCAATGGGATTAGATAATTTAGTGCAGTCCTGTGGTTTGAAGGATATTTGGCAGATCCTACATTATGATGCTCGGGAATTTTCTTTCTGTTTTCATGTACATAAATCAATTTTATGAATAGATTATATTTTGGTTTCAGATCAATTCACTCAGCATGTTACTAAAGCCAGCATAGACTCAATTGTCTTATCAGACCATGCTGGAGTTTAGATTGAATTCAAACTTGTTGAACAAGACTGTAATAGACCTGTTTGGAGATTCAATAATGCATTGCTTGCAGAGTCAAACTTTCTTGAGGAATTTCAATTAAAAATAAATGAATTTTCTCAATTTAATGCATTAGAGGAAATCTCCTTAGAAACACTCTGGGACTCTTTTAAAGCTACTACGAGAGGGCAAATTATTTCATTTTTGGCACATCTTAGGAAACCACTGAAAAAGGAATTTTCTAATTTGTAACACAATATTAAGAATTTAGAATTACAATTGGCCTCGAAATGGGAACAAACTACTCTACAGTCTTTATTGAAAACTAAATATAAATACAATGAGATTTCCTCACAAATGGCCAGGAAAGATTTGTTTCCCCAACAAGCTCTGTATTATGGGAATTCAAATAAAGCGGGAAGATTATTGGCTAATTATCTCAAAGCAAAAAAAAAAGGAAAGTAAAGATTGTGGCTAATAAGGATGATAAGGGAAATACTCAGTCTCATATTGGGCAAATTTTATCTCAATTTCTGAAATTTTACAAAGCTTTGTATTCTTCTGAGCTTTATTCAAATAAGGAAAGTGAAGGTTTAGAGTTTTTAAAATTGATCAGGGGACCAAAAATTCCCAAGCATATAAAAGAAAGTCTTGAGGCGCCTTTATCAATGAAAGAATTACAAACAGCATTGAAGTCCCTTAGAGTTGGATCCGCTCCAGGTGGTGATGGTTTCACTGTAAAATTTTACAAATCATTCCAAAATACATTATTACCTCATCTTTTAAATTTATTTCAGGCTCAACTAACTTAAGGTTGCATTACAGGTACTATGGCAGAATCTTTAACTATTGTTTTATCGAAGCCAAATAAAGATCCCATGTTGGTTTCAAATTACAGGCCTATTTTTTTGATTAATGTAGCTGGAAAACTTTTGGCTAAACTATTGGCTTTACGTTTGGCTAAGGCTCTCCCTTATATTATTGGTATGCACCAAACGGGTTTTGTTGCTCAAAGACATTCTTCAAACAACACTAGACTGGCTCTTCATATGTTAAATTTAACAAATGCCATGGAAGATCTGGCCTTCTCTGTTTCTTTGGATGCAGAGAAGGCCTTTGATCATGTGGAATAGACCTTCATGTATCAAGCAATGGATTGGTTTGGTATTGGTTCAGGATTTATACAGATGATTTAAACCTTGTATAGTTCCCCTTCTGCCAGATTGTACATTAATAATAATTTTTCAGAACATTTTTGTCTGGAGAGGGGAATTAGGCAAAGGTGTCCATTATCTCCTTTGCTGTTTGATATTGTTCTGGAACCCTTGCTATTGGCTATTCAACAGACGGAGGAGATACAGGATATTCCTTATGCAGGTCGGGAATATAAAGTCTCTGCATATACAGATGATATTTTGCTTCATTTGAAGAACCCTGAATCTATCATTCCGCATTTACTAGAGTTGATTGAAAGATTTGGGAAATTTTCTGTATATAAAATAAATTAGGGTAAATCGGAGTTTCTTCCTTTAAATGTACACTTTGATTCATTCTTGTTGTTTTGGAAAGAGGAGGGTATAAAATATTTAGGTATGTGGATTCAAAAAATGCTAGAAGATACGGTGACAGTAAATGAAAAATCTTTATTGCAAAAACAAGTTTGAGAGATATTTGGAGCATTGAGATAAAGCAGCAGATTTCTGCATCTCAATGGCCACGGATTTGGACTTGGAGGACGAAATGTACAGCATCGGCATCTGAGAGACAAACTTGGTTATTTTTATTATATAGATCTTTTTGGACCCCTGTTAGATTGTAAAAGTTAGATAGTTCAAAATCTAATAGATGCTGGCACTGTCATATTGATATAGGGACGCTGGATCATCTGTTATTCTATTGTCCCTTGATATTCAATTTTTGGAAATCAATATGGGGACATATTAATCTGGTTATGGAGACAGTGATTCCATTATCTTATGAAACAGTAATTTGTGGCACACTATTATCCCCTAAGCCACCAATAGATAGACATAAAAACAGATTGTTAGGAATCATGACTGGGATAGCCATACAAATGATCACATCAAATTGGAAGAACTTTGATCGCTTGAATTTTAATTTCTGGTGGCACTCACTATGGGGTCCTTTTATCAAGTTGCGGTAGGAGTTTAACGCGCGTAATACCGCCTGATGCGCTAGCCGCTTATGCCTGCATTGAGCCGCTAATGCCTGCATTAGATTTTTAGCCAAACGCGGGGGTTAGCGCATGATGAAATGTCCGACGCGCTAACCCTGCTAGCACGGCTTGATAAAAGGACCCCTATGTCTTTGTTATAGGATGGAAAAAATGACTGCTGATCAAAGGGGAAATTTTAAGTTATTTCAATTAATATGGAGTCCGTTGACTAACTTTATCAATAATAACTGAACGATTATAACTTACACATCCAAGGGGTGTGAAGGTGGGAGGGGGGTTTCTTTGACTTTTACAGAAGTTAACTGGGGGGGAGGTTATTTATGGAATCTATAGTTTGTTATTTGGGTGGGTGGACGGGAGGGGTAAAAATGATTGCTTATAGCAGGGGTGTCCAATGTCGGTCCTCGAGGGCCGCAATCCAGTCGGGTTTTCAGGATTTCCCCAATGAATATGCATTGAAAGCAGTGCATGCAAATAGATCTCATGCATATTCATTGGGGAAATCCTGAAAACCCGACTGGATTGCGGCCCTCGAGGACCGACATTGGACACCCCTGGCTTATAGTTTACTGAAAGTTGAAAGTGTTTTATCTGGACTTATTATATGTCCGTGTAATTGTAAATGCAATGTTGATAGTTTGGAAAAGCAATAAAGATACAGCACAGTTACTTACCGTAACAGTTGTTATCCAGGGACAGCAGGCAGCTATTCTCACAAGTGGGTGACGTGATCCAACGGAGCCCCAATGCGGACGTCTCACAAGCAGTCTTGCTTGAAGAAACTCGAAGTTTCGAGTCGCCCGCACCGCGCATGCGTGAGTGCCTTCCCGCCCAGCCGTAAGGCGCGTCTCCTCAGTTCAGATAGCTAGCAGAGAAGCCAACCCAGGGGAGGTGGGTGGGATGTGAGAATAGCTGCCTGATGTCCCTGGATAACAATTGTTACGGTAAGTAACTGTGCTTTATCCCAGGACACCTTGAGCTGTTCTAATTTATAATAAAAAGTTTTATATAAAAAAAAGATTAATAACTCTAATATAAAGATGGAATAATGAAGAGTACCACATAATACCACCAATTCTATTATGAAAAGGTGGATTCTGAATGTCCATTGATAAAGTAATAGCCCATTCAACAGTATTTGGTTGAGTGTGGAGTTTAAAGTGGGGAAAGATTTATCCCAGGACAAGCAGGCAGGTAGTCTCACAAGTGGGTGACCTCCAAGCTAACCAAAGTGGGATGGTGGGAGAGTTGGCAACTTAGGAGAATAAATTTTGCAATACTGTTTGGCCAAACTGTCCATCCCGTCTGGAGAAAGTATCCAGACAATAATGAGAAGTGAAGGTATGAACCGAGGACCAAGTGGCAGCTTTACAAATCTCCTCAATTGGTGTCGATCTGAGGAAAGCTACAGAGGCTGCCATTGCTCTGACCTTATGGGCTGTGACTTTACCGTGAAGGGGCAATCCAGCCTGGGCATAGCAGAAAGAGATGCAAGCCGCCATCCAGTTGGAGATGGTACGCTTAGAGATAGGATGTCCTAACTTGTTCGGATCAAAGGAGACAAAAAGTTGAGGAGCAGTTCTGTGCGGTTTGGTGCGTTCCAAATATAAAGCCAAAGCACGTTTACAGTCCAGAGTATGAAGAGCTGATTCTCCAGGATGAGAATGAGGCTTTGGGAAGAACACTGGAAGAACAATGGATTGGTTGAGATGAAATTCCAAGACAACTTTAGGAAGGAACTTCGGATGAGTGCGAAGAACCACCTTATCATGATGAACACTGTAAAAGGTGGATCCGCAACCAATGCCTGGAGCTCAATGACTCGAAGAGCAGAAGTGAGGCCAATGAGAAACACCACTTTCCAAGTGAGATACTTCAGATGAGCCTTGCCAATTGGTTTAAATGGAGGTTTCATAAGCTGAGAAAGAACAATATTGAGGTCCCAAACCACTGGAGGCGGTTTGAGAGGAGGATTGACGTGGAAAAGTCCTTTCACGAATCTGGAAACCACCGGATGAGCAGAGAGGGGTTTCCCTTGAAGAGGCTGATGGAAAGCAGCAATTGCACTAAGGTGGACTCGTATAGAAGTAGACTTGAGGCCAGAATGATAAAGGTGCAAAAGATAGTCCAAAACTGAAGATAAGGAGGAGTGTTGAGGCTCCTGATGATGAGAAAAACACCAAGTAGAAAATCTAGTCCATTTTTGGGTATAGCATTGTCTAGTAGCAGGCTTCCGTAAAGCTTCCAAAACATCCCTCACAGCTTGAGAAAACTGGAGAGCAGCTATGTTGAGAGGAACCAAGCTGTCAGGTGTAGAGACTGCAGGTTCGGATGAAGCAGAGATCCCTGATGCTGCGTAAGTAGTGAGGGAAAAACTGGTAGAAGATAAAGCTCCCTGCTGCTGAGTTGAAGTAGAAGGGAGTACCAAGGTTGTCTGGGCCACCGAGGAGCAATCAGAATAATGGTGGCATGGTTGGACTTCAGCTTGACTAGAGTCTTTTGAATGAGAGGAAATGGAGGAAATGCATATAGAAAGAGATTCGTCCAGTCCAGAAGAAAAGCATCTGCCTCGAGGCGAAGAGGAGTGTAGATCCTGGAGCAGAACTGAGGCAGTTTGAAGTTGTGGGGAGCTGCAAAGAAGTCTATCTGAAGCGTTCCCCACAGAGAGAAAATGTGATGAAGGGGCGTGGAATGGAGAGTCAATTCGTGAGGTTGCAGAAGATGACTCAAGATGTCCGCTCCCTGAATGTAGACAGCTTTGAGGAAGGTGTTGTGGCGAATTGCCCAATCCCAAACTTTCAGAGCTTCCTGACAGAGGGAGGCCGATCCCGTGCCTCCCTGTTTGTTGACATAATACATGGCGACTTGGTTGTCCGTGCGAATGAGGACCACATGGTCGTGAAGCAGATGTTGAAAAGCATTTAGAACATTGAAGATCGCCCTGAGTTCCAGGAGATTGATGTGGCACTGGCGGTCTGTACTGGTCCAATAGCCTTGAGTGCGGAGACCATCCAGATGAGCCCCCCAAGCGTAAGTCGAAGAATCGGTCGTGAGAACTTTCTGATGGGGGTGTGTGTGAAACAGTAAGCCTCTGGATAGATTGGAAGAGAGCATCCACCAGCGAAGAGATTGTGTCAGAGCAGGAGTGACCTGGATGTGTCGAGACAGAGGGTCGGAAACCTGCGTCCATTGAGATGCCAGGGTCCACTGAGGAATTCTGAGGTGAAGTCTGGCAAAAGAAGTCACGTGTACTGTAGAGGCCATATGGCCCAGAAGAACCATCATGTGCCTCGCCGAGATGGATGGGCGAGAGGACACTGAATGACAAAGATGGAGAAGAGCTTCCAGACATTGCGAAGGGAGGAACGCTCTGAGTTGGATAGTATCCAGAACAGCTCCGATGAAGGAGTCTGGGAAGGTTGTCGATGGGATTTTGGAAAGTTGATCTCGAACCCCAGACTCTGCAGGAACCAGATAGTGCGCTGAGTCGCCAGGACGACTCCCTGAGACGTGGAATCCTTTATGAGCCAGTCGTCCAGGTAGGGAAACATCTGAAGACCATGGTTCCTGAGCACTGCGGCCACCATAACCAGACACTTGGTGAAGACTCTGGGTGACGATGCCAGGCCAAAAGGGAGCACTCGGTATTGAAGATGAAGATGTCTCACCCGAAATCTGAGGTATTGACGGGAGGCTGGATGAATGGGAATGTGTGTGTAGGCCTCCTTGAGATCCAGAGAGCATAACCAGTCATTCAGCTTGAGGAGGGGATACAGAGATGCCAGGGTCAGCATGCAAAACTTTTCTTTGACCAGATATTTGTTGAGCACTCTGAGATCCAAAATAGGACGCAGATCGCCTGTCTTCTTCGGAACAAGGAAGTACCGGGAGTAAAAACCCTTGTTCTGTTGAGCCAAAGGAACCGGCTCGACAGCCCGGAGCTGAAGCAAAGTTTGAGCTTCCTGAAGAAGAAGGGTGGTCTGGGCAGAGGAGGAAGGATACTCTCTTGGAGGATGTTCCGGAGGAACTTGATGGAACTGAAGAGAGTATCCCTCCCTTACGATGGAAAGGACCCAGAGGTCGGAGGTAATAGTCGTCCATCGGTGGTAAAAATGATGGAGACGACCTCCGATAGGGGAAAAAACGGGGAAAGGCAGAACGACTGACGTTATGCTTTGAAGGAGACAGTCAAAAAGGCTGAGGAGCCTTGGGGACAGCAGACGGCTGAGGCTTCTGCTGCTGCTTCTGTGGATGCTGCCTCTTAACAGGCTGACAGATGGCAGGAGCCTGTTTAGATGGAAAATGCCGCTGGTAAATCAAAGGCAGATGTGAAGGACGAGGAGGAGCTGGCTTTGCCTTCGGGTGGAGAATAGATTGGAAAGACTTCTCTTGCTCTGAAAGCTTCTTGGTTGCCGCCTCAATGGACTCATCGAAGAGGTCAGTACCAGCGCACGGGACGGACATTAGCCAGCCTGTCCTGCAGATTGGGGTCCATGTCGATGGTCCGGAACCACGCAAGGCGTTGCATGGCTACTGAGCAAGCAGTAGCCCGAGCAGACAGTTCAAAGGCATTGTATGAGGACTGCATCAGTTGCTACCGGAGTTGGGACAAAGAAGCCAGGACTTCCTGGTATTCAAAATGTGCTCGAGAATCCAAGTAGGGCATGAACTTGGGAAGGACAGACAGGAAAAATTCAAAATAGGTAATAAAATGAAAATTGTAATTGAGAACTCTGGACGTCATCATAGAGTTCTGGTAAATGCGCCTGCCGAACCTGTCCATCGTCTTGCCCTCCCTGCCAGGTGGAACAGTGGCATATACCTGGGAGAGGTGAGACCGCTTCAATGAAGATTCCACCAAAAGGGATTGATGGGACAGCTGGGCACCATCACCCCTTATGATGAACCGTGCGGTATCTGGAATGCAATTTTCCCGGAACAGCGGGGATGGAATAGGGGGTCTCCAGACAGCAGACAAAGGTCTGATCCAGCAGCTTATGAAGAGGAAGCTTGAGGGATTCAGCAGGAGGTTGAGGGAGATGCATGGTCTCAAGATACTCCTTTGAAAATTTGGACCCAGTGTCCAGTTGAATGTCCAAATCAGCTGCCATCTGACGGAGAAAAGAAGAAAAAGACAGCTGGTCAGCCAAAGCAGTGCCTCGAGAGGGACTTGAGGACATCGAGGCCTCTTGATCCAATGAGGACGGGGATCTAGATGGAGAAAAAGATCCCACCGTGTCCTCGAGATCCGGTAGTGGAGTAGGAGAAGTAGCCGGTGGAGAATACTGACGAAAAGGCTGTTTCCAATGAGGTGAGGCATGTCTGGATGAGTGCTTCGAAGAGTGCCTCGATCGATGATGCGAGCTGTGTCTTGAAGCAGGCCTGGACAAACAAGACCAATGTGTCTTCGCTGAGGCCCCCAGAGAATGTATGGGGCTGGAAGTGGTGGATCGAAGCAGAGGTGGTTGACTGGAAGAACCACGAGGCACTCGCAAAGACTCAAGCCCTTGCATTGAGTGGATAGGTTCCAATGGAGGCACTCGCAAGGACTCTACTCCTTGCATCGAGTTAATCGGTTCCAATGGAGGCATGGGCAAAAACTCTGCTCCTTGCGATGCATGCATCGATGCCAGACCAGACAATCGCAGAGACTCTGCTCCCTGTAGAGAGTGTGCGTACGGTTGAGGCACCGGAGGTAGCTCGACCTCGCGGGAGACCTCCGCGTGCCCAGGCTGGATTTGAGAGAGAAGCTTCGGTCCCATTGTGGTAAAAAGCTGAATGAATTGCTTCTCAAGTAAGGTCTGGAACGAAGCGGGCAAGGATGGATCCACGTCACCAATGGGACCACCTGCATGGGCAGTGTGAGAGTGCTTGGACTTAGAAGCCTTGGGCACTTTAAGCACTACCGGGGGAATGGGCTGCTGCGCTATCTGACCTGAAGAGACAGACAAAGGCACCACAGCCTGCGTCGAAGACAGAGCCGGTACAAACGAGGCCGGTTTGATGAGGCTCAGAGCAGAAGATGTGGAAACCTGGAGAGCCTTGGGAGAGGCCGATGGTGAAGCACCCTTCGATGACGAAAGCTCCATCGAAGACTCCATGCTGTATAGCTGCTCCCACAAGATGCAATGACGCTTGAAAGCACGGGCTGTAAGTGTTGAGCAAGGCCGGCACGATTTCGGGAGGTGTTGAGGCCCGAGACACCGAAGACAGCATCGATGAGGGTCCGTCAGTGAAATCGCACGCTGGCACTTGGAACACTTTTTAAAACCAGTAGCAAGCCGGGACATAGGCCGGAAGAGCTCCGCTGTAAGATCGAAGCCGCGGGGCTGTGTCCACGTGGCCTGCCTGGTCGAACGGATGGAAGAAATTATTTTTTTGAAAAACAAGAAAAGTACGACGAAAATCAGCGATTAAGAGAAAAAGAACCCAAATCCACGGACTTAAGAAGGCACAAGTGAAAATACTTCACGCAGAGTCAAAGACAGACTTCTCGGCTCCACGGAAAAGTAAGAACTGAGGAGACGCACCCTACGCTGGGCAGGAAGGCACTCGCGCATGCGCGGTCCAAGCAACTCGAAACTTCGAGTTTCTTCAAGCAAGATTGCTTGTGAGACGTCCGCATCGGGACTCCGTTGGATCACGTCACCCACTTGTGAGAATACCTGCCTACTTGTCCTGGGATAAATATATATATATATATATATATTATATAAAGAAAGATTCAGCAGTAAGGACTGGCAGACCTGAAAACTGAAATAAGCTCAGGACCAAGGCCTCTGAAGAATCTGCTGATCCAGCTACAATCCCCGAGTTCCCGTCCTGGGAAGTGCTGTACCAGCAAACAAGGGATCAGTAAAATCCATATCATCCACAGTGTCCCTCAGATCAGGATCAGGCAGCGCAACAGCTGCAGTAGGCTGAGGCGAGAACACGCCCAAAGGCACCACGCCACTATGATATGCTGTGGAGGAGGATTGAAACTGCTCAGGGGAAGAACACTTGATCTTTGGGGGATTTTTTTTCCAATTCAGACAAGGTATCCGGCTCCTGGGATATAAAGTCACCCTTATAGATGACTTAAAGATGGTTCTTAGGCTGTGGAAGTGGGGGAGCTGGGCGGGGTCCGCAGCCAGGCTGACGGAAGAACCAGCTGTGCCAAGCCCCGAAATCAATGCCAGCCACCCCGTTGGGCTAGCTGAGTGTTTTAGTCTCCTTTTCTGCAGGGGAGGAAGCTAAGCTGGACGCTACAGCCACGTGGTGCAAAGATGCTCTAAAAGCACTAAATTTGCAGAATCCTGGCAATAATTCACATGAAGAGAGCCCAAGGACTCCATCCCAGCAGTTTTCTAGGCAAAATTCCACATTTTGAAGAAGCAGGGTGCTGAAGAAAAAAAGATTGCTAAAAATTCAAGATGGCCGCTGGCACAAAATTCACACTAAAATCATGATTGTTTATATATTTCCCAAACTTTAAAAATGGCAATTTTAGGATTTTTTTCAGTAGGGGGAACATAGGGGAACATCTAGGAACACTCAAGACCCCACTTTTCCAACCTCCTCTGAAGTCTCTCACAGACTGCATGTGCACTCACTGTGACCAGACAGGATTCATGCTGTAGACCTTCTTTCAGCTCTCTCACAGCAGTTGTATGAGAATTTCACTGCCACAATGCTGGGAAATGGTCTTCAAAGTTGATCTTCGGGCTGCCAGTCAGTCTCTTCTGTCTGACTTTACCTCTACCCCTGTAGACCAACGGTTGTGTACTGGGATGGGAGACATGAAGATTCAGCTGGCACCCTGTGAGATACCGCCAAGCCTCCTAAGGGCACCTAACACCCTGCGCTCGACCCCTACTTAACAGTAGGTGAGACACTTCAGGGACAACCCCGAGTTCCAGATAAAACTATGCAAGCTGGCCAATAGGTACCCAATAAAGGATTGGCCTGTCAGCTACAGATCAAAGTCTGTGAATTCTCAAGCAGGCAGAGCTTCAAATTCGCTTTAAGCATGAAATTATCCAGAAAGGGGATGAAATGACATTGAATTTAAAATAATAAAATGGGGAGAGTAGAACACACACAACTGCAGTCATGCGTGCTGACAGAAAAACTGTAGAGGGCGTTAAACTGCACTGTGAAGTACACTAGAGGCAGAGTGAAAAATTCAGAGTGCATTCCTTCTGCAGCATGCGGGTATGGGGAAATAACCCAGCTGTCTAGAATGTCTCACCTATTGCACTGGGGAAAAAAAATATATATACAGTATATATCTGCTATAATAAAACCCTTAGTGCAGTGATTCCCAACCCTGTCCTGGAGGAACACCAGGCCAATCGGGTTTTCAGGCTAGCCCTAATGAATATGCATGAGAGAGATTTGCATATGATGGAAGTGATAGGCATGCAAATTTGCTTCATGCATATTCATTAGGGCTAGCCTGAAAACCCAATTGGCCTGGTGTTCCTCCAGGACAGGTTTGGGAACCACTGCCTTAGTGCGCATGCGCACTTCAAACTCTGTGTGTCCGTGCTCCATGCCGCTGCATGCACAGTAGGAACATGGTTTCGTGCAGTGGTTTAAACACTGACTTCCCTCTGTGATGCTGCGAAAACCAGGAGATTTCTCCGTGTGCTACAGATTGCCTTCCCTCCGCGAAGCTGGACAGGGGGAGCAGGGAAGGGGTACTGCTGGACAGGGGGAAGGTGAAAGGAAGGGAGAAGAACTACTGCTGGACAGGGAGAGCAGGGAATGGGGTGCTGATGGACATGGGGGAGGTAAAAGGAAGGGAGAAGGGCTACTGCTGGACAGGGGGAGCAGGGAAGGGGTACTGCTGGACATGGGAGGTAAAAGGAAGGGAGAAGAGGTGCTGCTGGACATGGGGGAGCAGGGAAGGGATACTGGAAGGGAGAAGATGGGGGAGGGAAGGAGGACCAGAGGAGAAGCATGCAGGAGGCCCTGGAAACATAGTTAAAAGCATAGAAAAATGAAGTCACCAGACAACAAAGGTAGGGAAAATGATTTTATCAATAATAAGCAAGCATGCGCACTTGAAACTCCGTGCCTCCGTTTGTCCATGCCTTCGAAGAAAGACAGACAGACAGGGGGCCAGGGAGAGATACAGAAAGACAGAGGAGCAGGGAGAGAGACAGAAAGAAAGAAAGACAGACAGTGGGTCAGGGAGAGAGACAGACAGACAGACACAAAGACAGACAGACAGGGGGCCAGGGAGAGAGACAGAAAGGGAGGCAGACAGAAAGAAAGAAAGAAAGAAAGACCTCAGTGCCCTATTGTGCTAAAAGTTTACACATCTATTCTTGCACACTAGTATATATATATAAAAAGACTGAAAATACTTAATTGGTTGCCTGTAAAAACTGTCTTTAAAGTCCCTGTGTTGGTCTTTCAAATGATCCATTCTATAATTCCTTGATATTTGACACAGGTTATGATACTTTATCAGCCTCTTCGATCTTTAAGGTCTGAGGGAGCGAAGCGATTATATACAAATGAGTTCTTACATACGCATTATGAAAATACGAGAGCATTTGTAATCTCAATAGCAGGGGTATTATTATGGAATAATTTGACAGGACCATTGCAATTACTTTCGGTTATTCAAAAATTTAAGAAGATACTAAAAACAACTCTGTTCATGGAGGCTTTTAACTGAATGAGTAGTGATTTTTATGAGTACTGCATATTAGAATTGTGTTATGTTTTGTAAATATGTATCACTAAATATAGTGAAAGCAAAATGTGCTCACAAAATAAGACACAAACCAAATGATGAACACAAATATTGAAATAATGGATATTAATTATGGAGGGGAAAAGACCTCAAATGTCCCCATGCCCAAAGCTCATGGCTTGGTTCAAGGGCACCTCAGGGAGCAAGGGTATTATCACGGGTCAAAAAACCCCTCCTTACTTAATGTGTATAATAAAGTGCTCTAGTGAAAAAATCAATTCACATAATGATTATTTAAATTCACTTAGTGCACAAAGGCATTTATACCCGCAAATACAAAATTCAAAGTGCTGCATTTGAAAAGCTCCCTAAAGTAAACAGGAGAAATACAAGGAGATCAGATGGAATGCAAAAGTCAAGCCATTAAGTCCAGCAACATTCAAAATGCAAAAAACAGCAAAAAAGTGAATAAAGGAAGGCACTAATCTATGACCCCCAACGGTGGCCTGAACCGTTTCATTCATTGGCTTCTTCAGTGTTGAAAGCTCATCCACAAAACGCTGGTAAGTGAAAACCCCGCAGCTTGAAAGCAGGGAGAAACTTGTATGTAATGCTTCAATAGGAAGCATTACATACAAGGAAAAAATCATTCAAACCCATTCTAAATACAGGTAGGTAAAACTGCGGCGCAAAGACAGCAGAAAGAATATATTTACCCAAGGAATTGTTTATGTCTTGTTTCACTGGCGTGTAGAGGCAAAAAAACTCACTCCGACTTGTCTCCCAACGCATGTGCCTGTGAACACTCTATTTAGACTGCATGCTGTATGAATGCAAGGCAACCACAGGTGAGAACCAATCCGAGAGCACACACATCACATACCAGTCAATGGCTGGAAAGACCATCAGAATAACGGCGAAAAACTTCAGATTTGAAAAATGTAGATAAAATACATTAAAGGGAGCCTAATCGGAAAATCCACTGTTGTTCACGTTGCAGCGATAATTTGCCTAGATTTCTCAATCCTGTCTATCACACATTCTTTATTACTCTCCAGGTACTTTAGTTAGATTGTGAACCTTCGGGACAGTAAGGGAATTTCTAAGTACCTTTCTTACTTATAATTTTAATGTATATTTTCTGTAAACCGCTTAGAACCTAACGGATTAGCGGTATATAAGAAATAAATTACATTACATTTTAACTGATCAAAATTGTGTCCTGGTTGCAAGCAGTGAGAAACAAGAGGTGCTAATATTAGAGCGATGTTCATTGAGGCATAATTTCAAAGGTCTGATAATTTTCCCTACATAGATCATGTGACAAGGACACATGATGATGTAAATCACATGATCGCTGTTGCAATTGCTGAAAAAGTTTAAACTGTATACCTTGCTATCAACAAGGTTTTCAAAGATATGACACTCAGAACAATTTTTTCTATAGGCAAAAACCTCAAGTAGATTTTGAGCCCTTCTGATATACAACATAACAAAAACAAAAAAAACCTCTGGTTGTCAGGGCCACTTCAAGTGTGGTTCCTGCAAGAATTGTACAGCTACTTTGGAAATTAAGCAATTTGTCAATCCTGTTGATAGCAAGGCATAGTTTAAACTTTTTCAACAATTGCAACAAGGATCATGTGATTTACATCATCATGTGTCCTTGTCCCGACACGGCAGAGCAAATCAGGCCAGTAGAAGGCCGCAAAGCAGCGTGTTTAGAGTGCTGCGGCCCCTGCTGGAGTAAGGACATTTGTCAGGACCGCGGGAAGGGGGCGGCAAGGGACTAAGGGAGCAGAGGGTTGAAATATATTTCTTTCAGGTACCATTTGACGACAGGTAGTTCTGTAGAAAATGAACTGCCACTTACTGGGACAAGCCATTGATTTTCTTTAAATGGTGAGAACAGGACCCAAAATGGGGGCAGCTTTGGGGGAGGGGTGTGCTGCGAGGCAGACAGCTTTGCTTGGGGGGGGAAGAAAGAAGGGGGGCCACGGAGACACAATCAGGGATGAACTGGAGAGGGAGAGGGGGCTGCTTTGGAGGATGGGTGTGCTGGGAGGCAGACAGCTTTGCTTGGGGGGGGGGAAGACAGAAGGGGGGCCGAGGAGATACAGTCAGGGACGAACTGGAGAGGAAAAGGGGGCTGCTTTGGGGGAGGGGTGTGCTGGGAGGCAGACAGCTTTGCTTGGGGGGAAGACAGAAGGGGGGCCACGGAGAGAAAGTCAGGGAGGAACTGGAGAGGGAGAGGGGGCTGCTTTGGGGGAGTGGTGTGCTGGGAGACAGACAGCTTTGCTTGGGGGAGGGAAGACAGAAGGGGGGACACAGAAAGACAGTCAGGGAGGAATTGGAGGGGGAGAGGGAATGGGGGCTGCTTTGGGGGAGGGGTGTACTGGGAGGAAGACAGCTTTGCTTGGTGGGGGAAGACAGAAGGGGGGCCATGGAGAGACAGTCAGGGAGGAACTGGAGGGGGTGAGGGAAAGGGGGCTGCTTTGGAGGGAGGGGTGTGTTGGGAGGCAGACAGCTTTGCTTGGGGGAGGGGAGACAGAAGGAGGCCACAGAGAGACAGTCAGGGAGGAACTGGAGGGGGAGAGAGAAAGGGGGCTGCTTTCTAGCACCCGTTAATGTAACGGGCTTTAACACTAGTTTATAAATAATTTATCAAAGGTAAAGTGGGAGGATTGAGCATAAGTTATTACGAAAAAAAAAGTACAGGATGTGGACTTGAAATGGCACCTCCAGACCTGTCAAGATTTTGGAGTGTTTAAAACTGGCGCTTCATTTTGTGCATCATCTGGGCACTGATTAGCGTGCTCATTTTAATATTGATGAGTTCGATGTAATCCATTTACATACGATTATCGAAGACTGCTACAAACCATGAAAAAGACTGTGATTAGCCATTTGATAGCTGAAATACTTTGATGCTAAACAGGTTAAAAGGGATTTAGCATCAATTGTTAAAGGCATGGTGAGTTCTGAGCATATGTAGGGTTACTGGGAAAACCTGGACAGGTTATCTTTTTAGAGGACTGTCCGGGTACCCGGAGAGATTTCCAAAACCTGGTAATTTGGCTGGGTTTTGGAAGTCACTGAGCTCGGGGCTGTGTCTGGAGGTCCTCTGCGTATACATGGACTTCGATACGATGATGTCATATGAGCATGCACATGCGCATGGCATCATCGCATCAACATCCGCGTATAGGCAGAGGCCCTCCAGAACTCAGGAAAGGAGACAGGAGGTGTGCCTGGGGGTGTGCCTGGGGACTGAATGGGGTCAGGTGTCCTCCTCTTTTAAAGAAGAAATCTGGCAACCCTAAGCATTTGGGCCCTGGTGCTTTCCACCGGTTTGCTGGAGCTCTGTGCATCTGACCAAGAATGGATTGCGTTGCATTTGACTCTCAGAAATTGCTACTGTGGCTTTGTAAAAGGGGCCCTTAATTTCATGCTCTGCCTATAAATGTATGCTAGTCCCCAGTCTGCCCTTAACTGTGCCTCTAAGTCTACGCATAGGTTTTTATGCATAAAGTTATTTGTACAACCAGCATGAATTAATAAAAGGTCTATAAAATAATGAGTGGAGTGAAAAGGGTAGATGTGAATTGCTTGTTCACTCATTCCAAAAACAATAGGACTAGGGGGCATGCAATTAGTGACATAGTAAGAGGGCGGGGGGAAGGGGGTTGGACCGCCCCAGGCACCGTCTTGGTGGGGGTGCCCGTATTTCCCTTCTCCATCCCCCCTTTTTACTTCTTTAAATCTTCACCAGTGCAAACAACAACTCTGGCCTGCTGCTTGTGCTGACCTGGCTTCCTCTAAAATCACTTCTGGGTTGTGGGGCAAGGAAGTGATGTCAGAGGGAAAGCCAACGCTAGCGCGAGCAGCAGGCTGAAGTTGCTTGTGCTGGCTAAAATGTAATGAGGCGTGGGAAGGGAGGGTGCGAGTATGCCATGGGGAGTGGGGCACCACTATCCCGAGTGCCTCCTACCCTCGCTACTCCACTGCATGCAATGAAGCTACTAAGAAGTAGATTTAAAACAAATTGTAGAAAATATTTCTTCATATATGTAATTAAATTCTGGAAGTCGTTGTCGGAGAATGTGGTGAAATCAGTTAGCTTAGCAGGGTTTAAAAAAAATGTTTAGATAATTTCATAAACAAGAGGTCCATAGGCCATTATTGAGATGGCTTGGAGAAATCCACAGCCTATTCCTAGGATAAGCAGCATAAAATGTTTACTATTTGGGATCTAGCTAGGTACTTGGGACCTGGGTTGGCCACTGTTGGGTATGATGGACCTTCGGTCTGTCCCAGTCTGGCAATTCTTATGCATTATTTAACACTTACCGCTTTAGTGGCAAACATAACACTGTACAACAAATCCTAGGAGTCCTTACTTCAGTAATACAGCGTAGCCGTACTTGCGTTCTGCCCGGGCTGATGCAGCGACACTGACACACGCACATGAGGGGGGGGGGGGGGCAAGCAAAGTCAGAAGTGCATCACCTGATCTACTAGAGCGCGTGAATGTGAACACCTCCACGTGGCAGTGTCGACCGGCATATGGAAGTTGCCTCACGCATGCGCCAGTAAACCAGGTGACCTATGATGATCCTGGTCCGCGTATGTATCGGCGTGAGCCTGGCAACGTCCAACCCAGGCAGAGAGCAAGTGCGGCTGCGCCAAATTATTTAACGGGAGGAGGAAGCGGTGCTGGAACGGCTTGGAGAACCCTGAGTAGGTAGCTCACGTGCGAGTTTACGAGCCTCTGGACGACCATCTGCTTCCATTGCCGTGCAGCTCTCTTACTTCCAAATTGTCTGAGATTGCCCGTCCACAATCCCCACAGCTTTCCCTCTCCGGTGTCCCGCCCTCCTGAGAGAAGTTGTGTCATAGGGGGGGGGGATTGGGCACCGGAGAGGGAAAGCTGCAGGATTGTTGCTGGGCAACCTTTGGCATACGTCTGATTGTAGGGGGGTGGGGGCGGTCTTTGTGGGAAAGGTGCCGGATCGTGGACAGGGAGGGGATAGGGGAGACATGCTAGACCGAGGAGGGTGGAAGAGAGAGAGAGGAGAGGTGACAGACCACGGTGAAGGAAGACCGGTCTCGGAATGCGTGTGAGAGTGTGATGATATTGTTTATTGTTTATTTAATTATTTGATTAAACGCTTTATCGATTCTACAAAGCGTTGTACAGAGTAAAAAATTTTTCCTTTAAGACAAACAATATTACAGTTAATACATACTTTCTAAAAACTACAAAGCGAACAATAATACATGTAAAGTTATTATGGACGAACGAACAAAGGACACACAAGGTAAAGAGGGAGGAAATACAATAGCTATAGTAAATGGAAGAAACATTAATGGCAAGTACAAAAGGGCAGGGAGTTAAAAAAAAAATATTAAAATAAGACATAGTTAAAATCAACTTAAAAAAAAAATAAAACATCAGTTAAAAGCATCTTTAAAAAGGAAGCATTTTAAGTTGCTTTTGAATGTTTTTAAATTATTTTCCATTTTTAAATAAAGCGGAAGAGAGTTCCAAATCGTTGGGGCAGTTACGTAAAAAATGGTAGTACGGCGTGTGCCAATTATTTTTAATGAAGGAATATTAAGATTAAATTGGGATATGGATCTCAAAGATCTTGGTGGGTCGTAAGGGATCAATAATCTGTCGATAAAAGCTGGAGAATTAGTTTGCATGGTTTTGAATGTCAAAAGGGCTATTTTATAAGTTATCCTATGTGAAATTGGCAACCAGTGGGCATCTTTTAGCAAAGGGGTAACATGATCGTACTTTGATGCTCTTGAAATTAACTTAATGGCCGTATTTTGAATTAACTGCAAACGTTTCAAGTCCTTATGATATATTCCTTTTAAAAGTGAATTACAATAGTCTATTTTTGAGATTACAAGTGAATGAATCAGAATGTTAAGGGAATTGGTGTCAAGAAGAGGGGCCAGTGATCGAATCATTCTTAGTTTGTAAAAGCAGTTTTTAACCAAGGCGCTTATCTGTGGACGGAAAGTAAGCCTACTGTCTATAAGGACCCCTAAGATTTTTATAATTGTAGTTGGTGTAAGTGGGGTGTTATTGATAATAACTGGGGTGATTAGTTGTGCCCCCTCTTTTCCAGGGAATAGGAGAGAATTAGATTTTGAAATGCTTAATGAGAGCTTATTAGAATTTAACCAGTCATGAACTATGCTGAGTTTATGGTTGATTGACTGAATCTCAGATTGATCAGTTGATTCGATGGGGTGCAATAGTTGGAGATCGTCAGCGTAAGCATATACTGTGAACCCTATCGATTGGCAGAGAGTCAGGAGAGGGGACAGGTAGATATTAAATAATAAAGGCGATAAAATAGAACCTTGAGGAATACCAAAGTTTGAATGAAAATTGAAGGTTGATTAAAATTCCCTCCAGTAATTATGTAATAATAATCGTGCACAACATTTCTTCATAGAAAAATAGATCACCAGTGCATAGATGCTGGCAATCTCTACCACTTCATTCATGTCTGATGCATTCTTCTCCCATTTTTGTAAATTCCACATTTGTTAATAACAAAGTAATCAGAACTGACGTTTGTAGCATATCAATTTCAGATCAGGTTGCCATGAGTAGAATACTTCAGTGGGATATTAATATATATCACTTTAGTTCATTTTTTATTAGATGATAAAGATTTTAAAATTGTAATAAGACAAAGCCACTGAATATTATGAACTTGGTGGTGTATATAGAACTTCAACTACCATTAAACATGCTGCTCTAAAAATGTTAACAGGAATAATTAGTGTGGGGAGAAACTAAAACAGTTACAAAACAAAGTTAAGCAGAATATTTAAAATTCCAAATGAAATAGGAGTGCTGTTCAAAAAGTATCAGACCTTTATTCATAAAAAATGCTCGTATTCAGAAGATACAACAATCTTATACTAATCTCCTTCAAAGTAGTCCCCCTTGGGCTGCCACACACTTCTTCCAATGGTTCTGCCACTGTTGGAAGCAGCGCTGGAACGCCTGCTTCTTTTGAGATTCCTTGCAACTGGTACGTCACATTCTGCATGATGTCTTCTTTTGTCTGAAATCTGATGCCTTTCAGGGGCATTTTCATCTTGGGGAAAAGCCAGAAGTCACACAGAGCCATGTCGGGAGAGTAGGGAGCCTGAGGAATCACAGGTGTGTTTTGTTTGGCCAGGAAACTCAGTATCAAATGTGAAGAGCTGCCAATTGCCCGCTGCCCACAGTATCAAATGTGAAGAGCTGCCAATTGTCCGCTGCCCACAGGTCCAGCTGTTTGCATCTCACAGCGTTACGAAGGTGACGCAGAGCCTCTTGGTAGTACCCCTTGGTGATGGTTGTGCCATATGGTGCATACTCGTGATGAACTTCGCCACTAGAGTCAAAGAAGACGATCAGCTTGACTTTTTGCTACAGACCTGACTTGCTTTTTTTGGCCTCGGGGATGTTGAATGCTTCCATTGTTATGACATCAACTTGGTTTCTGGGTCGTAGCCAATGATCACTGTGCTGAGGAAGTTGCGATCACTGTTCACAGTCTCTTGCATGTCCTGTGTGATCTTCAAATGGAGTTGCTTCTGCTTGATCGTTAGCAGCTTTGGCACGAACTTCGCTGAAATTATCCTGAAGCCCAAATCCTCAGTCAAAATGGAATGAATGGATCCAACTCTGATGCTCGCCTTGTCTGCAAGTTCTCTGATCTTGATTCGATGATCCTACATCACCAGGGTCCTCAATTGGTCATTTTTGGATGTTGAGGGCCTACCAGAACGTGCTTCACTCTCCCCTGATGTGCGGCTATCTCTGAAGTGGTTGTACCACTCCTTTATCTGTGTGGTGCCCATTGCTTCGTCCCCGAATGCCTGTTGAATCTTGCGGATCGTTTCAACTTGGGAATTGCCAAGCTTTACACAAAATTTAATGCAGTAGCATTCAAATTTTTCCGTCATTTTGTCAAAAACGAAAATTGTACGGCGCTCACTTACACTTCTTCACTCATCGGCGGTCTGCTGGCGATTGACAGCTTCTGTAGGCGAGAAAAATATTCAAGCATGCACATTAGGGTTGCCTACATACGTACACCAGTCCACGCCTCCCTAGCTTTATTTGTTTATGCAAGAAAAATTAAGGTCTGATACTTTTTGAACAGCCCTCGTATTATATGTTCCCTTGGAAGTAACTGTATTCAAAATATTAAACACAGTTACATTTAGGGAGAAGAAATGGTTTTAAGAAAGGTTTGGACAATTTCCTGGAGGAAAACTCCATAGTCTGTTATTGATAAAGACATTGTGGAAGCCACTGCTTGCCCTGGATCAGTAGCATGGAATGTTGCTACTTCTTGGGTTTTGGCCAGGTACTAGGGACCTGGATTGGCTTGATGGAGTGGACCACTGGTCTGACCCAATAAGGCTATTCTTATGTTCTTAAGAGTATTGTGCAGAGAATAAGGAAATCCAGTGTTTGAATCTTACTTTTGCCACTTGCATTTCTGCTGACCTCAGGCAGGTTACTTTCTTTCATTGCCTTGGGTATTCACTTAGGGCCCCTTTTACAAGACTGTGGTAGCGTTTGCTGCAGTAGAAGTTTCTATCATAGGCTGGCGAGGTATATGTTCCGATGCTCATAGAATTCCTATGAGCATTAGAACATTTACCTTACTGGCCTGCAGTAGAAACCTCTGCTGTAGCTTTGTAAAATAAGCCCTCAATTCCTATGGGCTGTGTTGGCATTTGTCATGCCAGAACTCAATTCTGTTTGTAAAAGGGGTCCTTAGACTGTAAACTGTTTGGGCAGAAACATATTGATTGTACTTGAAACTTTTCATCACTATAAATTCAGTAGCCCTATTAAAGTAAATAGTAGTAACCTTTCTTCAAAAAGCACCCTATAATTCAGGAAGTAATAAATGTCATCTGAAAGCTCAGAACAGGGAATCAGAAGATTACAAGTAGCAGTTTTTTAGGGAAATATTTGATGGAGAATATGGTAAGGAATTGAATGCTGAAGTCACTGAACATGAATTTTCTTCTGCTATTAAAATCATTTTGATAAGCTGTGGTAAAAATAGGCTTTAGTGTGCTCCCTTACACAAGTCTTTTTTGCACACTATTTTTACCACGCAAAAATGACTTTTTTGTGTGTGTTTTGCTTTAATTGCCATGCACTAATGCTACCATGTGAGCACATACCGCCACCAGTTTTGTAAGTAGTAAAGGCTCCTGTGGTATCTGTTCTAACGAGCTGGTGTTCAGAAATGTAGAGGCATTAACAGGAATGCCCATTTACTGCCCTCTCAAAATTTAGGGGGTCTTTTACTAAGGCGCGCTAGCCGATTTAGTGTGTGCTAAACGCTAACGTGTCCATAGAATACCAAGGGCATTTTAGCATTTAGTGCTAAATCGGCTAGTGCGCCTTAGTAAAAGACCCCCTTAGTGCGTGGTTAGCATGCACGGATTTCCAGGTTGCTGCAGGACCCCTGAGTACATCCCGTTACTCCATTTTTTTGTTGTGTTTGATGCACATTACTGCCTAATGCAGCTTAGTAAAAGGACCTCTTAAATTTATGTAAATCTCCTGGAACGGACAGATTTAGTTAGGTTTACTGACAATTTAAAATAAACTAGTATCTAAACTTAAACATTCTTTTTTTGAATGAGGTAAAACTGCCCCAAATTGTCCACTGATCTCATTACTAAATTTTGATTGATTGTGAAATATATTGAAAGATAGGACAAGGAATAGCTAAGAGCATGATTAAATTGTGTGATCACACTGGTTTTTATGAAAGGGAGGTGCTGTACAGATAATTTAAGATTGTTATGCCATATTTTATGTTTTGTTAAAATGTGTGTGCTCTGATGGGTCTGTCACTTGATGGGGAATAAAGCATTAGATATTTTGAAATGGTTTGGCTTTGGTTAAACCAGTGTCTCGCAAAGGCACAAAGAGATTCCGGGTGTGCTGTGAGAGATTCCAGAATTTATTTTTAAAATTCCCTTCATAAGTAATAATTCATAAAACGAATATACACTAGAATAGATGACTTATATGTTGTGTATGCAAGAGTCTGTCGCTGCCAACAACTCTCTCTCCTCCCCCCTTGCCGCGTACTTCTGTAAATGTTTGCCAGCATAAGCAGCATCTTCCACCTGCTGCTCATGCCAGCCTTGGCTCCAGGACATGACATCAGAAGGGAGTTAAGGGTAGCGCAAGCAGCAGGTGGAAGAGCTACTTGTGCCGGTGAACATTTACAGAGGTATAATTTCGATGATAATGTGCCACAAAAAACACTTGCTCCGTTTAATGTTCCGGAGCTAAAAATGTTTGCAAGCCACTGGATTAACCAGTTTGAAAGTGTGATTTTAGCTCTTAAACCAACATATAGAATATGAAAGTAGTTAAATAATGCGTTATCAGAATCCTTTTTGCTTAAGAAGTGTCTATATTGTGTGTCTTACCATTCTTTTTTCTCAGAATTAGATACTGCATTAAGCACATGCAGTTTTCAGTGTGGTAGATGGCATGGCCCTGTACTACTGTCTACTGCGCTAAAAAGGGAGTTTCCTTGTCATCAGCAGGAGACGAATCCAGACTTGTGGGTTACGACTGCTGACAGCAGGTGGAGATAGTACTGAACTGAACTCTGATATAGGTTGGAATGCTCTGGCCAAATGGTGTTTACTATCTCTAGCACTTGGATAGACGGTCTCTCTCACAAGCTCTGGTTTAGTCTCCTACTTAGCTCTTAATTCAGTCGAAATTGGTTGGGAGTATAGGCTGAGTTGGTGCCTATTTCTGGATTACACCTGAAGGAGGCCTCTCTGCTCTGGTCATAGCCCAGTCCCTGCAAGGAAACGGCAGGCTTCATTCCTCCCTTAGTGGTGGTGAGGAGTACTACTTTAAATTAGAGAATGTCATGGGGACAAATTTTTCCCCGTCCCCGCAAAAACTCAATTTCCCCTCCCTGTCCCCACAAGTTTGGTCACTGTGCTTGTCCTTGCCCCATCCCTGTAAGTTCTGCCTTAACCGCATAAGCCTTGAATTCTTATGATTTTAAAGTGTTTGAGGCTTGTGCAGGTGAGGATGGAGCTTGCAGGAATGGGGCAGGGACATCTCTGGGATGAGATGAGAAAATGAGTTGCTGTGGGGATGGGGAAAATTTTGTCCCCATGTCATTCTCTACTTTCAGTTTCAGTAAAAAAAATATATATATATCAGGGCTGCATTTATAGTTTGCTGATTTAACGGAAGCAGAGTTAGTAAAGTACTGCTCCCACTGTGGGAAGTGGCGAACATTGGTGGGCTCCAAAACGTCTTCTAGTGAGGCCTATTTCCTGTGCAGAGGAAATACTGCTGCATTCTTCCCCTCAGGTGTGTTGATTCCAGTGGCCGTCTTGGACAACTGGTCATCATAGGGAGGTGAATCTGCTATCTCCATGTCTTTACCTGTCTTGGACCCGCTGGAGGAAGGAGCGATTGTGGGAGATGAGGCAGATGACTCTACAGCAGTCCAACTGTGACTAATCCTAAGATAGCTAGCACTAATTAACCACCTTGGTCCTTTCTGGATCATGAGACCATTCAGGAATTAATTGCAGTTCAATGGTTCACTCCAGATTCCAGCTTGAAAGTGGCAGGGGTTATATCCCCTCTTTATCCAATTTCTGCTGATGAGTTGGAGAAGTTAAAGTTGCCCAAAGTAGACTCGCTGGTAGTGGCTGTGACTAATAAGACTTCTGGTGGAGGGTGTCGTTGGCCTTAAGGATGTGCAGGATTGCAAGCTGGAATCATCTTTGAAGCTCTCCTTTGAGGTAGCTGCCCTGACTCTGCAGGCTTTAGGCTGCACTTTGTAGTTCATATGCTGACTGAGCTTGTCTCAGCTGGGTTTAGCAGGCGACAGATAGCTTTTTGGATTCTGAGTCCTATGGGACTTTGGAATTTCTGGGTATGGAAACCAGATTGGCATATTTGACAGATTATTTGTACAATCTTGTCAAGGCTTTAGCTAGTAAATGGCCTTGGCGGTCATGGCACGCTGTTTTTTGTGGTTGTGCCACTGGGTGGCAGATGCAGCCTCCAAACAGTTTCTGATGAAGCTGCCTTTTCTCTTTGGTGAGGATCCTAATGTCGGTTAAGGTCTTAGGGGACTCCAAGACCCAGTGCTTGCCCAAGCACAAACTTCTAAGAGTCTCTCTAGATGAGATCGAACCTGAGCTGCCCTAAAGGACTCCAAGGGGTACAGTCTGGGTCGATCTCAGGCTTTTTGGAGGCCTAGATATCAACAGAGGTAGTCTTTTCGCTCTAATAAGCTCTCCTCTGGTGAGCCTTTCCAAGCTTCCCTGGCCTCCTATCCTTCAAAATGATGGGCTTCTGGTCCACTCTCCATGCCACATAGGCAGACGGCTTTTCCTGTTTTTCATGGAGTGGACCAGTTACTACAGACCAGTGGGTCTTGGACATTATTCAGAACAGCTACAAATTAGAGTTTGCCTCCTCAATCCTAGATTCTTTCTTGGAGTCCCTTTCTATTCCCCCATAAACGGGAGGATGTGCCAACCATTCGTTGCTCCCTGCAGGAACTGGGAGCAGTAGTTCATGTGCCAGGGTGTGAGCGTGGCCTAGGTAGATATTCTGTCTACTTTGTGGTTCCAAAAAAGGGGGGGCTTCTTCCCTCCAGTTCTTGACCTCAAGCAGGTCAACAGATTTTTGAAGGTCAGACATTTTCAGATGGAGACCTTGTGCTCTGGATCTAAGGAGGCCTATCTGTGTATTCCCATTTGGCCTTCTCAGCAGCAGTTCCTCCGCTTTGTGCTTCTCGGACAACACTTTCAATTCCAGGCTACCATAAAGGGCACAATAGTTTCACAAGCCAGGGCATATTTCCAAAATCTTTACCTCACCCCATCTCTAACATGAAATTTTGATATATAAGTTTCTTGCAAAGGTAATACTTTTGCATATCTAGATTTTACTCTGGTTTTATATTGTATATCAAATAAACTGAATTAAAGTAAACAAGAAGTAAATAACTCGGCACATCTTAACGTCCATTTTGGGGGATCATTTATAAAAGTACATGGCAAAGCAAGATGTGTCATAAGGTAAAAGCACGGTAAGCACAACAAGCTTACCTATATTGTACAATACTTTATCCCAGGACAAGCAGGCAGCATAGTCTCACATGTGGGTGATGTAATTCGCGGAGTCTGGTATGGACAGTGTTAAAGTGTACTGCCACTTTAAAAATTTTGAAAGTCTCAAGATCCCCTAATACCGCACATATGCTGATGCCTTCCTGCCCAAGGGAACATCAGTTCTTAGTTTTCTGCAGGGCTAAGAGATTGTTTTTCTTGAAGTTTCTCCAAGTGCGCCAAAAGTTTTCTCTTTTTTTCCTTCCCATATGTATTCATTATTTTAACTTTTCTTTTGTTATTCGGTTAACATTTTTTAAATTTTTAACTACATTTTAATTTGGGGCCTTTGGACTCCTTCCAGCCTGTCTTCAGGCTAGGAGTATTGAAACTTTTTCAAAGTAACTTGTACTGGACCATTTAGGCCGTCGATCTAGTGTTGGTAATGTTCCCCTCAATGTTAATAGTTCCAGGCAGCTTTAAACGGTGCAATTGGACTGTCTCAGCCACTGATCCGCATAATTGGTGTGTTTAGTACTTGGGTCTCAAGCACCGTGATATTTCTTGCTTCAAATTGCAAAAAAGATCACTCAAATCCAGACAAGCTCAATACAAGAAGCTTTTCGGGATAATGGGAACATCGACCATATCTGCTGACTCTGCTGCCAATGCTCGCTGATACCGTCAACATCGACTTTGACACCAAAGACACTGGTGTCTCCACCCACTACTTCATCTTCATTTCCTCCATTTGGGAGAAGTTCAAAAGAAAGCTAAGAAGCGTAGACATACTTTTCCCTCCAGGCATGCATTGAAATCCTCCCAAGTGTCTCTAAGTACATCATTCAAAACAGAGGTGCACTGAAGCTAGATCACCTTCTCAGAGGTGTTTCTCGACATAGAGGTAACAAAAGCCTTAACACCTGGTGCAGCCTGTGCCATCGGTACCAGCACCATTATTACAGGATCAGATTAAAGTCTTGATTCAACAGGAATTTTCAGAATTACTGAAGTCGCATCCAATGCAGGTACCAGCTACTGCGACTCCCAGTTCAGCCCAATCCGAGCAGCATCAGCCTTCAGGGACTCTTGGACTCTTCAGGGATTCTTGGACTCCTCTTCATAGCTCTTTCTTTCATTCAAGGCATTCATCGAGCCAGTGTTGAGATGTACCTCATCAATCATCCAAACCATGTACTCATCAATACAGTTGATCAGCTCCTAGATTGGGGAGAATTTCTTGATGATCTCTTTGACGCCTATTACTTTGCTCTCCATCACCGAGACAGATTATCGAGGAATATGACTCTGATCTTTCATAGCATTCTTCCTCTGAGTATTCAGACAAGGTTTATTAAATATTTGATGAATCGCTATATCTTTATACAAAGCGATGTACATAAAAATACAATTAGTTAAGATAAAAACATACAATAAATATATAAACACTAGATAATAGACAAGACCAACAACAATTGGAAGGGAAGGAAGGTTAAAGTTACATATCTTATAATAAGAAACACATTTAAGGGTAAAACATTAAGGAGGTAGTAAAATTCTTGAAACGAAAAATTTTTATTTAAAAGAGAAGAAAAAAAAAAAATTTTTATGTATTAAAAATCTTTTTAAAGAGAAATGTTTTCAGAGATTTCTTAAAAGAGGGAATGTCTTTTTCAATTTTTATGTATTGGGGCAATGAATTCCACCATTGGGGGCCCACGACCGAAAACATATCTAATCTACGAGTGCCTATAATTTTTAAAGATGGAACAACTAATAAGTTTTGGGAAGATGATCTGAGTGCACGTGCGGAACTATAGGGAATTAGCATTTTAGAAATGCACTGAGGTTCTTTGAAAATCAAGTTTTTAAAGATAAGTAGTAGAACTTTAAACTGTATACGCTGGCAAATAGGAAGCCAATGTGCATCTTTGAAGAGTGGAGTAACATGATCAAATTTCCTGGCATCATAGATTAGTTTTATAGCCGTGTTTTGAACAATTTGCAGTTGTCGTTTTTATTTTTGAGTAGTATTAAGCAACAAAGAGTTGCAATAATCCAGTTTTGATATAACCAAGGAATGAATTAAAATATTGCGAGATTTGGATTCAAGAAATTTAGAAATAGATCGAATTAGACGTAATTTGTAGAAGCAGACTTTAACTATATTGTTAATATGATCTTTAAATTCTAATTTTTCATCAATTATTACACCTAAGATTTTCATTTTAGGAACGATTTCGATTGGTTTGTTATTAAAGAGGAAAGGAGAATTAAGTCTGATATCTCTTTTCCAGTTAAAGACCTTTTTCTGTTGAGGAATCCTATAGTATACTATAGCTATCAAACTTGTAATCTCCCTAAGAATGCCCAGGCTAATTTCTTGTTGTAAACTGCCTAGAACTGAAAGGTATTGGCGGGAAAGAAGTCATCAATGTAATGTAAGTATACCATATCTCCATTACCTCCACACAGAAGGTCACTGCTGGAGTCCAAATCTTTTACAAGATTTATCTGGTAGATGGGCCTTGCTCTTCTTATTAAAATGGAATCTGAATCAGAGCCCAGAGCTGAGTTGATGGATGCTCTTGATTATAAGCACTGGCCATGAGAGTGTTTAGCATGAACTGCCTTTTCATAATTTGTTCAAGGAGGCAATGTTTAGAAATTGTGAAACATCACTTAATTCCAGCAGCAGCAAGGAAGCTGGATACTCTGTATAGAGTATAAAATCTGCCTAGGTTTCAATAAACCTAAGCTCCAGCATCAGTCTCTTATGGTGGAATTTGCATTGAAAAAGTCTAATAGTTCAGAACTGATGCCAGTAACCCATGTGGCTGAGAGGGCAGAACACTGGACACATTTGGTTGTAGAATTTTTCAAAGTTCCATTCTCTGCAGTAGAATACTCGGTTATAATTTTTATATGACTTCTTACTTCAAATCTCTGGTACAATAGCTTTCCCAGTTTGAAAAGTACATTCCTACAGATCAGTTGGACTCAACATTACCAACAATCTGCTTGAGACGAGGAAGTCCTGTTGTCCATTGAGATCGAAAGTGGATGTTCCCAGCATTTCACCATGTAGTTGAATGTTCTCTGGATCCAGGGTCTGCCGGCTGAAATAGCCGACTTGGGCATTTGTCCACTCCTGCTACATGAGCCACATTTGAAGGCCTGTAACTGGGCTTCCATCCACCAATTCAAAATGCTTTTCACATATTTCAAGATCGCCTCCTACATCAAGTAGTACTATGTGAACTAACAAGGAGGCACAAGCTCTCGCCCTCTCCGCCAGGAAGTGGTCCAGATTTGGTTTTGGGCAATATCTCACAACATATTCCTCAAGGTGGTTTATCTAGCAGGAACACAGAATACCTTAGCAGACAGGTTGAGCATACTCCTACAAACTCACGAGTGGTCACTCAGTTCAACAGTTTTACATCAAATATTCAAGGACTGGGGAACTCCACACAAATATCTGTTTGTGCCACTTATCCCACCACCAAAATCATAAGCTTCCAGTTTTCTATTCCAGAATCTACACTTCCAATTGTCTGGAGTCCGATGCCTTTCTATTTGACTGGCATTGCAGTCTTTTTGCTTTCCCTCCAGTTCCTCTACTTGGGTAAACTCTATTCAAACTTCGCCAAGAACTTGCCACTATGATACTCATAGCACCTCAGTGGCCATGTCAACAATGGTTCCTTCTCCTTCTGCAATTCAGTGTCCAGAAACCCGTGACACTGCAAATCGTTCCAACCTTACTGACAATCTGTGTTTGCTAGTACTCACAGCATGGTACCTATCTCCCAGCATGTAGATTCTTTTGCACTTTCTGCACCAGTGTCAGCCATCATTGAAGCTTTTAGGAAACCTTCCATTCACCACTTCTTATCGTTTCAAGTGAACTTGTTTCACAGCCTGGTGTAGCCTCTATTTACTAGACCCGATCACTCTTCTATTGGTTCTAGACTATCTTCTACACTTTTCTACACTAATTCAGTAAGAGCTCATCTCAGTGTTATTACAGCTTTTCATACACTTCTGGATAAAAAGTCAGTTATCAGTTCTTCTTTTAGTAACCAGATTCATAAAAGGCCTTTTGCATACCAAGCCACCAATTGGGCCTCCTCCAGTTGCTTGGAATCTTAATGTTGTGCTTTCCACTTTGATGAATCCTCTATTTGAACCACTTTCATCTACATCTCTCAAGCTTCTGACTTAGAAAGTAGTTTTTCTAGTCTGCAGCACATCTGCATGTCGAGTCAGTGAGCTTCAAGTACTTGTCTTAGATCCATCTTATACAACATTTTATCACAACAGAGTGGTTCTTCAAACTCATCCAAGGTTCCTCCCAAAAGTCGTCTCAGAATTTCATTGGAATCAATCCATAGTCCTTGTCTTCTTTCTAAGACCACATTCTCATCCTAGTGATGCTGCACTCCACACATTGGACTATAAACGTGCTCTCGATTACTATTTGGACTGCACTAAACCTCACAGAACTTCCACGCATGTTCCTATCCTTAGATCCAAACAGACTTAGAACTCTTGTCACTAATAGAACCATCTCGGCATGGCTCGCAGACTGTATCTTTCTTTGCTGTGCTTGGGCTGTGCTGACAATGGATGGCTATGTCACCACACATAAGGTTAGAGCAATGGCGACTTCAGTAGCTCACCTGTGTTCACTCCCATTGAGGACTTCTGTAAAGCAGCCACTTGGTCCTCAATTCATATATTTGTATCCCACTATTGTTTGGAGAATCATTCCAGACGGGATAGTCGGTTCAGCTAAGCAGTTCTAAAAAAATTTGTTCTTCATTTAGATTCCAACTTCCCACCATCCCTTTTTTTTTTTCTAACTTACACCAGGCTCCAAAGCATGACCTTGGCAGCTAGGGAGTCCCACATGTGAGAATATGCTGCCTGCTTGTTCTGGGATAATCCATAGTTACTTACCTGTAACGGGTGTTATCCAAAGACAGCAGGCAGATATTCTCTCAACTCTCCCACCTCCCCTAGTTGACTTCTTAGCTTTCTTACTGAACTGATGGTCCTGTGAGCTGACATCAGGTGGGAAGGTACCAGCGAATGCATGATACAGACAGTCTTAAAAATTTTAATGTGACAGTACACTTTAACACTGTCCATATCAGGCTCCATGGATGACATCATCCACATGTGAGCATATCCAAGGACAGCAGGCTGATAACACCTGTTACAGGTAAATAACTGTTCTACATCTCTAGCTCATTTGCATGTTACACTATAGGACACCAAATATGTCTCTGTAATAGCTTGTATATCCACATAGGCAAATGATGTGTATATTTGGGATCTTAATTCTGACCAAAGCAAGAATTGGTCCAAGGTGAAACAGGGTGACTTTTGTAGAGTGTGGCGCACTGGTTAGAGCTACAGCCTCAGACCCTGATAATATGGGTTCAAACCCTGGGCTGCTCCTTGTTACCCTGGGCACTCTGAAGGTTACCTGCATTCAGTTACTTGTAAGTCTCTAAATATAGTAACATAATAAATGGCAGATAGACCTGTGTGGTGCATCCAGTCTGCCCAACAGTCACATTCATTTTCAAGGCAATATTGAAGGAACAAACCAGCAATTATTCATTTTACTTGTTATGTTCCAGGATAAGATGTGTTCCCCTCTCTCTCCCCCTTCCCCTCCCCCCCCCGGATAGATATGACTTTACTCAAATGATTTGAATGTGGAATAAAATACGCATAATTGCTCCTGATCCTTCTTGCTGCATATGGGACGGAGACCATAGAAGTCTATCTGGCTTTGGCACTACCCCACTGCTGGAGTTACCATCAAAGCGTACTCCAGCCCCTCCTGATCTGTCTTGCCATATACTGGACACATAGAAGTCTGTCCAGCATTATCTTCACTTCCCCACTTCTGGAGCTTCCATTTACGTACCACTCCTGCTCATCATAAATGAAGTTATAGTTTTTGATCTGTTGAGTTTTGTGTCGATACTATCCTCTTTCTATTTAATAATAATAATAATAATAATAACTTTATTCTTATATACCGCCAACAATCTTGCGACTTCTAGGCGGTTTACAATGAAGAGAAACTGTGCAGACATCGAATTACAGAGTGTAGCAGTGAATATCTGATAGTAGCAACAATGAAAATAATAACAACAGTTTATATACTGCAGGACCGTGAAGTTCCATGCGGTTTACAATGAATTAGAAAAATTCCATAAATTGAAAGGAACATTCATAGTTAGAGATTAGAGGTTAACAGTTTACAAGATCTAATTTAGGGATCCCCTGTGTCTATCCCAGGGGTGGGCAAACTTTTTGACTCATGGGTCACAATGGTTTTTTTAATTTGACAGAGGGGCCGAACCAAGAGAATCTTTCTATCCCTCCATCCCTCCCATCCCCATTGTGCAGCAGAACCCTTGCCCAGCTTCCATCCTTCTTTTCCTCCCTCCCATCCCTTATGCAGCACTCACCCCGCCGCACAGCCAAACCCCTGCTGACCCTCCATCCTTCCCTCCCATCCAAACCCCGCTGACTGCGAGCCCTACATATCTCCCTCCAGAGCAGCGTCGAGCCAGCAGCACTCTAAACAGGCTGCTTCGCGGCCTTCTCTTGTCGGAGCCTTCTGAGTGCCGCATTACTGATGACATCATCAGTGATATGGCCACGAAGCAGCCTGTTTAGAGTGCTGCCAGCCTGACGCTGCTTTGGAGGGAGGTATGTAGGGCTTGCGGTAGGCGGGGTTCGGATGGTTGGCGGACCGGATCAGGCCGGATATGGTCCACAGGCCTTAGTTTGCCCATGTCTGATCTATCCCATGCATTTTTGAACTTTGTCACTGCCAAAAATTTTGCATGGTTTTGTTTGAGACCCTAGGGAACATCATAAAATTTTTGTTCAATTTGGAGAAGGTTGATCGTTGATCCCTGGTCCATTTGATATGGAATGACCCTGTAGGGAAAAGGGTAAAGTTGAATAAAGTGACATTTTCTCTATTTCTTAGTGCTAAACTATACATTAAGCGATGCATTAGCATTTATCAAGCGTGTTGGGAACATTAACACATGACCTGTTTAAAAAAAATTGGGAAAGCCCCCCCAAAAATGGCATGTAAAAATTTGCATTAATTGCATGATAAAATCTCTTATTAACTGTAAACTTTAGAGCAGTAAAAGAGCCCCTTAAATAGGTAGCCCTGATTAACAGTACTTTCAGTGATTTGCACTAAAAAGAAGAAAGGGATAATTATTCAGCCTGTGGCTGTTGGTGTTTTTCTAAACACTGAATATAGTCCCAGCACTAAATATCCAGAGCACAGTGGTGCATGTCCTGGCTGATATATTCTCGCTTGCAAAAGACAGCTTTGCATTAGACAAGTTATGTGGATCCCGGATGAATATCAGCTGGGACCTGAAAAACTTAATTTCTCCCCCTTTCCCTTTATGCGCTCCAAAACAGCCTGCCTCCTTCCTTCATCCCAGCCTGCTGCCATTCTTAACAACCCCCCAGCCGCCTTTCAGTCTTGGTAGTCTCCCATGGTGGTTGGAGGGGGGGGGGGGTAGAAGCAAAACCCTTTCATTTCTGCCCCTTGTGGCTGCCTTCTGCAAATGGCTGCTATGATCGCTCACAGCAGCTTGGGGTACTTGTGTAGTACAAGTAATACAGGTAAGCCTGGGAGGGCCCACCTAAACCACAGGGGGTTCAGGGATTAAGAATGATGGTAGGGAGGTGGGCTGCTTTGAGTGTGGAGCAAATAAAGTTTTATCTAGGTCCCAGACAGTATTCTGTTCAGCTATCCTAGCTTTGCTAGGTTTGGTATATAAATCTTGACACTGAATATTGCCAATGCGCTCATAACCCCTGGCTCCTCTCCAACTGCTCCCCTTGCACCGCCCATGACCTGCAAAGTAGAGAATTACACTAGGACAAATTTGTCCCCGTCCCCACTGGAATTCGGTTTCCTTGTCCCCGCAAGTTTTGTCGCTGTCCCTTTCCTGTAAGCTCAACCTTAACTGCACTAACCTCAAACACTTATGATTTTAAAGTGGATGAGGACAGAGCTTGCAGGAAAAGAACTCGACTGGACGGGAAAATGAGTTCCTGCGGGGACGGGGAAAAATTTGTCCCTGTGTCATTCTCTACTGCACAGTTTTAACATGAGCATGATATTCAGCGGCACTACCTCTCTTGCCCTCTTAAATTGCTCTAAATATCAGCTGGAAAGTGTTCTTCCGTTCAAAACAATAAGGGCCAGATTGACTAAACATTTCTATCTGGGGAAGTACCTTTAGTAGATTTTTAAGCTGTCTTTTCCTTACTATGACTACTAATCATTTCTATAGTACTACTAGAAGTGCGCAGCATTGTACATGTTATATGCAGGTACTTTCTCTGTCTCTAGTGTACCATGGGCAATGGAGGGTTAAATATGACTTGCCCTGGGTCATGAGGAGCTGTAGTGGGAATTGAACTCAGATCCTCAGGATCACAATTAAGCTACTCCTTCCCAACATGCCAAAATTTAGTTCTGTTCTATTTGATTTTTTTTTTTTTAAATATTATTTTTATTGAAAATGGCACGATGGCCCAGACAGGCAAATCCAATCAGTAAAATAACAGTAACAGGACAAGAAAAACCAAGATGGTAAGCACAGCACTATTAGTCCAGTAAAAGCAGGTCAATGTCAAGAGTACCAAACTATAGGCCATCTTAATCCCACAAAAACACAAAGGCAGGCTAAGCCATCAGTTCATTTGTCTTTTTCAAACCCTAATTTCTTAACAACATGTGTTAATGAAGTATAGAAATACTGCTCTTCTGCTTCTCATTGTTTTGTGTTTTTTTTTGTTCACTTGATTAAGGTAACCTGGCAGGGAGTTCTGTATCATTAAGACAGGCTAAAGTTCTTTACCTCCCTGCCTTTACAAGGTGATATGAACTGAAAGGTAGAAGTCTTGAGTTGTACAGGTGATGTAGAAATCTCACTTTCAGCCCTGCACACAAAGATATGCTAATGCAGATAATGCACATAGGGTGCAGCCCTCTGTGAATAAGTCTGTTCATGCACTATCCTTTTAACTACTCCTGTTGTAAGTTGCCTACTATGTTTATAAAAGTGGCAAAAAAGAACCAAGATTTGCATTTATAAATAAATATTTTGAGTTGATATTCATCATGATTTAAGTGGGCAGGAGAGGCTACAGCTCAAGTAAACTATGCTGAGTAGATTAGCTGACGATATTCATAGTAATATAGTAAATGACGGCAGATAAAGACCCAAATGGTCCATCCAGTCTGCCCAAACATAGACTCTATAATTTAGTGGCACTCAACTTGCCAGAACTGCTGAATATTGGCACTAACTGGCCATGTCCAATCTGGGCAGAAGGGTAGCCCATCAGCGGAGTTGGGGAGGAGCTGAGAGTTATGCAGGCCCTGGCAATATTCATTGCCAGTGCCCACATAACCAAATTCCCTGATAGGACCACACAAAAGGCTGTCCTAGCTGACTGCTTAGCTTATGCAAGTGCTGGCATTGAATATCGATCAGGACCCACATATATGCCTGCAGCCAACATATGCTCTGTCAGACCCAGATATTCAATGCTAGTGCCCAAAATGGTCTGGCATTGAATACCAGGTCTACTGCCCCAGGTACATTAGATAGATTACGAGCCTGCTGGGACAGATAGGGAAAATGCTTGAAATACCTGTAAGTTAAAGACTTCGAGTATGGTTGTAAAACTACAAAAAGGTGGTATACAAATCCTGTCAATGGTGGTATGACAAAACCTGTCAATGTTGGAAGTCTTTTACTTTTTGGAAAAATCTGCAAAGTTTCCCAGTTCTAGAAGGAAAATTTTAGGGTAGTCATTTGATTTGATAACCCTATTGTGATGCCTTCTAGGATCTGCAGTGCTGATTGCAATGCATAGAATACAGAATTAAAAGTACCATCCCATGTTTGGATGTAAATTCAAAACTAAAACAGGACAACAATCTCCCTCCCGAAGCCATGTAACTTGGCATCCTTGCTACTATTTATACTGAGCATGCTTTTCCTATTTTTTCTTTTCTTTGCAGCTGGGCTGAGCTTTTATAATGATGTGGTGCTGAAAATACCTCTTCATTTAAGACTGAAAATGCTAGCAGGTAAAGTATTTCACATTTTTGCAGTAGTTCACCTAAAGGAAAGACTCTCTCAGACCATTTTCTGTAGTCGATGTCACTATGTCATAAATTTCACTGACTTTGATAGAAGCAATGACATTTGAACCTAAACTTCAGTATCTTGTCTTTATTTTCTCTATTTTCATGCAATTTAGTGTAGTGCAGGGTTGATCAGCTTTCACCGACCTGAGAGCCAACTGGTGTTCTCTAGAGCAGGGTTTCTCAACCTGCGGTACACGTACTCTAGGGTAATACACGCCCGCTCTATTTAATTACCCACCCCAGCCCCACTGCTGCCGAAACTCCAAAAGGGCCAGGTGCGTGCAGCAATTGCATGTCGACGGCTCATAAGCCTTCCCACCGACATAAATTCTGACATCGGAGAGAAGGTCCGGGTCAGCCATTGTATGGGACTGATCCTGGGCAAGTCACAAATTTAAGAAAACAATCCCCTGCTTGTGAGCTCTGGCAATCGGGAGCTGAGCTATGCCTACTTATTTGCTCTTCTGCTCAGGTGCCGGACACAGTTACTCTCCCTTTTAACTGGCTACTCAGGACAAATAGTGTGCATATAATTTGTATGCTATTTATGCTGAACATAGCTTGGCAACACAAAATCGCTCCCAACCTGGTATTTTTTACTGGGTTGCCTAAGCTTTGTGCATCGGGCCCTTGGAGAGGTCAGATCAATGTCTAGGCTGTAGGCTTCCCAGCATCACAAGCCCTTGTATCAAGGGTTTTGTGAGTGGGAGGAGCAAACATACTACTACCATGTTTCTCCCAAAATAAAACAGTGTCTTATATTAATTTTGGGCCCCAGAAATGCCCTAGGTCTTATTTTCGGGGTAAGTCTTATTTTTTTCATGTACATGATCATCTCTCCCTTCCTCTCCTCTACCCCAATTCTTCCTCTTTGCTTTCTCTCCCCCACATGTGCAGCATCTTTCCTCCCCTCTCACCCATCCCCTTGTGCCTTCCCTGTGCAGCATCTTTCTATCCCTCCCCTCCCTTGTGCAACAGAACCCTTGCCCAGCTTATCCCAGGACAAGCAGGCATGATATTCTCACATGTGGGTGACGTCATCTACGGAGCCCCAGCGCGGACAGCTTTTCAAGCAAACTTGATTGAAGTTTCAAGTTTGCTACACTGCACCACACATGTGCATGCCTTCTTGCCCACTAGAGGGCGCATCCTCACCTCGTGGTCCTCAGTTCAGTTTTTTCCGCGGAGCCAGAAGCCCTGTGGAAATTGAGCTCTGTTAGCTTGCCTTCTGTCACCGCGTCTGGGTGTTCTCGCTCGGTCGCTGTGCTTTATGTACTTTTCTTCTCTTTATTTGCTTCGTTTTTGTTTAAAAAAAAAAAACAACTTTTATTTTTCGGTTCGGCTCCGGGGGCCCCGGAAGCCGCGGCCGTGGACCGTTGTTGATCCGGCCTTTTTGGCTTTCATGTCCCATCCCTTGACGGGTTTTAAAAAGTGCACCCGGTGTGATCGGTTGCTCTCTATAACCGATCCTCACCGGTGGTGCTTGCTCTGTTTAGGGCCCGAGCATCCGACAGACTCTTGCCACAGGTGCTCGACTTTCCAGGCCAGAGCGCTCCGTCGACGCCGTGCCAGGATGGCGGAGCTTTTCGCGGTCGACTCCGCGGCGGGGAAGGCCTCGATGTCGGCTTCGGCCCCGGCCTTGACCTCGGCCTCGGGATCCTCGATCTTGCCGCGTCCATCGACTTCATCGAAGCCTGCTGCCTCGACCAAGCCTGCCTCGGGTAAGTCCCCGCTTCCGTCCTCAGCCCCAGGATCTATGAAGAAGCCATCCTCGGGCTCCTCGACAGCGGGTGGGTCGTCCGCGGCCCAGGCCAAAGTCGCCAAAGCTAGTGCCCCGAGGGAATACTCGAGACCGAGGTCGCCCTCCAGGGAGCACCCCCCGGCCTCGGATCTACCGGCCATGATGGGGATCCCGGCTTTCCAGGACTTGCTCCGTGCTTTGATTACCTCGGAGCTGTCCGGAGCCATCGAGCAGTTGCAGCAAGCTTCGGCCTCGACTGCACCGGCCTCGACGGCCTCGGTCTCGGTGCCCTCGATTTCGGGTGCTGGGATGGCCCCGACCTCGACTCCGACCTTGCCCTCGGCTTCGACCTCGGAGACCCAGCCTGAGCGGAGCGTTAGACCTCGAGACAAGGTGCGCCGGGTGAGAAGAATATCGTCGTCCTCTTCCTCGAGGTCCTCACGGGGCTCTTCGCCCTCGGGCCGCCCTCGGGCGAGGCGTCGTCCGAGGAAGCCCAAACGTGCTCGGGGTTCTCCTCGACGACGTGGGCGCTCTTCGCCGCTCGGGGGCGAGACATTGCGGGTCTCGGAGCTCCGCCTCAATAACCCTCAACTGTTTCGATCCCCCGTGAGAGGGGGTTCGAGAGACTCCTCGCCGAGGCGGATGGGGCGCGCCTCGGTGCCTCGGACCCCGGGGACTTCCCCCAAGGGCTCTTCGGGGCGTAGGCGCTCCCCGACCCCTTCGAGGTCACTAGATGTTGCCTCTTGGGGATCGGGGTCTGGCAGGGAACCGAGGTATTCCCACGAGGCTTCCCCCTTCTGTTCGGCGGGGAGGTCACGAACTCCCTCACCCCCCGCCAGGACATCCTCCTTCTCCAGGTTCGTGCACGATATGGCACGTGCTTTGGGTCTCGACTTAATGGCGGGGTCCCAGTATACTAAGGAGTTCCTCGAGGAACAGGATCTTCCCACTCCCCCGAGGGAAACTCCTCGCCTTCCTTTGAATAAGGTGTTACAACAAACCTTCCTCAGAAACTTGGAATCCCCTCTTACAGTCACTGCGATGCCGTCTAAGATGGAGTCCAAGTATCGGACCATTTCATCTAAGGGGTTCGATAAACCGCAACTCTCACACCAGTCGTTGCTCGTGGAGTCGGCGCTTAAGAAAACGCAGCCCTCCAGAGTCTCGGCGGCGGTCCCGCCGGGTAGGGAAGGTCGCACTCTAGACAAGTTTGGTCGTCGCCTCTATTCTAATTCCCTCATGGCGACCAGGGTACTCAATTACGCTTTTACGTTTTCATCCTATCTGCGTAATATGGTGAAGGACTTGCCTCAGTATCGGGAGGTCATGCCTGATTCCCATAGAGAGGGGTTTACCACCTTCATGTCCAACTTGTCTCAATTGCGGCTCTACCTATTCCACGCGGTGTATGACGCGTTTGAGCTCGCTTCAAGGGTGTCGGCCTTTGCGGTGGCTATGCGCCGCTTGGCGTGGCTCCGTACCCTCGATATGGATCCGAACCTACAGGAACGCTTGGCCAATTTACCCTGCGTGGGTTCAGAATTATTTGATGAATAACTGGAGGCGGCGACCAAACGTTTGTCGGAGCAGGAGCGCTCCTTGGCCTCTTTGGTCCGGACGAAACCTCAGCCCCCGCCGCAAAAATCATTCCGGCCGCCCCCGAGAAGATACCCGCAGAAATCTACGCCGGCTTTTTCTAGACCTCCGGCTCGGCGACCGCCCCAACAGGGTAGAGGGGGACAACCGAAACCTCCAGCGCAGGGAACGTCCAAGCCGGCCCCATCCTTTTGACGTACTGGGTGGATGGGGGCGGGCCCCCTCCGCAATACCGCCCGACCCACTTCCAATCGGGGGTCGACTCAGGTCCTTTTATGTGGCTTGGACCGAGATTACATCCGACGCATACATGGGTGCTCCGGATCGTCTCCGAGGGCTATTCGCTCAATTTCTCAGCCACGCCACCGGACCGGCCACCCGGAGCTTGTCCGGGCAACCGGAAACAACTTCCCCTTCTCATTTTGGAGGCCAGGGCCTTGTTGAGCCTACGGGCGGTGGAACCGGTACCCCCCGACCAACGGGGGCGGGGGTTTTACTCCCATTACTTTTTGGTCCCAAAGAAGACAGGGGACTTACGCCCCATTTTGGACCTCCGGAAGCTCAACAAGTTCCTAGTCCGGGAGAAGTTCCGTATGTTGTCGCTTCCGGTGTTGTATCCTTTTTTGGAGGAAGGAGATTGGATGTGCTCCCTAGACTTAAAGGAAGCATATACTCATGTTCCGGTGCACCCCGCCTTCCGCAAATTCTTACGGTTTCAAGTGGGGGAGTTGCACCTTCAATACCGGGTCCTCCCCTTCGGACTGGCCTCGTCCCCTCGAGTCTTTACAAAGTGTATGGTGGTGGTCGCTGCAGCCCTGAGATCTCGGGGGCTACAGGTTTTTCCCTACCTGGACGATTGGCTGATCAAAGCGTCGACCAGGGAGGGGGTTATCTCAGCGACCCAACAGACTATCATCTTCCTTCAGCGTTTGGGGTTCGAAGTGAACTTTCCCAAATCTCAATTGGACCCGACTCAATCCCTTCAGTTTATTGGAGCCGTGCTGGACACGGTTCGCCTTCGTTCGTTCCTCCCCCCCTCCTCGGTTGGAGGCCCTGCTTCGATTGAGTCGGCAGGTCTCGCTGATGCCTGTAGTATCGGCTCAGCGCATGATGGTTCTTCTGGGCCACATGGCATCGACGGTCCACGTTACTCCATTCGCCCGCTTGCATCTGAGGCTTCCTCAGTGGACCTTGGCCTCGCAGTGGCGTTAGGACCGCGACCCAGTATCTCGTCCAATAACGGTGACTCCTTCTTTGAGACGCACGCTCCGTTGGTGGACCGACTCTTCCAATCTTTCCGGGGGTTTGCTCTTTCTCGTTCCTCCTCATCGCAAAGTCCTGACCACGGACTCCTTGGAGTACGCGTGGGGGGCTCACCTCGACGGTCTGCGGACTCAGGGTCTATGGTCGGCAGAGGACCGTCTTTGTCACATCAATGTGTTGGAGCTTCGGGCCATTTTTCTGGTGGCCCGAGCGTTCTGCCACTTGCTACACGATCAGGTAGTCCTCGTGCGGACGGACAACCAGGTGGCAATGTATTATGTAAACAAACAGGGCGGAATGGGCTCTTGGTCTCTGTGCCGGGAAGCCCTGCGCCTCTGGGAATGGGCGGTCTCCCAGAACATTTTCCTGCGTGCGGTTTACATTCAGGGAGAAAGGAACTGCCTGGCAGACAAACTCAGTCGTCTTCTCCAGCCGCACGAGTGATCGCTGAACTCCCGGGTTCTACGCGAGGTCTTCGACCGCTGGGGGACTCCTCAGGTGGATCTGTTTGCCTCCCCGGAGACTCACAAAACTGCCACTCTATTGTTCTCGGATGTACTCCCGGGACCGTCTCGAGGCCGATGCTTTCCTTCTCGACTGGGGGGGGAGGTTCCTTTATGCGTTCCCTCCTTTTCCTCTGATCTTGAGAATGTTGGTACATCTCAAATTGACCAGAGCCACCATGATTCTCATTGCGCCTCGTTGGCCCAGACAGCACTGGTTCTCCCTGCTCCTTCAACTCAGTGTCAGGGAGCCTCTGCTTCTGCCTGTTTTTCCCTCTCTGCTGTCTCAGAGTCGGGGATCGCTGTTACATCACAATCTTCAGTCTTTACATCTGACCGCTTGGTTCCTTTCCCCTTGACTTCGGTTCCTGTTTCTCAGTCGGTGAGGGAGATTTTGGAAGCCTCGCGCAAGGTCTCGACTAGGCTTTGTTATTCCCAGAAGTGGACCAGATTGTCATCCTGGTGCTCCTCGAACCATCTGGACCCGAGTTCGGTTCCAGTGTCTTCGGTACTGGAATATTTGTTGCATCTGTCTAAGTCTGGGCTGAAGACGACTTCCATTCGGGTGCATCTCAGTGCCATTGCGGCGTTCCATCGGCATATAGAGGGTCGGTCGCTCTCTCTTCATCCTCTGGTGACTCGTTTCATGAGGGGTCTCGTGAATGTTCATCCTCCTCTGAAACCTCCTCCTGTAGTTTGGGATCTTAATGTGGTATTAGCTCAACTGATGAAGCCTCCTTTTGAGCCTATCGACAAATCTCTTCTTAAGTTTCTTACTTGGAAGGTGGTCTTTCTGCTTGCGCTCACATCTGCTCGTCGGATTAGTGAGCTGCAGGCTTTGGTTGCGGATCCACCTTTTACTGTGTTTCATCATGACAAGGTGGTCCTTCGCACCCATCCTAAATTTTTGCCTAAGATTGTGTCTGATTTCCACCTCAATCAGTCCATTGTTCTTCCGGTGTTCTTCCCGAAGCCCCACTCTCATCCTGGTGAGGCGGCGCTTCATACGCTTGACTGTAAGAGGGCGTTGGCCTTTTATCTCCAACGTACCAAGTCTCATCGGAAGGTTCCTCAATTGTTTTTGTCCTTTGATCCTAATCGGTTGGGACATCCTGTTTCCAAGCGCACCTTGTCCAACTGGTTGGCTGCTTGTATTTCTTTTTGCTACGCTCAGGCTGGTCTCACGCTCCATGGTCGAGTCACGGGGCATAAGGTCAGGGCTATGGCAGCTTCTGTTGCTTTCCTCCGGTCTACTCCTGTGGAGGACATATGTAAAGCTGCCACTTGGTCTTCGGTTCATACGTTCACCTCACACTACTGTCTGGACACTTTGTCCAGAAGCGACGGCCGGTTTGGCCAGTCGGTGTTACGTAACCTGTTTTCCTAAATTGCCATCCTCCCTCCTGCCCTTTTTTGGTTGGCTTGGAGGTCACCCACATGTGAGAATATCATGCCTGCTTGTCCTGGGATAAAATCACCAAAACACAAAAATTCCCAGTGATGTGAACATGCATTCATATATTCATATTGATTACAGGGGTATCAGAGAGACCTCATGAGGTGAAAACACCGCAAAGGTCTTGTCTATCTTCATTTATCCCCTATAGCGTAATCATAGTTATATTTGTTGTTATTGACGTTATAAATATGAATAATAACTTAGCTTTTTATCAGCATTTTTTCTTCTTTTATTTCTTTTTTTCTTATTTCTTAGTTTTTCAAATAATTGCTTCTGCTTTCTCCAGCGTTCTGAATAGATCGATCCCCTGCCAACGCGTTTCGCCTATCTTTGTCAAGGCATGGGGTTCTGAGGAGAACATATAAAGCGTGCAATTAAAACCTATCATGAACAAATTGGAATAAGAAAAAATTCTATAAACCATACCTGAGTCCTAACAGGTTCCTAACTTGTAACTACAGCGGCTTCTAAAGAATGGCCGCGGCGTTGGTTCACTCACTGATATAGTAGAAGCGATCCCTGACGTCATATCCGGGGATCAATAGTTAAGATCTACTTGCGCCAGCCAGTCGGCTGTTTCATTTAACCCGTGCGGGGCCATAGAATTCAACATAAACATCCACCGGAGTTCTTTTATATTGAGATTTTTTTCAATATTACCTCCCTCCCACCCTACTGTAATACTGTCCAACACTCTCCATTTCAAATCGTTTAAAGTATGGCCACATAACTTCCAGTGATGGACTAACGGAGAAGTTTCATTGCTAGTATGGACCCGAGACTTGTGTTCTGTCAGTCTGATCTTTATGGGTCTTGAGGTACGGCCAATGTACAATTTTGGACAAGGACATTGGATACAGTAGATAACCTGGCTAGAATTGCAGTTGGTAAAGGCTCTGGATTGATAGGAGACGCCCGTAATGGGATGAACCCAGATTTCTCCTGAGATGGTGAAAGGGCACCATTGACACCGACCGCAAGGTAGGTGACAACCTTTAATCTTGGGTGTGGGGTTTCTAATCACACTATGGTTGACATATTCTCCAATGTTTTTTTGTCTTTTGTAAGAACAAATGGGGCGATTCTCCAGCAGCGGATTAACTAGCCTGACTACATGCCAATGTTTGATGATAATTTGGGAAATCCTGAGTGCCAATGTAGAATATTGTTGAATGAAGGTAATATTCTCGTCAGAATCAGCCACACGATTCTGCTCCTGTAGGAGCCACTCACGGTGAGCATACTTTGCTCGAGTGTAAGCCCGTTTGACTACATCATGGGGATAGCCCCGCTGGTAAAAGCGTTTCTTCATGATTTTGGCTTGCACACGATATTCTTCAATGGAGTGGCAGATCCTTCGTAGACGTAAAAATTGGCTTATCGGAAGGCTCCTCCGTAAACCAAGAGGATGAAAGCTATGAAAGCGAAGCAGACTATTCCGGTCTGTGTCCTTCCGATATAAGGTAGTAATGAGTCTCCCATGGTCTTTGATAATTTTAATGTCCAAAAAAGCAAGAGTATGCATGTCCTTAACAGCGGTGAATTGGATGTTTGCATCAATAAGGTTGAGGTCATGAATAAACTTATCAAACTCAACTTCAGTTGATGACCAAATACAGAAAATGTCATCTAGATATCGTTTCCATATGACCATATGTTTAAATGAAGGCATAAGGTAAATTTTCTCCTCCTCCATTTTGGCCATAAATAACGTGGCCAAAGATGGAGCGAGGGATGCCCCCATGGCAATACCCTGGCGTTGCAAATAAAAATCTTCCTGAAACCAAAAATAACTCTTGGTTAAAACAAGGGATGCCATTTCCATCAGGATGTCAACGGTTAGGTGAGGACGTATCGTTTGATGACTAAAGATTTCATTTAGCAAGGTGAGAGCTTTTTCAGTCGGGATCATCGTATACAAAGCCGTGACGTCAAGCGTCACTAGCAACCAATGATCAAGTATCTCCTGCAATTCATTAAGGAGTCTCAACATGTGAGTGGTGTCTTTGATGTAAGATTTCACTCTCTGTAGTTCCGGTTGTAAGAAAATATCCAGGAACTTCGATAAAGGTTCCAGGGGAGAATTTTTCATTGACACTATTGGTCGACCCGGAGGATTGGTTATGTTCTTATGAATTTTCGGAAGAAAGCTAATCTTGGGAGTGACATACCATTTTGGATTAAGAAAGTTAGCTTCACGGAGAGTAAGCATTTTTGCCTTGTAGGCTTTGGAGATTAACATGGATATACTCCGCTTGAGTTCCACCACAGGGTCACTATCAAGTTTTTCATAAAACTGAGGGTCATCCAATTGGCGATGAGCTTCACAAAGATATTTTTCTTTGGGAAGAATGACCACAGCACCTCCCTTATCCGCTCTAGTGATGATAAGAGAAGTGTCCTTCTGCAGTTCTTGGAGTGCTAACCATTCATAATACGTTAAATTAAATTCCCTGGGACTATGTTTATTCTGTTGTTCAAGTTCTTCAACTTCCATGAGAATCAAATCTCTAAATGTTACCAAATGCGGGTGCAAAGGCATGGGAGGGCACCATCCCGATTTTCTTGCTATAAGGGTGCCATCGTTACTAGGCGAGTGTTCAAGAAAAAACATTTTTAAATGTAATTTGCGTAACAGACTGTATATTGACAGTCGGGTTTCAAAGGCATCATAACAAGAATTAGGTACAAACCCTAAGCCTAAATCTAATACGGCTGCTTGGTGAAGGGACAAGGGATTAGGGGTCAGATTAATTATGGAAGATTGGTCCGGTGTTGTGACCGTGTTTGAGGACCCGGTCCATATCCTTGTTGTTGTAATGGTTGTTGTTGTTGTTGTTGTTGGAAGCCAATTCTTCTTGTGCCTCGTAATTTCTGTCTGCCTCGTTGGCCACGCTGTGGAAAACCCCCTTGATACATTTGACCACCTCGCCCGGTGGATCGGCCTCCACTCTGACCACTAGATGAACTGGAGTCGGTGGATGTGTGGTCGTCATCAAAGGGTTGTTTAGGGGTCATGTTTGTCCCTTTAAATAACCATAAATAGACCCGATTGTTGGTATAGTCCCTCTCGTCCCTTCTATATTTCTTTAATTTGGCTTGCTTTATCGATTCTTTGTAATTATCCATTTTGACTTTGTATTCACCATTGAGTTTGATAAAATCATCAGCAAGTACACTTGCTTGTTTAATCTGGGCTGTTAACTCCTCAATGTTGAGTTTCAATTCTTGCTCAAGTGTGGTGATCTGTTCAATAATTAAGAGCATGAGATCCATGCTACACTTGTTCAGAATGGCTACCCACTTATCTATAAATTGTTGGTTTTGTGCAAATAATGTGGGGCCCTTTTGAATACGTAGTCCTCTGGGTATCATACCCGTAGTGATATATTGGGCCAATGTATTCCCGTGTAACTCCGCTCTAATGAGTTTCATTGTTTGATTCTCTAATTCGTACCAAGATGGTACACCTGTGGCGGCGGTATTGCTCGCACATAGGGTTGGTCTATTAGTCAGTTCCGTTTTTCTCTCTTCCGAAAAGCTGAATAAATCTTTGTTCACAAAACTCTGAGCCATTCTTACGGATTGAAAATGTGAAACAAAAGAGTACAAAATCACCAAAACACAAAAATTCCCAGTGATGTGAACATGCATTCATATATTCATATTGATTACAGGGGTATCAGAGAGACCTCATGAGGTGAAAACACCGCAAAGGTCTTGTCTATCTTCATTTATCCCCTATAGCGTAATCATAGTTATATTTGTTGTTATTGACGTTATAAATATGAATAATAACTTAGCTTTTTATCAGCATTTTTTCTTCTTTTATTTCTTTTTTTCTTATTTCTTAGTTTTTCAAATAATTGCTTCTGCTTTCTCCAGCGTTCTGAATAGATCGATCCCCTGCCAACGCGTTTCGCCTATCTTTGTCAAGGCATGGGGTTCTGAGGAGAACATATAAAGCGTGCAATTAAAACCTATCATGAACAAATTGGAATAAGAAAAAATTCTATAAACCATACCTGAGTCCTAACAGGTTCCTAACTTGTAACTACAGCGGCTTCTAAAGAATGGCCGCGGCGTTGGTTCACTCACTGATATAGTAGAAGCGATCCCTGACGTCATATCCGGGGATCAATAGTTAAGATCTACTTGCGCCAGCCAGTCGGCTGTTTCATTTAACCCGTGCGGGGCCATAGAATTCAACATAAACATCCACCGGAGTTCTTTTATATTGAGATTTTTTTCAATATTACCTCCCTCCCACCCTACTGTAATACTGTCCAACACTCTCCATTTCAAATCGTTTAAAGTATGGCCACATAACTTCCAGTGATGGACTAACGGAGAAGTTTCATTGCTAGTATGGACCCGAGACTTGTGTTCTGTCAGTCTGATCTTTATGGGTCTTGAGGTACGGCCAATGTACAATTTTGGACAAGGACATTGGATACAGTAGATAACCTGGCTAGAATTGCAGTTGGTAAAGGCTCTGGATTGATAGGAGACGCCCATAATGGGATGAACCCAGATTTCTCCTGAGATGGTGAAAGGGCACCATTGACACCGACCGCAAGGTAGGTGACAACCTTTAATCTTGGGTGTGGGGTTTCTAATCACACTATGGTTGACATATTCTCCAATGTTTTTTTGTCTTTTGTAAGAACAAATGGGGCGATTCTCCAGCAGCGGATTAACTAGCCTGACTACATGCCAATGTTTGATGATAATTTGGGAAATCCTGAGTGCCAATGTAGAATATTGTTGAATGAAGGTAATATTCTCGTCAGAATCAGCAACACGATTCTGCTCCTGTAGGAGCCACTCACGGTGAGCATACTTTGCTCGAGTGTAAGCCCGTTTGACTACATCATGGGGATAGCCCCGCTGGTAAAAGCGTTTCTTCATGATTTTGGCTTGCACACGATATTCTTCAATGGAGTGGCAGATCCTTCGTAGACGTAAAAATTGGCTTATCGGAAGGCTCCTCCGTAAACCAAGAGGATGAAAGCTATGAAAGCGAAGCAGACTATTCCGGTCTGTGTCCTTCCGATATAAGGTAGTAATGAGTCTCCCATGGTCTTTGATAATTTTAATGTCCAAAAAAGCAAGAGTATGCATGTCCTTAACAGCGGTGAATTGGATGTTTGCATCAATAAGGTTGAGGTCATGAATAAACTTATCAAACTCAACTTCAGTTGATGACCAAATACAGAAAATGTCATCTAGATATCGTTTCCATATGACCATATGTTTAAATGAAGGCATAAGGTAAATTTTCTCCTCCTCCATTTTGGCCATAAATAACGTGGCCAAAGATGGAGCGAGGGATGCCCCCATGGCAATACCCTGGCGTTGCAAATAAAAATCTTCCTGAAACCAAAAATAACTCTTGGTTAAAACAAGGGATGCCATTTCCATCAGGATGTCAACGGTTAGGTGAGGACGTATCGTTTGATGACTAAAGATTTCATTTAGCAAGGTGAGAGCTTTTTCAGTCGGGATCATCGTATACAAAGCCGTGACGTCAAGCGTCACTAGCAACCAATGATCAAGTATCTCCTGCAATTCATTAAGGAGTCTCAACATGTGAGTGGTGTCTTTGATGTAAGATTTCACTCTCTGTAGTTCCGGTTGTAAGAAAATATCCAGGAACTTCGATAAAGGTTCCAGGGGAGAATTTTTCATTGACACTATTGGTCGACCCGGAGGATTGGTTATGTTCTTATGAATTTTCGGAAGAAAGCTAATCTTGGGAGTGACATACCATTTTGGATTAAGAAAGTTAGCTTCACGGAGAGTAAGCATTTTTGCCTTGTAGGCTTTGGAGATTAACATGGATATACTCCGCTTGAGTTCCACCACAGGGTCACTATCAAGTTTTTCATAAAACTGAGGGTCATCCAATTGGCGATGAGCTTCACAAAGATATTTTTCTTTGGGAAGAATGACCACAGCACCTCCCTTATCCGCTCTAGTGATGATAAGAGAAGTGTCCTTCTGCAGTTCTTGGAGTGCTAACCATTCATAATACGTTAAATTAAATTCCCTGGGACTATGTTTATTCTGTTGTTCAAGTTCTTCAACTTCCATGAGAATCAAATCTCTAAATGTTACCAAATGCGGGTGCAAAGGCATGGGAGGGCACCATCCCGATTTTCTTGCTATAAGGGTGCCATCGTTACTAGGCGAGTGTTCAAGAAAAAACATTTACTTACCGTAACAGGTGTTATCCAGGGACAGCAGGCATATATTCTCACAACCCGCCCTCCTCCCCGGGGATGGCTTCTTTGCTGGTTATGGAACTGAGGACCACGAGGTGAGGATGCGCCCTCTAGTGGGCAAGAAGGCATGCACATGCGTGGTGCAGTGTAGCAAACTTGAAACTTCAATCAAGTTTGCTTGAAAAGCTGTCCGCGCTGGGGCTCCGTAGATGACGTCACCCACATGTGAGAATATATGCCTGCCGTCCCTGGATAACACCTGTTACGGTAAGTAACTGTGCTTTCTCTCCCTCCCTTCCATGCAGCTGCAGCAGAACCCTTGAGCAACCCCCCCCCCCGCCGCGTCGGCAGCACTCTAAACAGCCTGCTTCGTAGTCTTCTCCTGCCGGGGCCTTCCTTGTGCCGTGTTGCTGATGACATCATCAGTGATGTGGCAGAGTGAATGCCCTAGTGGGAAAAGGCCGCGAAGCAGCCTCTTTAGAGTGCTGCCGATGCTGCTCTGTGGAGGGAGGTAGTAGGTATTGCGGTTGGAGGGCCGGCGGGGTTTGGACGTGAGGGAGAGATGGAAAGATGGGCAAGTCAGCAGGGGTGGGGGAAGCGCTGCTGCTGGCAAATTCAGGGACTAGGGCTTATTTTTGGGGTAGGGCTTATATTAAGACCTACCTCCAAAATCATGCTGGGGCTTATTTTCGGGGCAGGTCTTATTTTTGGGGAAACATGATAATACGTTTCATTAAACATGGAATAGAGCTTACAATCTAATTAAACAGGACAAATAGGGGTTAGGGGAGGGAGTGATAAAACAGACATATGTATTTTACAAGTTAGTGGGAGTTGGGAGTTAAGAGTTAAAAGTAGCCTCAAAAAGTTGGCTTTAACTTAGATTTGAATACTACCAGAGATGGCGCTTGATGTACTGACTCAGGCAGTCTGTGTTCCAAGCATAAGATACAGCAAAATAGAAGAAATGGAGTCTGGAGTTGGCAGTAGAGAAGAGTACAGATAAGAGAGATTTACTTGATAATGGAGTTCCCAGAGAAAAGTATAAGGAGAGAGAGAGATACTGAGGAGCTGCAGAGTGAATGCACTTGTAAGTCAATAAAAGGAGTTTTGAACTGTATGCCGAAATGGATAGGGAGCCAATGAAGTGACTTGAGAGGGTTAATGTGAGCATAGTGACATTAGTGGAATATAAATCATGCAGTATAATTTTGAACAGTTTGAAAGGGAGAGAGATGGTTTAGTGGAAGACCTGAGAAGAGCAAGTTGCAGTAACCTAGAAGAGAGGTGATAAGAGAGTGGGTAAGGGTTTTGGTAGTGTGCTCGGAAAGAAAAGGTTGGATTTGTTGATATAGAGAAGGAAACAGGCTTTAGCAGTCTGTTGGATTAGTGCAGAAAGAGAGAGAGAGGAGTCAAAGATGGATTCTGAGGTTGCAAGCTGACAAGACAGGGAGGATGAGAGTGTTATCCACAGAAATATCCACATCAGTAACAGGAGGTTCTGGGTTTAAACATATTGAAAATTTCACAAAGCTGCGGATGTAGTGTGGAAGCAGTGGATGAGACAGACATGAGAGAAGTGAAAAGGAGGGGGGAATTACTTTGGAGATGTCTTGGCTGTAGTATATGAAAGAAGATCCTGATGATCTGCTGCACTTAGCCACATGTTCAAATGAGAAGTGGCAGCTATTGAAGCATCTGCAGGGACTGTGGTGAGAATCAGTGTGTGATCTTGCCAGTGAAGGGGGGGGGGGGTTCTTGGTGCTGCATTGATCCCTGAAACTGAAGACTTTGGGGGGCAGAGTGGGAGTCTTTAGTACTGGCAAAAATAGCAGGCTGTTTGTGGGCAGTCCTGTATTATCCCTGGCACCACAGGGACAGACTATTTGAGTTTTCACAGTGGCATAGATATCCTCTTTAGAGGAAGCTGCAGGCTTTTTTTATGCTCAATCTATTTTTTGCTCAATCTTCAACATGAAGATCAACTGCAAGCGGAGCCTTGCCTTTCTATTGTGTCATTCATTTAAACTTTATAATTACTACTTTGCAGAATTTCACTAAACCATTTTACTACAAAACCAGAGATACTCAATGAGCTAAGTTTTAAACTGAAGGATATTCTGATCAACCGTATCAAAAGCTGCAGTCAAGTCAAATTGTAATAGACATAAATCTAAACCTATAGCTAGTAAAAATGTAGCATCTGAAACTAACAACAAACACAGAGAGAGTGAAGTAACAATTATCAAAAAAACCACAAAAAAACAACTCCACTTGTTAAAGCACTGTCACTACAGCGTTTTAAGGCAGGAAAGAAAAAGCCTCAGTTCTCATGAGCCTAGTTATCACAGGTTCCACTCAACTAACGACATAGGCTTAAAAAAAACTTTCCTGTATATAACGTGAGGAAAAAACTCTGGTAAGTTATTGCAAAAAACTGCAGGTACTGCAGACCTACGATCGTTTCATGGAAAATAACTTCTTCAGGGCCAAATGCCATTGTTTAAATCTGCAATCAACAATTACTTATGTAAAAATTGTCCAAAAGAACAAGAACTTAGATAAGCAAAGATATTAAACAAGCGTTACTTACTCTTATCCCAGGACAAGCAAGCAGCCTATTATCCCAGGACAAGGAGGTAGCCTATTCTCACATATGGGTGACATCATCCACGGAGCCCCGATGCGGACAGCCTCGCAAGCATACATGCTTGTAGAAAACTTTAGAAGTTTCGAGTCAGCCACACCACGCATGCACGAGTGCTTTCCCACCCAGCACATGGTGAGTCTCCTCAGTTCTCAGTTTTCCACGGAGCCAAGAAGTCTGTACTTTGACGTTCTGTGCTGAACTGCATTTGCTTCGTGCCTTCTCTCACCGCGGTTTGCATTCTTTTTAGTCGTGAATCGCTGTGCTACTTATTTTCTTTTAATTTAAAAAAAAAAAAAAAGAAGACGACTTTATTTTATTTTTCTTCGTCGACTGACTGGCAGGGCAGGCTGCTCGGCCGCAGCCTGCGGGCTTCGACTTGGCAGCAGCTATCTTCCTTCCTATGTCACGTCCAGTAATGGGCTTCAAGAAGTGTAGCCAGTGCTAGTGTACAATTTCTCTCATGGACTCACACTGCTGGTGCCTCAAGTGCCTCGGGCCTGACCATAGTCCTAAGTAGTGCGAGCGCTGTGCTACTCTTCAACCTCGTCGTCGATCGAGGCCCTCATCGAGGCATTCATTGAGGCGCAGGTCTCCTTCCAAAGAGCAGCTTTCCTCATCCAGACCTCATTCCAGACCTTCCAGCTCCTCGAACGAGGTCGCCACTTCCAGACCCAGAAGAGTCAGCTGCTTCTATTGCCTCCTCCAAGTCTCCATATTCTTTGAATTGCCACTTCTCCAGAGAGGTTTCGCCTTTATTCTCCACTCGAGGCTCCTCGAGGTCATTGAGTCCCTCTCGAGGCGGGGCCCTGGCGGATCAGCTCTCCTTCTCTTCTTTCCTTCGTCAGATGGCCGATGACCTGGAAATTCAATTAGATGCTGGTTCTAAATACTCTAAGGAGTATCTCGAGGTCATGCATCTGCCTCATCCTCCTGCAGAGTCACTTAAGCTTCCTCTTCACAAGCTTTTGTCTCAAACTTTCAAACGATGTCTAGAGACTTATGCTATACCTACTTTTCCAGGCAAGTTGGACTCGAGGTATAGAACTCTACATTGCAAAGGTTGAGAAGTCAGTTCTCACCAATCCCTCCTTGTGGAGTCCACTTTGAAAAGAACCCATCCTTACAGGGTCTATGCTACAGTTCCTCCTGAAAGAGAGGATAAGACCATGCAGCCAGTTTGGACGTTGCCTCTACCAAAATGCTATGATGTCCTCCAAAGTCCTCAATTACAATTTTTATTTTGTCACTTATTTCAAGTTCCTCATTGATATTCTTCCAGGTTTTCTCAAGAACCTGGATCAACATAGGCATTTCGAGTTCCAAGAAGTCACTGCTACTCTGGCACAACTCAGATTGCATTGCCTTTGAACTTTCTGCTAGGACCACTGCTTTCTCTGTAGCCATACGCCGTTTGGCCTGGCTTCGCACCATTGACATGGATCTTAATCTTCAGGACCATCTGGCTAACATTCCTTGTGAGGGCAATGACCTCTTTGATGAATCCATAGAGGCTGCCACTAAGAAATTGTCTGAACATGAAAAGTCTTTTGCTTCTATTGTCGGACCAAAGCCAAAGCCAGCTCCTGAAAAACTTTCATGCCCTACTCCAGTTTTCCAGAGGCATTATACTCCAAGGGTGGCTCCTTACATTCGAGCACCTCCCAAGAAACAACAGCAGCAGAAGCAACAGAAACCTCAGCCTTCTGCTGCGCAGCCTTTTTGACTGTTTAAAACAGAGCATAACCTCCATCGTTCTGCCTCTGTCCTCCCTTCCCCCCATAGGCGGTTGTCTCCATCATTTTTACCATCGATGGGAGACCATTACATCCGACCTCTGGGTGTTGCCAGTAATCAGGGAAGGATACTCTCTTCATTTCACTCAGGTTCCTCCAGAGCTGCCTCCAAGAGAGTATCCTTCCAATCCATCCCAGACCGCCCTTCTTCTTCAGGAAGCTCAAGCTCTGCTTTGTCTTCGTGCCATCGAAGAAGTTCCTCTGGAACAGCAGATCAGGGGGTTTACTCTCGTTACTTTCTAGTTCTGAAGAAGATGGGCGATCTGCGACCCATTCTGGATCTTGGGGCTCTCAACAAATTTTTAGTGAAAGAAAAATTTTGCATGTTGTCCCTGGCATCCCTTTACCCCCTTCTAGATCAGAACGATTGGTTATATTCTCTGGATCTCAAGGAGGCTTATTCTCACATCCCCACTCATCCGACCTCCCATCATTACCTCAGATTTCAGGTGGGGAATCTGCATTACCAATACAAAGTGCTACCCTTTGGCCTGACTTCATCTCCCAGAGTGTTCACCAAGTGCCTGGTGGTGGTAGCAGCAGCTCGAAGGAACCATGGTCTTCAGGTGTTTCCCTACCTAGACAACTGGCTCATCAAAGATTCAACATCTCAGGGGGTTATTGTAATGACCCAACGGACTACGTGGTTCCTACAAAGCTTGGGATTCGAAATCAACTTCCCCAAATCCCAACTTCAGCCCTCTCAGAATCTACAGTTCATCGGAGCTGTTCTGGACACTATCCAACTCAGAGCATTCTTTCCTCAACAATGTCTGGATGCTCTTCTTCAACTCTGTCATGCAATGTCTTCCCGCTCTTCAATCTCAGCGAGACACATGATGGTCCTCCTAGGTCACATGGCCTCCAAAGTGCATGTGACTCCTTTTGCTAGACTTCACCTCAGAATTCCTCAGTGGACTCTGACATCTTAGTGGGCGCAGGTTTGCAACCCACTCTCTCAACACATTACAGTCACTCCTTCGTGGAGACAATATCTCTACTGGTGGATGCTCTCTTCCAATCTTTCCAGAGGTTTACTGTTTCAGACACCCCCTCATCAGATTCCTCGACCTATGCTGGGGGGCTCATCTTGATGGTCTCCGTACTCAAGGCCACTGGTCCAGCATGGATTGTCAGTGTCACATCAATCTGTTGGAACTCGGAGCGATCTTCAATGCTCTCAAAGCTTTTCAGCATCTTCTTCACGACCAGATAGTCCTTATTCGGACAGACAATCAAGTCACCATGCACTATGTCAACAAGCAGGGAGGAACAGGATCTCTCCCTCTTTGTCATGAAACTCAAAGGGTGCTGGACTGGGCGATCCATCACAACACCTTCCTGAAAGCAGTCTACATTCAAGGAGAGACAAACTGTCTGGCGGACAAATTGAGTCGTCTTCTGCAACCTCTCGAATGGACACTCAATTCCTCCCCTCTTCATCACATTTTTTCGCAGTGGGGAACTCCTCAAATAGATCTCTTTGCTTCTCCCCACAACCACAAACTGCCTCAGTTCTGCTCCAGGATATATTCTCCTCATCACCTCAAGGCAGATGCTTTCCTTTTGGAATGGACGAATCAGTTCCTGTATGCGTTCCCTCCATTCCCTCTCATTCTCAAGACTCTTATCAAGCTCAAGAACGATTATGCCACCATGACTAATAGTTCCTCGGTAGCCCAAGCAACCCTTCTATTTCAGCCCAGCAGCGGAGAGCCGTACCTTCTATCAGTTTTTCCATCTCTGCTTACACAGAGTCAAGGATCTCTTCTTCATCCCAACTTGCAGTCTCTACACTTGACAGCTTGGTACCTCTCAACATAACTCCTCTTCAATTTTCTCAACCTCTTCAGGACATTTTAGAGGCTTCCAGAAAGCTTGCCATTAGACAATGCTACCACCAAACATGGACTAGATATTCTACGTGGTGCATCTCTCATAACAAGGAGCCTCGAGATACCTCCGTGTCTTCTGTCTGGCATTATCTTCTGCACTTATTTACCTCTGGCCTCAAGACTACATCCATTCGAGTCCATCTTAGTGCAATTTCTGCTTTCCTTCAGGCTATCAAAGGGAAACCCCTTTCTACTCATCCTGTGGTTTCCAGATTTATGAAAGGACTTTTCAATGTCAAACCTCCTCTCAAACTGCCTCCAGTGGTTTGGGATCTCAATGTTGTTTTTGCTCAATTGATGAAGTCTCCTTTTAAACCCATGGATACGGCTTATCTGAAATATCTTATTTGGAATGTGATGTTTCTCATTGCCCTCACATCTGCTCTGTCGCTATTAGAGGTAAGCTATAAGGATGTCCTCAAACAGATAGATAGATTAAAGAGTGACAAATCACCAGGCCCAGACGAAATCCACCCAAGGGTACTAAAAGAACTAAGAAACGAGATAGCAGAAACACTCCAACAAATTTGTAACCTATCCTTGAAAACTGGGGAGATCCTGGAGGACTGGAAAATAGCAAATATCACACCTATCTTCAAAAAGGGATCGAGAGGTGACGCGGGGAACTACAGGCCGGTAAGCTTGACTTCAGTTCCGGGCAAGATGGTAGAAGCACTGATAAAAGACAGCATCTGTGAGCACATAGAAAAAAATGGACAACTGAAAGCGAGCCAGCATGACTTCTGCAAGGGAAGATCGTGCCAAACGAACTTACTGCACTTCTTTGAAGGGATAAACAGCCAGATGGACAAAGGGGAACCTGTAGACATCATTTATCTCGACTTCCAAAAAGCCTTTGACAAGGTACCTCATGAACGGCTACTTAGGAAGCTGTGGAACCATGGGGTGGAATGGGACGTACACAGATGGATTAAACTCTGGTTGGCAGGCAGAAAGCAAGGGGTTGGTGTGAAGGGCCTCTACTCGGAGTGGAGGAGGGTCACGAGTGGTGTTCCGCAGGGGTCGGTGCTCGGACCGCTGCTATTCAAAGTATTTATAAATGACCTAGAAACGGGGACGAAGTGTGAAGTTATAAAATTTGCGGATGACACCAAACTCTGTAGCAGGGTTAGAACTGCGGAAGATTGTGAAGACCTACAAAGAGACCTAAACAAACTTGAAGAGTGGACAAATAAATGGCAAATGAACTTCAATATAGAGAAATGCAAGGCCATACATATAGGGAAAAAGATCCCGATGTTCAGCTACAAAATGCAGTGCTAGGGGAAAGTATCCTTGAAAAAGACTTGGGTGTTCTGGCAGACAACAATGAAATCAACAGCACAATGTACAGCAGCCTCAAAGAAAGCAAACCGAATGTTGGGTATTATTAAGAAGGGTATTACAACAAGGACGAAGGAAGTCATCATGCCGCTGTATTGCGCTATGGTGCGCCCGCATCTGGAGTACTGTGTCCAATATTGGTCACCGTACCTCAAGAAGGACATGGCGATACTTGAGAGGGTTCGGAAAAGAGCGATGAAAATGATAAAAGGTATGGAAAACCTTTCATACGCAGACAGGTTAGAAAGGCTGGGGCTCTTCTCCCTGGAAAAGCGGAGACTCGGAGGAGACATGATAGAGACCTTCAAGATCATGAAGGGCATAGAGAAGGTAGAAAGGGACAGATTCTTTAGCCTATTGGGAACCACTAGAACAAGGAGGCACTCAGAGAAATTGAAAGGGGAAGGTTTAGAACCAATGTTAGGAAATTCTTTTTTACTCAGAGGGAGGTGGACACCTGGAATGCGCTTCCTGAGGTTGTGATAGGACAGAGTACACTACCGGGTTTCAAAGAAGGATTGGATAAATTCCTGAAGGATACGGGGATTGAGGGATATAGATAGAGGTAGAGATATGATAGGGTATAGATAGAAGGACAAGGGGGATTAAATGATTTAGACAAGGATCACCTTTCAGGTCATGGACCTGATGGGCCGCCGCGGGAGCGGACTGCTGGGCGCGATGGACCTCTGGTCTGACCCAGCGGAGGCAACTTCTTATGTTCTTAGCTGTAAGCTTTAGTTGCTGATCCACCTTTCACAGTTTTCTATCATGACAAGGTGGTCTTCCGTACTCATCCTAAATTCTTACCTAAAGTGGTTTCAGAATTTCATCTCAACCCAATCCATTGTACTTCCAGTATTTTTTCCAAGACCTCATTCTCATCCTGGAGAATCAGCTCTTCATACCCTGGACTGTAAGCTTGCTTTGGCCTTCTACCTGGAACGCACCAAATCACACAGATCTGCTCCTCAACTTTTTGTCTCATTCGATCCAAACAAGTTGGGACACCCAATTTCTAAGTGTACCATCTCCAACTGGATGGCTGCTTGTATCTCTTTCTGCTATGCTCAGGCTGGACTGCATCTACAGAGTCGAGTCACAGCCCACAAAGTCAGAGGCATGGCAGCTTCAGTTGGTTTCCTCAGATCTACTCCTATTGAGGAAATTTGCAAAGCTGCTACCTGGTCCTCGGTTCATACCTTCACTTCTCATTATTGTCTGGATGTTTTTTCCAGACGGGATGGCCATTTTGGCCAGGCAGTATTACAAAATTTATTCTCCTAAATTGCCAACACTCCCACCATCCCATTTTGGTTAGCATGGAGGTCACCCACATGTGAGAATAGGCTGCCTGTTTGTCCTGGGATAAAGCACAGTTACTTACCGTAACAGGTATTATCCAGGGACAGGAGGCAGCTATTCTCACAATCCACCCACCTCCCCTGGTTGGCTTCTCTGCTAGCTATCTGAACTGAGGAGATGTGCCCTGTGCTGGGCGGGAAGGCACTTGCACATGCGCGGTGCAGCTGACTCGAAACTTCTAGTTTCTACAAGCAAGTCTGCTTGCGAGGCTGTCTGCATCCGGGCTCTCTGGATGATGTCGCCCATATGTGAGAATAGCTGCCTGCTGTCCCTGGATAACACCCGTTATGGTAAATAACTATGCTTTACGGTAAGTAACTGCGCTTTACATAGGAATCTCTTCCTTCGCTGATGCTAGGTAAATTGTGTAACGTAGCAATGTGTTTTTATGCTCCCTAGAAACCAATCAGATCACCAGATTGACTGATTGATCTAAGGAACTGTAGGTGGGTCAATTCTTGGATGTGGCAAACAGATTTTGACAGATACTTCGAATGTATTTGAAAAAGTGAGGAAAGTCTCAAAAAATCAGTAGAAGTAAAACTAGTCTATGGTGGCATAGTCATGATGCCCATGAGGGTGTACAGTATTAAGAGTGAAGATCCAAATTTGTTTGCAGCATTCCAGCTCCAGTGCGCGATTACCTCCACAAATGTTCTTCTAATGTGGTCTATCACCAGACATTTAAATTGAAAAAAATCATGTCCATGTTGGATACAGTGCTGGACTATAGGGGCTTGTAATACCCCTCTAGATATCGCTCTGCGGTGTTCATTGAGTCTGAGCCTTAATGCCCAAGATGTCTGCCCAATGTATAACAACTTGCATGGGCAGACAAGGCAGTAAACTACAAAATCAGATTCAAAGTTGCTGTTGATCCGCAAAATATACTGTGCACCATTCTGTGGGTTATGAAAATCCGAGATTGTTAACATAGTATCACAATTCTTACATCTGCCACATGGTTTGTGTAAACCTTTGATCTGAAAATCTGAAGGGATCTCTCTAAAGACAGCAGGACTAAGTAATTCTTTATAATTGATGCCCCTTTTGTAAGCAAATCTTAAATGTTATGAAGAAAAGACTGGCAGCATCTTAACTAGACCCCAGTGCTTATTTATTATTCTCCGAAGTTGATATGTTCTGGGGCCAAAGCTAAAAACACATGTAACTGCACTGTCTTCTACATGTAATGGCTTTTCAAGGAGAAAAATGTCCTGATCTGCATATAGGGCCCTTTTATATGCTCTGTGTATCACTTGTTTAGATATCCACGTGCTTGAAATTTAGTGGTAAGTATTTTAGCTTGAGTTTTAAATTCATCCTTTTCAGAGCATATCCGCCTGTATCTTAAAAACCGAGAGACCGTCAAACTATGTTCTAGATACATCGGATGAAAACTATCAAAATGCAAGAATGTGTTCCAATCTGTATCTTTTCTGTGTACTGTGGTGTGTAATGTATTGTCAATATGCAATATGTTGCCATCCAAAAAAGTAATGTCATCTTGTCTACAGTTCATGGTAAATTTGATGCATGGGTGGCGATCATTAAGCCACTGTACAAATTCAGTGAAAGAACTGTGGTTGCCAACCCAAAAATGAAAAATGTCATCTATGTATCTCATCCATTTAAGTATGTGATCTTTGTATGGAGAATCAATTATCCACTGTTCAAAATTGGACATAAAGAGATTTGCCACTGATGGTGCCATCACGACTCCTGATGTTTGTTTGAAGTATTCTTCACTGAACATAAAAAAATTTTCACACATGGCAATATTGGCCAGTGCAATCAAAAAATCAGTGGGAGCTCTATGGGGAATAGGTCGCTGATCCAAATATGTAGCCAATGCATTAAGTGCTTCTTGCTGGGGAATAACCATATAGGGCAATTGCACATCAAGTGTGATTAGCCAAACTTCAGTGGTGCCTGTAAATGAAATATTCATGATCTTTTTAAGAAAATCCAAAGTATCTCGCACATATGAAAAAGTTTGAGTCACGAAAGGCTGCAAAAAATGATCTATAAAGTTTGAGATAGGTTCTAACAAAGAACCCCTGCCAGAAACTATTGGCGTACCGGGGGGATTTTGCAATCACTTTTGTATTTTAGGGAGAATGTACAACACTGGACATTTGGGGGACTTCACATTTACATATCTATATTCCATGTTCATCAGGAATCTTTTGTCTAGCCCAGGGGTAGGCAATTCCGGTCCTCGAGAGCCAGAGCCAGGTCAGGTTTTCAGGATATCCACAATAAATTTGCATGAGATAGATTTGCATCTCAAGGAGGCAGTGCATGCAAATCCATCTCATACATATTCATTGTGGATATCCTGAAAACCTGACCTGGCTCCGGCTCTTGCGGACCGGAATTGCCTACCCCTGGTCTAGTCCATCCTTAATAATAAGTTCTGCAATTATTTTTTGTAGGATAGGTGTAGGATCTGTATCTAGGTGCATATAGTTACCCGGGTTATCCAGTTGACGTGCGATCTCGCTAACATAATCTGTTTTTGACTGGATCACAATAGTGCCCCCTTTATCAGCTCGATGTATGACTGTAGTGGTGTCTTGTTTTAAATTTTGTATATTTTTCTACTAATAGGGAACAAAAATATTCTATAATTGTGATAACATACTAAATAACTACATATATGTCACAATGTTGTGAATTTTATAATATAGCCAAATATTCAAATTTCGAGAGATTATATTTAATTCTATTTGGACGTTTGTTCTATTTTCTGAAGGTCATGCAATATTAATTCTTTAAACACTGTAAGAAGAGGGTGCAGGGAGGATCCATACTGAGCGTGGTTTAAAAATGGAAATACTTGATTCAGTGACATTGTCTTCTTCATCATGAAAATAATGCTTCATCTGAAACTAATATAACAAAGATTCTGTACTGTGAGATGATAGAAAATCAAATTGTAATGGACTTAAACATTGTGATTCAAAAGGAAGTATGATAATAATTCTGCTGCAATAACCTTTGTGTTTTTTGCTAGCAAAGGGGTGCTTGCTGCTGGTCTAAAGCTAGCAGGCAGTGCTGGATCTAAGTCTTCCTTTTAAGAAAAGGATTGATTGACTAACTGACCCTTTCACAAAACTGTGCAAGAGGTTTTTATTGCCAGTTGACGCGCTGAATGCTTTGTGCTGCTCTGACACTCATAGGAACTCTATGACCGTTGGAGCAGCACAGAACATTCAGTGTGCCGACTAGCAATAAAAACCTCATGTGCGGCTTTGTAAAAGGGAGGGGATTATTTATACATACTGTCACAAATCCAGCACTAATACTTGCCTTGTGCCAGTCAAAACACCTAAATACACACACTTAGGGCCGGATTCTGTATAGGACGCCCAGTCTCGGCAGCTATCTAAGTGACTTTTGAGAATCGCACATGGGCGTCCTATATAGAATTGCCTAACCCCTGATTCTCTAACCAGCGTCCATGTCACAGGTGCCAGTTAGAGAATCGCATTGCCGCTGAGCTGATTGTCACAAGGGAATCTCCCTGCAGAGATCAATTTAGTGGCCATGGCTGGGAACACATCCCCCCTGCAAAGTTGGCCAGCAGGAGGGATGCCCACTCCCTCCCGCTGTTTTCCCCAAACCCCACCACACTGTCTGTGGAAGGAGGGATGCCCAATCTCTCCTGCCGGAAACCCCAAAATAATCCCCGGCAGAAGGGATGCCCAGTCCCTCCTGCCGCCACCCCCAAAGATCACTGGCAGGAGGGATGCCCAGACCCTCCTGCCAGAAACCCCCCACCCCTCCCCCGAAGATCAACAGCAGGAGGGATGCCCACTCCCTCCTACAGGAACAATCTTCTCCATACCTTTTTCTTGCAGGCTGACTGGAGGGATGCTTACTTCTTCTGGCCAGCAGGCCCACCTCCACAGAATGAACAGTTACTTAATTCTGCACTTACAGTTAGTTCAGGAACCCATGCAGTCAATTTAAGGATACTAATTGAGACTGTTGGTCTACCCAAATGCAAGCCCCAACTGGCCTGCAAAGGTTCTTAGGAGGCATAGAAGCACTTAGACTATGAAACTTTGTAAGTCTAAGTGCTTTGGAAATGAGCCCCATAATCTGCAATAAAAACCTGTGGAGTTCTGAAACTGACCAGCAATTCCGAATAAAGATTTATAAAAAAAAAAAAAAATGTTTGCAAAAATTTCTCAAATCCGATTCCTAAGACAAACTGAGAACAGCTACATCTAAAGTGTAGTTTATTCTTAATGGTTTATTATTATTAATATAATCTCCTTTCACAAGCAGTGGCAAGGTGGTTTACAATAATATAAAACAAGAAAATGAAAATGACTACATTAAAAAATAGGAAAGCAGACAGACACAGAGGATTAAGATTGAGAAGTAAAGAATTAAGAATTAAAGTAAAGATGATTCTGTAGCTAAGGTGGCAGCTGAGGACTGGATGACTAATGTATCGTGTTAAATGCAATTGAAAACTAAATAAAATCCCAAAAAAGAAAACAGATGGGTCTTAAGACCTACCGTATTTTTCGCTCCATAAGACGTACCTGACTATAAGACGCACCCACCTCTAGAGGAGGAAAAACCAAGAAAAAAAAATTCTGAACCAAATGGTGTATCCTGTCCCTCCTCTGGTGGTCTAGTGGTAGGCCGGGACAGGGCACATCTAGTGGTGGGCACGTCTAATGGTAGGCAGCCCAAGCCAGCCTGCCCCCAGCCAGCCCTCCAGCCCCAGGCCAGCCAGCCAGCTCCAGGCCAACCAGCCAGCCCCAAGCCAGCTTCAGGCCAGCCAGTCCCAAGACAGCTCTAGGCCAGCCAGCCAGCTCCAGGCCAGCCAGCCAGCCAGCCCCAAGCCAGTCAACCAGCCAGCTCCAGGCAAGCCCCCGTACCTTTTAAAATTTTTCCTAAAGCTCCAGCTGGCTTTGCTCTTTCCCTGCCTGCCGTGGCAGCCTTCGCTCTTCCGGGCTTCTCACAGTGGCAAAACAAATCAGCAGCGCAGCCGTCAGGGGCAAGCTTTATGCTCTCCTGCTTGGCCCTGCGCTGCTTTCCGAATGGCTGTCGTAGGTTCTCGCAAGATTCGCGAGAACTGACGGCAGCCATTTGGAGAGCAGCGCGGGGCTGAGCAGGAGAGCGTAAAGCTTGCTCCTGACGGCCGCACTGCTGATTTGTTTCGCTGCTGGGGAAATGAGGAGCCGGCTGCACACTGGACCACCAGGTAAACAGGAGCAATGGCGACGGTAGGTGGGCGGGTGGGTGGACCTGGGCGGACGGACTGGTAGGGGATTTAAAAGGGGGGGGTTTAAAAAAAAAAAAAAGGCGGTGGGTGGGTGGGCTTAAAAAGGAGTTTTACAATGGTACGGGGGGGAGAGAGTAACAAAATTTGTACATTCGCTTCATAAGATGCCCTGAGATTTTGGGTGGAATAAAAGTGTATCTTATGTAGCGAAAAATATGCTACTTTGAATTTTTAAATGACTTTTCTAACTCTAGTTATTTTAACGAAGAATTCCAAAGAGAGGATTCTAGGTAGAAAAATGCAGATGAACGTGTAGATTTATAATGCACGGAAGAAAGAGACGGAAAACATAGGGCCTGTTTTACAAAGCCATGCTAGCGGTTGCAGCGCGGTAACGGCCCTGAAACCTATAGAGATTTAAAGGCTTTGGGGCTGTTGCCGCACGGTAAAACAGGTCCATAGTCAACAGTCATCTAGAGAGTGAAGTGTTTGGGATGGAGTGTAAGGAATGATATGAGAGGAAAGATATAGTGGAGTACAAGTGGGTAAGTGTAAGAACTTTAAATTTTATCCTTTGGGCTCCCGGCAACCAATGAGGCTGTTTCAACAAGGGAGACGCATGATCAAAATGACAGGCTTTACAGAGAATCCTAATGGCTTGATTTTGTACTGATTACAGCTTCTGCAGCAGAGATTGAGAGGTTGTGTAGAATTCTGTGCATTTTGCAGGGGTGAGGAATTCTGCACAAATTGTGTACATGCAGAATTCTGCCAGGAGTATTATTTGGACTGGAGTAAAAGGCTGGAAAGACTCAAGAAAGATAGCATAGGAAAGGGTTGAGGAGAAGGAGATATGTGTGTATGCTGCACAAAGTCAGATCTGGCTATTTTGCCCTACATGATGCTAAGTCCCATACTCCAGGGCTCATACTTTAAGCTAGGAATGAAAGGCTTGTGTTACTACAGATGTTCTCTTGTACGAGTTTCTGCACATTGGTGTCTTATTGTTGTAGGATGCTGAGAGTAGAGCCTGGTCTCAATCTGAGAATAAGCAATGGCCACTTTCCACAGTATACCTGAACGAATCTAAAAGTAGAGTGATTGCTGACACTATAATTAACTTTTCTCTTACAGGAGAGAGTGAGGCAAAGGCAAAAACAAAGGCTCGCTTTGAAGAAATTTTTAGGAGCTATGCTGACAAAAAGAAGTCGAAGAAAAGTAGGACCCATCATGAACAGATTGTGGTGAGTATATTCAATCTAACATTAACTGTGAATCAAAAAATATTTGAAATATATCTTAAATTATTCTAAAATAATTTATAGAGTGCTCAGTGTGAAATCTTATTCAAAACCAACAGGTTAATAGAATGAAGATGTAATAACATTCCATCATTGCACTCACCTACCTACCAGCCCTGTCTGATTGATTGTTTGTAAATTATTCAGGCTAAATAGTGATGATGAAGAAATAAAGATGAATACTTAGCTGAATGTTGTAGATAAATAAGTATCTCCTCCATAAGATATATTCTTAGATTCAGCTCATTAATACTGGAGGTAGTGTGATGAAGTCTTTTTTGTATATATAACTCGCTGGTTTAGTAGAAAATGTGAAAAAAGTGAGTCTCCATTGGTGGATTGGAGACTCACTTTTTTCACATTTTCTACTAAACCAGTGAGTTATATATACAAAAAAGACTTCATCACACTACCTCCAGTATTAATGAGCTGAATCTAAGAATATATCTTATGGAGGAGATACTTATTTATCTACAACATTCAGCTAAGTATTCATCTTTATTTCTTCATCATCACTATTTAGCCTGAATAATTTACAAACAATCAATCAGACAGGGCTGGTAGGTAGGTGAGTGCAATGATGGAATGTTATTACATCTTCATTCTATTAACCTGTTGGTTTTGAATAAGATTTCACACTGAGCACTCTATAAATTATTTTAGAATAATTTAAGATATATTTCAAATATTTTTTGATTCACAGTTAATGTTATATTATTTACTAGGTGAATTATAAAAGATTTTTTTCTCCAATTGATTTAATTTTTGAGTATATTCAATCATCAAAAGTCATGGGCAGATCACACAGGTTTTCTTTCATAGAACACAACTATGTGTTTAATATGCAGTATAGCTTTAGAGGCCATTGATCTATACCTAAATAGGGCTAGATGTATTCACTTCTGGTTTTTGTATGTATGGAAACTGTAAATAGGTTTGTGTATATAAGGTGCACAGGTGTACAATTATGTATATATTATATTAGGGGGGTAATGCTGCTTTATCAGGTTGTATATAAGGGAAGGGAGGAGTTATGTGCAGCTTTCACATTACCATAATTTTGTTGGTGCTGCTCTTGTGTTCTCACATGCAGTTGTGCTTCCTGAGGGGTTGGAAAAGGAGAGGGTTGTACTCATCACATGTTCCTGAATGGGTTGGGAGAGACATACGACCTCGTACAGACCTGCCACCATTGGTTCTAACCATCACATATTGTAACTGGTACTGTGGTCTACTCGGGACTCAACAGCACCCCTCAGTGGTTACAAGAAATAATAGCACTTGCGTGTGACCGGACTGGAGTCACCCTGCAGGCTTGGACTGACACCAATAGAAAATCAAAAACCACAATGTTCCAAAAAGATTCTAAATCAGAATGCCTCAGGTTTATTCTTTCCAAACATAAAAATCAGGAAAATCATGAATCCCAACAAACAGGTAAGTAGACCATAAATCTTCAAGCAGTCCAAAACAAAAAGAAAGAGCAACAAAACAGTTCAAATATAAAGTCCAGCTGCTCTCCTTATTTCACCCCTCTGAGGTTTGGTCTCACCTCAGAACTCAAGGCAACCTGCTCCCAAACAAGTTATACAGTGTAGTACAAAATAGAGTTCAAGGCACTGGATTCACTGTCCACAGTGTTCCTATAGTGAATCCTCTGGCAGCCCTACACTAAACTGCCAGGCAAAGGAGAGTGTCACAGGTTTGCTTTCATTTAGCTATAATATAGCCTACAAAATGCCCTCCCAGGTAACAGCAAACCTCTCCCAAAAACTGACACCTTCAGCTTCATAAAAGCAAAAGAAAAAAGAAAAGCAAAAATCCCAAAAGGTCCGGTTTCAGCACACAGTCACTCTCAATCAAAGGGAGCTGAAAACACACTCACTGTTTCTGCCAATTAGGACTTGCAGCTGATGGAAAGACCAACCTCTATGGCTTCCTCACAAGGACTCATTTCCTCAGGTAGGTTGTCAAGTTCCATGGGAAGATCAGCATCAGAATAGACTTCCTCCAGCATTTCTCCGGCCTCCTGCACCTCCATAGGTGAGGCTGTATCGTCCCTGCTTGGCCCAAGGAGACTCTCGGGGAGGAAAGGTCTGAACCTTCTCCCTAGCCTGCCTGTCTGCTTGCTCTCAGCTGCTGGTTTTTGTACTCCTGGGGCACGCCCTATTCTACCTGAGTCAGCAGACCTGCCTGGGGCTCTTGGGCTCCTCCTGTGGTGACCTAGATACTGCTCATCCAGGAGATCCTTGGAGATTTCAGGCTCCCCCTGGTGGTTAACCTGGAAATCATCCCAATTTTTCCTAGCACAACCCTTGTCCATTCCCTTCCGGGTTTTACTCTGTGTCTTAGTGGGAACTTTAGCTGGAACCAGGTCAGGCACGATGCCTGTCTGGTTACAATATTTATGGACACTAGCAAAGCTATCATGGGAGTCCTCTGAGGTTCTTTGACACATCTACCAAATAAAGATAGCTGATGTTACTTGCTAATATTATCTGCTGTTTTTGCTTGCATCAATTTGATATCTGGTCTGACTTCATTAGACACTTCTTATAGTCTATATACTTTTCCCTCCAAATTTGTAGGTTTAGGACTCGCAACCAGTTATTTTTGAGTTTCTAAACCCTGACTCAACCACACCTCCCTCTCACCTCCCAGACCTTTTCACACCTTAACTGGTGATCTAGTGATGAAGCAGGGCAGGAGCAATCTTCCTATCTCCTGCCCTGAGCAGAGTCGTGAACAAAAATGGCTGCTATGAGTTCCCGTGGTCTCACAAGATACAGCGGGAACTCACGGTAGCCATTTTTGTTCATGGCTCTGCATGGGGCAGGAGTGTAGGAAGATTACTCCTGTCCCGCTTCATTGCTAGACCACCAGGTAAGGTGTGGAGAGATCTGGAAGGGAGCTGGGGTTGGGTCAGTAGGCCCTAAAGTTATTTGCGATATTTCCATATTCGCAGGCTGGCTCTGCCCCTAAACCCCAGAAATTTGCTGCCATTGGTTTGTGTGTTGGTACTTGTTAGGGTAAAATTGCAAAGGATGAAGTGGTCTGCTTTGAGCTTGTTGTTGTACTGTATGATTTGCTGGTACTTTAGTGGATAAGGAGAAGCGTACATACAGTATCTACAAGGCTGTGCATGTGGACACAACAGTAATCAAGGCTCTGAATTCTCTGCAAGGCATCCCTTGTCAATTTGCTATCAATTATAGGGCCATCCACCTTTTCCTTCTCTTCCATATGAAAGGAACATCACACACTGCTCACACCCTATAGAGCCCCAAGTAGCTCGATCTGCACCCTACTAGTGATGTTGGGATGCCTGTCTGAATTATGTAAGGCATCATATCATGAAGTACATATGTTATGATCAGGCCAGTGTGGTTGTACAAACACCACAATATTGACTGTACTGGAATGGAATATCAAAGATTGTCATTTCAAGGGCCCTACTTAATAGAATAGAATTTGTGCTGTGGTGCTCTATTAGATAATGACATAGGGACAGAACTTCGTTGAAGAATGCTGGTATAGAAGGACAGAGAATTATTAAGCTCTGGAACGTATTTTTCAGAGGTTGTGGAAGAGCGGATAGTGTAGCTGGTTTTAAGAAAGGTTTGGACAATTTCCTGGAGGAAAAGTCCATAGTCTATTATTGAGAAAGTCATGGGGGAAGCCACTGCTTGCCCTGGATTGGTAGCATGGAATGTTGCTACTCCTTGGGTTTTGGCCAGGTACTAGGGACCTGGATTGGCCACCGTGAGAACAGGCTACTGGACTTGATGGACCATTGGTCTGACCCAGTAAGGCTAATCTTATGTTCTAAAGAATGACACAGGATGGTTTCTCACGGTTATTTGTGGGGATAGAGACAGAGAGACTTGGTGGAAGGAGATGGGTTGTTCACCCTCTCCAGGGTGGAGAGAATGAGAGGGCACTCTGAGGTTAGGGGGGGATGGATTCCTTGCAGGCATAGGGAGGTTCTTCTTCACCCGGGGAGTGGTGGAGGGCTGGGGCGCTCTTCCAGAGGCTGTTGTGGGGGGAGCACACTCCAGGGATTCAGGATAGGGTTGGGCAGGTTCCAGCTGAACCAGAGCGTGCGCAGGTGGAGCTGGTCTCGGTTGGGGCACTGGTCTTTGGCCTGAGGGCCACCACGTGAGCGGACTGCTGGGCACGATGGACCACTGGTCTGGCCTAGCGGCAGCAATTCTTATGTTCTTATGTACCACTCATTCAGGAAATCGTTAAAAACCCACTTATTTGACAAATTTACCTGACCCTTCAATTCGGATCTACACCTACCTCATCTCATATGTTTCCCCCCACCCCCACCTAATTTTGCCCTGTCTCAAAACTGTCCATCTACCCCTTCCCATATCTAACTGATGTTACCTCACTGTCCTTACAGCACCTCTTGTTGTACACCGTCTTGAACTGAAAAGTATGACGGGATATAAATAAAGCTGCTATTATTATTATACATTGATTCACTCATTGAGCCACACAATGCCACTTTTTACACATCTAAAAAAAAGTATTTTCCCCCTCATTTTACAATATTGTCTTTTTTCCTTCTATTTGCACCTTTGCTTTTCTGACTACTTTACCTGCTTCCCTTTGCTTTTCTAGATATTGTTGCCTGTTTTTCTACTTCTGTGTCTCTTATAGTTTATGAAGGTTAACATCTCTTTCTTCTTTTCAACTACTATATTTGAGGACCAAAGTGGCCTTCCTTTCCTCTTAGTTTTATCTACTTTCCTCTATAATAGCTCCTTTCAATTTTGCTGGTTTTCTCCTTCCCCAAAATATTCCCATTCTGTTAACATCTCTTTGAGTTAATCCCCTATCTTGACTAAATATTCCTAAAGTCTAACACCTTCACTTTTGAAAAACCAAGTATGTCTTAATATTAAACCACAGTAAAAGAAGAGAAAATCAAATACATTCAAAGATGCAGAAGACAAAAATTTCAAAGGGACTGACCAAATGGACAGAGCTGGGAGACCCAATTTATGGCGTTCATTTTGGAACAAAAATTCAATTACTACCCAATAAAATAAGATATCTAGGCTCAACACATGCTATGTTTTTGCACTGTCGCCTTCATTAGTAGAAAATGCATTGATTTCATACAGGTTTGAAAAAACATCAAGAAAGTCTATTTTCTACTTCCTTCTTCCCAGCCTCCAGGAAAATTTCAGGAGACTATTGGCAAAATGATCCTCGTAGTGAAAATTGTGTGTTCTTTCTCTCGGAAATCTTTTCCTGCTTGCAGAACTGCTATTTGATCCTCATTGCACTCCCTTTCTAACCACTGTTTGGCTGGATCTGTAAGCTAGGTTCAGTGGCGTACCTAGGGGGGGGCGGGGGGGGCGGGCCGCCCCGGGTACCAGCCCTGAGGGGGTGTTCCCGGCCTTGCCGCTCAGTCCCCCCCCACGCCCGAAGGACCGCTCACCCCACTGACCTTCCAGCACACCTATGAAGCAGCCCGCAGCAGGATCACGACGTCAGCAATCCCTCAGCTGCTTGGGCGCTGCTTCCTGCGCCGCGGTCCCGTCCCTCCTCTGACGTCAGAGGAGGGGGCGGGACCGCGGCGCAGGAAGCAGCTCCTAAGCAGCGCAAAGATAGCTGACGTCGCGATCCTGCTGCGGCTGCTTCATAGGTAGTGCGGGGAGGCCAGGGGGGCGAATGGTCCTTCGGGGTGGGTCGGGGCATCAGGCCTTCAGGGTGGGGCGGGCGGGCGGGCAGGCAGACTTTCAAGGGGGAGGGGGGTGACAGGCAGGCAGGCAGGCCTTCAAGGGGGGGTGCAGGTCTTCGGGGGGGGGTGCAGACCTTCAAGGGGGTGCAGGCCTTCAAGGGGGGGACAGGCAGGCAGGCCTTCAAGGGGGGGACAGGCCTACAAGGGGGGGGGGACAGGCCTACAAGGGTGTGCAGGCCTACAAGGGGGGGGGGACAGGCCTTCAAGGGGGGACAGGCCTTCAGGGGGGGTGCATGCCTTCAGGGGGGGGTGCCGACCTTCAAGGGGGTGCAGGCCTTCAAGGGGGGGACAGGCAGGCAGGCCTTCAAGTGGGGGGACAGGCCTTCGGGGGGGTGCAGGCCTTCGGGGGGGGGTGCAGACCTTCAAGGGGGTGCAGGCCTTCAAGGGAGGGGACAGGCCTTCAAGGGGGGGACAGGCAGGCAGGCCTTCAAGGGGGGGACAGGCCTACAAGGGGGTGGGACAGGCCTTCAAGGGGGTGCAGGCCTTTGGGGGGGTGCCAACCTTCAAGGGGGGGTGCAGGCCTTCAAGGGGGGGGGACAGGCCTTCAAGGGGGGACAAGCAGGCAGGCCTTCAAGGGGGGGACAGGCCTACAAGGGGGTGGGACAGGCCTTCAAGGGGGTGCAGGCCTTTGGGGGGGTGCCAACCTTCAAGGGGGGGGACAGGCCTTCAAGGGGGGACAAGCAGGCAGGCCTTCAAGGGGGGGTCAGGCCTTCAAGGGGGGGACAGGCCTACAAGGGGGTGGGACAGGCAGACCTTTAAGGGGGGACAGGCCTACAAGGGGGTGGGACAGGCAGACCTTTAAGGGGGGATAGGCCTTCAAGGAGGGACAAGCAGGCAGGCCTTCAAGGGGGGGTCAGGCCTTCAGGGGGGGGACAGGCCTTCGGGAGTGCAGGCCTTCGGGGTGGGTGCAGGCCTTCGGGGTGGGTGCAGGCATTCGGGGTGGGTGCAGGCCTTCGGGGTGGGTGCAGGCCTTCAGGGGGGGACAGACCTTCAGGTGGGGGGTACAATCCTTCGGGGAGGGTGCAGGCCTTCAGGGATGGGGTTTAGGCCTTCAGAGGGGGACAGACCTTCGGGTGGGAGGTAAAGTCCTTCGGGGGGGTGCAGGTCTTCAGGGGTGGGGTGTAGCCCTTCGGAGGGGGGACAGACCTTCGGGGGAGGGGGGTCCTGGTGTAAAAGTACACAGAGGGAGAGAGGGAAGGGGGGGTTCAATGATACGTGCATATGCCAGACTTTGGGGGTTAGAAATAATGGGTCTAAAAACAGAGGAGTGGGAGAGAGATGGTGCATAATGGGATTTAGGGAGGGAAGGAACAGAAAGGGAGAGAACTTGGAAACAGGGGATGGTGTGGAGGGGGGATAGAGATACTGGATAGGAGGATAGTTGGGAACAGAAAGGGAGAGATGGTGGATCCTGGGGTGGTGGGGAGTTGAGAAAAGGTGAATCTGTGGATGGAGACAAAAAAAAGGAAAGATGCCAGATCTCCGGGAGAGGGAAGGGAAACGGAAGGGGAGAACAGAGATGGCAGACGGATGGTTAGCACGGAGAAAGGAGACCCTGGCAAGCAAGACAACAAGAGCCTGGGACCAACAAGATTTGAATATTGATCAGAGAACAAAAGGTAGAAAAAATAATTTTATTTTCTGTTTTGTGATTACAATATGTTAGATTTGAAAAGTGTACATGAGACAGCTTGAAATGGGAACTTTTCTATTTTTGTGAATGGCAAGGCTGAGTTCAGTTAAAATATATGCTTTATAAGAAAATATAATAATGTGTTTTATAAAGTTTATAAGCATTGCTGGCATACTAGGTGAGGTGTTCCTAGTGTTGGTGGTGGTGGTAGCATGTCAGTGTGTTGAGAGGAAGAGGTAGTCTGGGAAATTCTGCTGAGCAAACTCTGGGCCCATTTCCACCCCCAGTTAGTCCACTCCACTCAACTGGTTCACACACTGAGTGGGTCTTTGGGTGTTATTTCTGGGTAGTTGTTTTAGAATCTCTTCCAGTGGTTTGTCAGTATCTCCTTCTGGTCCAAGGAAGGAAACTTTGTCAACCTTAGCATTGACCTTCAGAATATGTTTGTAACAGCGCTGCTTGTGTGGCATTAGGCTATGTAGTGATCGAAAGAAAAAAACAGACCTTTGCACATTTTTGCACTATATGGTGGGTGTATGAGGAGATTCATTTCCTGCACAGTTAAGTCCATGTGAAGTTACCTTGTGCTGTATTTGACATCTAGCAAGGTCTCTGTTTGGAAGGAAAGATCTAAGCTTAAAAATGAAGTGGCCAGAAGTTATGTTAAAAGTAGATAGCGTAGCTGGTTTTAAGAAAGGTTTGGACAAATTCCTGGAGGAAAAGTCCATTGTCTGTTATTAAGACATGGGGGAAGCGTCTGCTTGCCCTGGATTGGTGCACTCAGCAGCAACAAATACTAGTTTTGGCTGGCTCTTTCCCCGCATTTCTCCTCTCTTCCCCACGATTTAATATCCAGTTCAGGCAGTAAGTAAATGCATCGGCAGGGGGGGTCTGGTAAGTCTTGGGGGCTGGGGATGGAAGGTGAGAATCAATTCTGTAGGCTATCAGAAATTTGCTTAATTATCTACTCACACAGAAAAGCAGTAAAGTCAATAGGTTCTCTGAGTGGGAACAACCTGTTTGATCTTGCACTCTTGTGATTGACCAATTGTTTATCACTGTTTAATTTATCACATTGATTAATTTGAGCACACCTGAGGTGTCCTATGATGGTGTGCACTGCAGGCAGAGGAGCCTTATTGTGTAAAGCACTGGAGAATTCTCTCCTCTCGCTTACCTCTCACGCTGAGGACACCCTGCTTCAGTATAATCATTTATATGATTTATCTTATAAACATTATTACGTGGTCTTTTCCTCAAGTGCTGAGACATCAGGTTGTTCCCACTTGGAGAACCTATTGACTTTTACTGCTTTTCTGTGTGGCTTTAACATTTTTGCTATTCAGTATACCTAAACTATTATTCAGTAGAAAAAATTTGGTTTGTTCAATCAAATCCTGTGTGGACATTGGACTTCTATGAGTGAATGTTCTGCTTGATTGAACAAACTAAATTTTTTCTACTGAATAATAGTCTAGGTACAATGAAAGTAAATAGCAAAAATGTTTGAGTAGATAATTAAGGAAATCTTTTTCATATTGCTTGCTTATGGACTGGGAAAAAAGACTGTTCAAGCAAATGTCTCCAGAACTGCTTTAATGGAAAAATGTGATTTTTTTTTTTTAAGTACTTTGTGAAATTTATTGTTGTTGTGAAATTTATTGTTATACTTTGTTTAAACTTAAAAAGCGGTGTCATTAACAGTGAATCTAATCGAAAAATCGATTCAACAGGGTGAATCGAATCGAATGAAATATTTTTCTCTGAATCGGGCAGCACTATTGGCTACCATGAGAATGGGCTACTGGGCATGATGGACCATTGGTGTGACCCAGTTAGGCTATTCTTATGTTATGTTCTCATCTGTAGGGGCCTTTGTTTTCACTTCTTATTTTAATGTATTTTTTTCCTGGGAACTTATCAGTGTTTTTTTATAATGGGAACAAAAATGGAAGAGAATTAATGTGTGTGGAATGGGGGGGTAACTAATTTCTTCAGCTAAATAATTCAATCCACTTCAAACAGACATAGGAGAACTCACGCACCATTCACACACCCTCCAACCAAAAACGTCAAAAGAAAAAAACTGTTCGACAACCTCCTAGCCATTCGAGCTGCAACACTTGACCCCCAACTCTACAACCTATTGACCTCGACCACAAACTACAAAACCTTAAAAAAAGAAATAAAAACCCTTCTATTCAAAAAACACATAAAACCAAACTAACATAATCAGAACTGTCCCAAGCATCACCTGCAACTACTCCATATGTACTTCTGATGTCATGACAATTCAGACATAATTTATGTTATGTTATGTTTGGAATAATAGTTACATAAATGAGGTTCAATAAAAGAAAATTTTCACTGCCTGTTTCTATTCTGACCATTTATTCCATTTCATGGTTATTGCAAAAAAAAAAAAAAAATTTTACATGGGGGGGGGGGGGGGTGTGTCAAAAAATGATGGGCCCCAGGTGCCACATACCCTAGGTACGCCACTGGCTAGGTTAGACATGGCTTTTAGGGTCTGATGGTTTACCTGTAGATTTGTCTTCCTCCCCTCCAGTGTAGTAATCTAGCAGTGTGATAAGTAAGGTGAAATTAACAGTTACTGGTAAGTTTGTTTTCTTTCTTGAGTTCTGCCAGACCATCTATAAAGCCATGGCTCATTCAGTTATCTTTTTTTGTAATCTTTGATTAATGAGTTTCTGTTAGCAATCCTGTCTATTGCTGGAGTGTCATCACACCAAGAGACTGGCGTTTACTTTAATTTTCTAGAGATACCTCGGGAATTGGAGGAAGAGTGAGGCTGAGTAGTATCCCTTGATGATTTGATTACATTTTTTACCTTGACATGAGTAGGCTTAGTCCCTCTGCCACCCTGTATAGAGAAAGGGCATGTCATCAGAAATATGCTCTCTCTATCCATCTGCCAGTAAGAAAACATGAAGTCATAATCCATGCATCCTGACTGGTCTGACAGGACTCAAGAAAAAAGATTAGATATCTCCAGGATTAGGGGAACTGAGGCTGATGCAGGACTAACTTTTACGGTCTGTACCCCACAAATGGGGAAAAAGTAGGTGAAGCTTCAGCAACTCCAGAGTTGTATATCACTTTGTTATATGCTGCAAGTGAGAGTGCTATGCAGCTCATGAGAGAGGCGAAGACATCTTGACTGTAAGTTGAACATTTGGGCTACAAAAACCCGAGGGAACGGTACAGTTTAATGGGTGAAGAACTTAAGTTGACGGCAGAAGAGTGGGACTTGGGTGTGATTGTATGTGATCTTAAGGTGGCAAACAGGTTGAAAAGGTGATGGCGAAAGCTAGAAGGATGCTAAGGAACATAGGTATGGCCAGTAGAAAAAAGGAGGTATTGATGCTCCTGTATAAGACTGGTGAGACCTCATTTAGAATATTGTGTACAATTCTGGAGACTGCATCTTCAAAAAGATATAAAAAGGATGGAGTCGGTCCAAAGGAAGGCTACTAAAATGGTGCATGGTCTTTATCATAAGGTGTATAGGGACAGACTTAAAGATCTCCATATGTATACTTTAGAGGAAAGGTGGGAGAGGGGAGATATGATTGAGACGTTTAAATACCTACTTGGTATAAATGTGCCTGAGTCAAGTCTCTTTCAATTGAAAGGAAACTCTGCATTGAGAGGGCATAGGATGATGTTAAGAGGTGATAGGCTCCAGAGTTATCAAAGAAAATACTTTTTTACAGAAAGGGTGGTAGATGCGTGGAACAGTCTCCCAGAAGAAGTGGTGGAGACAGAGACTGTGTCTGAATTCAAAAAAGCATGGGATAGGCATATGGGATCTCTTAGAGAGAGAGGAAGAGGTAATGGTTACTACGGATGGGCAAACTGGATGGGCTATTTAGCCTTTATCTGCCATCATGTTTCTATGAAGTATGGCTATATACAAGGTGCTATCATGTTTGGCTGCCTATATGGTTGACATGGTGGAGACTTGACAACCAGCATTTAAGCATGAATGACTAGGGCCCACACAGTGATGGGCGCAGCTCTAACCACCTCGTTAGGCAGACTAGATGGACCATATGGGTCGTTATCTACTGTCATTTATTGTATTAATGCAAAATTTACAAGTAAATGAAAAAATACTTTACCTTTGCCCATGTAGCTTTCTTTAATCATTATCTATTAGGTCTGCTGTATTACCAAGCCAGTCAAAGCCTCTAGCATTGTGTTCTGCTTTTGGATGAGCTGTGTATTATTGTAATCTGTACTGTAATTTGCCATTTAAGGTCTTCAAATTGTTTTGCTCAAATGCAGCCTATACTGTTGAGCTTACTTTACGTACATGCAGGGCCCCAGTGTCTCTAGGAAATAAGATATCACTTTATCATCCTGTGAGTTAGGTTTGTCCTGAATGTTTTAAAGGCCTTCGTAAATCAAGTGGTTAATAAAATTGTCCTGGTCTGGTTGTGGTCCATTAATCATGTATTACTTGGTAAAAAAAAAAATAAAATAAAAAAACCCACCCCAAAACCCAGAATCCAACCTCTTCTCAGGTAGGATACTTATAGTATAGTTCTAAAGACCTCTTTCACTAGAAGACTGGCTAGGTCCATACTTGTTGAACATATTTAATAGTGGTTATTGAATAAAGAGTCAGTAGACAGGAACTTCCTTCAGTATCAGAATCTAGGATGAATTTATTACTCAATGTTTTAATTTAGTTGAAAACTATTTGTCAAGTTGAACTCCCTTTTCCCACCTAAAGAATATGGAAAATCTTTGGTGCTTGATTTTTTTTTTTTTAACCAAAAATACTGAAACCATTAAATGATATTTTAAAATGCTATGTGAAGTATTTATTTTCTCTCTTTTTTTAAATACCCTTATAGCTTGAAACTCTCAAGAGCCATCTTGATCTTGCCAAAGAAACTGAAAATGATGAAGCCATCATAAATAACATTTACCATCCAGAGAAGAGCCCCAGGTTTACCAAAAACAAACTGAGAGACCGAGCCTCTGTGGCTGAGAAAGTGAATAATGATGTTAAAGGTGAAGAAAATAGGCAAGTAAAAATAACAAAGAAGAAAAAGAAAGCAGTGAAAGAGGAGGAGCAAAATATGGAGGAAGAAACTGTGTGTGTTACTGAATATCAAGTCTCAGAAAGGGAGCTGAATAATATTCAGAGGGTGAAAATAGAACAACTAACTCACCAAGATGAACCTCAGCAGCTGACTGAGAAAAAGAAGAGGGTAAGAAATATAAAAGGTCAGCAAAAGATGACTGAAAAAGAAGATAAAGAGCAACTGATTAAAGCATATGAGCTTCAGGTATCTGAAGAAGAGATAAGTGCAATTAGAGAGAAAATTAAAAAGAAACTCAAGGAACAGATGACAGAGTTAACATCAAATGTTCAAAACCAGAAAGTTCTGTTGAACAATGAAATAAGTAAGAAAAAGATGAAGAAAAAAGAAATACTGTTTGACCCAGAAGCTGAAACAAGGTACTGTATCAAAGTGTAATTTTAATATACTGTCTGGCATCCAAATGTTCTAGTCCTTGTTATGATATGTAGATGAAGAGCAAAGCTACAGGATATGCTGAAATGAAAGCACATGGTATGCAAAGGGAAGACTTTTTTTCTCTTCCTTTCTTAGTAAGTCCTAGCTATTTGATACTATGACTCTGCTCTTTGCTAGCTGCCAGCTGAGATAAATTGTTTAACATGGTTTCTCCTTTTTTTTTTCTTTTTAATCATGTAGAGATCAATTTTCAAGTAAATTTTTGTGGTTATAAAGCTTTGTAATCCATTTTAATTGACTGTCTAAAAATTGCCCTTTCTCAAAGTGGCTAAAACTTCCTGCATTGTTTTCATATTATGCATTCTTATAGAGGAATTGATCAAGCGGGCTAACCAATTTAGCGCACGCGCTCAATGCTAAGATTCCCATTGTATTCATACGGGCGTCCTAGCATTTAGCAAGCACAAATCGTTAGCAGTGCTCTAAATTGTTAACACTCCTTGATGAATTTTCCCATTAGTGGAGGCATTCCTGAGTGCATTTTTAGGTTAGGGACAGATGAACAGTATGCTTACAGATGGCATTTTAAAATCTTTATGCATGCTTATCCAGTAAAATTATTTTGTTAAATATCATTGAGTCAGTGACAACTCTGGGTAGCTGACTTTTTTGTCAGGCAGCTAATCGATTCTGTTATGTCCTTTCTGGATTCCATATGCTAGGTGTTCAATCCCAACCTACAATCTGGGAGTTGCAGAAATTCAACACTTTTCTGAGCACATGCTCCTCCCCCTTATACTGGGAACTAGAGCCATATCCAGTTTCAATTTCTGCAAGCAATCCGTGCAGAAGTCTTTTTGAATTGCTCTGCTTCTTTTTCTTATTTTTACACATAAAGTTCATTTTTTTTCAGTGGCTTCAGTACCTTGAGACCCCTTTCCGGTGGTCCTCTGTCAGAGGAAAGGATGCAGTCCTACAGAGCCGGACTGCTGCTTCACTGAGAAACTTCTTGGACTCTGGGTCCGTTCCCCTGGGAGTTCGCTTGGGTTTAAGCACAGGCTGTATGCATCCAGAGCAAACCCCTCCCCCTGGGTTTCAGGGCACAGGCTGCGTTTCTTGCCCTGATCGCATGGAGAGGATCTGTGGGGATGGAGGTTACAGTCAGTGTCTGGCAGTCCGAAGATCTTCTAGTCATTTTGGAGCAGTTTCTGAGGCAGAAAAATCATTTTCCTCCATTCAGCTGCTGTGAAAGTGCTGACAGGCTGGCACTGCTGAGACTGAATAAAACCTCCATTATTTTTTATGGGAACTTGGTGGGTGGCTTGTTAAATGTTTTAAAAATAATTTTTCCTAATTTCTGAGGGTAGGGTTCAAGTCCCCCACCTCTCCAGACACCAAATCACTATTTTTTATTTTCTGATTTTGGGTTGTTGTTTTTTTTTGCCATTTTTGGAGGAAATTTACTGGTGACAACCATCTTGTATGTTAAATGATCTTTTTTTCAAAGTTTTATTTCTGCTTCAAAACCCCTCAATTTGATTAAAAATCATTTGGGATAGACTCCCTAGCCCCTAATCTGTTGAATGTGTATCTTGGTTGTGCTGGATCTACGACTGTATACCATGTGCCGCAGCATGCTGGGGGAGGGGGAAGGAACTTTGGACTTTGCCTCCTTCGGGTCCTCCAGGGCTAGGGAGCAAGTTTGGGTCCACGATTTCAGGGAAATATCTCACCCAGAGACCATTCTGGAGTTTGGTGCCAAATGCCTGTGTTCCAAGTCTGGGGACTCTTTTAGCACAGAGCGAATGCCTCAGCAGGGTCCTGCAGTGCTCACGGTGTGGTTTTCACCGGACTTTTTTTGTGGGGCTCCTCTGGAAAATTTATTCTTTGGACCCAGCTCATTGGACGCAGCCGGCGGGCACGTCAGTTTTTCCTAGCCCAGTTGCACCAGTGGCAGAGCTCCCTTTTCAGGAGTCCTTTCATCTGGCTATGGCAGAGCTTGATTGTATTAAGCCAATTGGATATTATGCTGCTTTTGTCTCCTGGCACTGCTTTTGTTTTGGATCTGGCTGATACCCTTGCTGGAACTAGTCCGTATGGTCACTCTGGAAGTTCGGTTTTGGTTGAGGTCCCCTCCATCAGTAGGTCTTTTATGCATGGATTTGTCCACTTTTACTGCTGGGGTTGTGAAAGAGCAAAAAAAAAAAAAAATCTCTTCCTTTTTCCACCATCCACAGCTTCTTGGTCTGGTTACAGGCAATAGGATGCCCAGGCTGCTCTTTCCAGCTCTCTCAAGCTAAGTTTTAAGTTTTCTCTGCTGACTCCTGTTGTTCATCAGTTTTGAGCTCCCTAAAGTGGATTCCACCGTGGCGCAGGATACCTGGCGCATAAACCGCTCTAGTGTTGGAGTAGTGTTTAAGGACTCCCAGGATAGCCGTGGATATTTTATTTAAAAAAAAAAAAAAAAAAAGAGAACATTTTTGAAGTGGCTTCAGGCTTCAAGGTATTGGCAGCCTTTATGGTGCGTGCCTGTCATGCAAGATTGCGCAAGATGTCCTCTGCAGAAGTGAATGTTTGTTCCTAGCTAGTGAAGGAACTAAGGCCAATGCTGGGCAGACTTGCACAGTCTGTGTCCCATATATGGACATTTAGCTGAGGACTTGCTGGGGAGGGCTTCAATGCCTGGAATGGTTTAGATGGGCTGGAGTGAGTTTTGATGGAGACTCCAGTAGATGGGACCTAAGCATACTACTAGGCAGAGCTTGGGGTTTCTGACCCAGAAATATCTAAGAAAAAGGACCATTTAAATTAAATGATTAATTTTTAACCTGCGGTATTTCAGTATCGTAGGTTACTGATTCCTGTGGAAGAGAAAATAACACTGCTTGTAAGCCACCTTACAATTTGGCAGCCCAATTCTTCAGGGTGATAAAATAACCCTAGGTTTTAGTTTTGTTTATGATGAGCCCTCTGTCTCCACTGAAGTTATTAGGTTGTCTTGTTATCTCTATTGCCTCTGATTCTTCTCAGCCACCAACAATATTCTTTCTCCAAGGTTTGTTCTCAAATCAGTTGTATGGCCAGGTTAATTGGCTGTATCTTGGATGAAGCTCATTCTTGGCTATTGAAGGGGTACTGGTCTTCCCTTTCCTCCTACAATCCTGAGTCTTTTGCTGTGTTGCTCCCTCGCTTTGGAATTTGTTTTCTGTTACTCTTCATCTGGAGTCACTCAGAATAAACAATGGAAACAAGTCCACAAATCGACAGATCAACAAAGCATAAGGACTTGTAATAGGATAATATTTACAAAATAGTAGAGAACTCTCAGATACCTGTGCTGTTAAATCATAAGTGATTTTTTTCTTAACAGTTGATGTACAGGTTGAAGATATCATTCATTGAGTTCATTAAGTTCTTTTTTTGTTCTACGTTTTTATAAAGTGCAAATACTTAGTGCAAACAACTTAAATATAAAGTGCTATTGTGCTACTGAAAACCAAAACTGCACTTATCTTTGCAAATTAGCTGTAGTAGTATGTTATGCTCGGTTGTGCCCAGCGGGACCCGTTTCACCTTGTATTCGGCTTCTTCATATATAGGTCTTAATATAAGGCTTTAACAACTACAAGAAACATATCACAATGTTAAAAGATTGAACAATATTGTAAATATTTATCAGTTAAAACACGTACTTACTGGGCAGCTCTACTCCTCCGTTATAAAGTAGAAAATGGCACTGACACTGCTAGTACGCCATGCATGCGCTTAAAACAAAACTTCATTAATTATTCATGACGCGCAAGTGTAGTTATAGCTACAAACAACTGATATCTATAATAATAAAATGCTAAGCGAGCATGCGCACTCACTGTGTGTTCCCTGAGATCTGATCTGTCAGGATGTGCCGGCAAGAGTGCGCATGCGCGCTTACTACGTATCCGAAGGTGCGCTAGAGACGCGACAGGCACGTTTGGCGGCGGGACATTTAGAAGCAGCCACAGAGGGGGAAAATAAAAGTGTACCATAGTCGTCAGAGGGCGCGGGGCAGCGGTCCAGGAGTGACAGAAAAGGAGAAGCGAGAGTTGGTGTCACTCGGAGACGGCTGCCGCAGCCCCTGTCACCGCCTAGGCCTCCCGGCTACTCACAAACACCCTCCGAAGGGCTGGGGCACAAAGAGCGCCTCCTGCCCCCCCTCCTCCCCGGGACAAACCGAGAAACGGAGTTGGCCCGGCCTCCGCGACAGACCCGAGGAGCCCAGCAACTTTCCGCCCCGGCTCTTGCGCTGACCCCGCCACCCGGGACCCGAGTCCTTTGCCGCCGCCCTCCCTTCCCTTGCCTTCCCGCGGTCCCGACTATGAACCTGGTGATTCCAGCACTGTGTGCAGCAGTCTTCACACGCTGCTTCGGGCCCTTCTACTGCCCTGATTTTCTCTGCCACGTCTCTGATGATGTCATCAGGGACGTGACAGAGTAAATCAGGGCAGTAGAAGGACCCGAAGTAGCGTGTGAAGACTGCTGCACATGCTGCTGGAATCGCCAGGTTCGTAGTCGGGACTCCGGGAAGGGAAGGGGGGGAGGCGGTAAGGGACTAAAGGAGCCGGACAGACCGCGGGAAGGGAAAGGGGGTAGAGGAAACGCTACTGCTGCTGCACAGGAAAGTGGTGTGGGGGGAGGGAAATGGAGGGGGAGGGAATGCTGCTTTGGCTGCTGCACAGGGAAGTGATGGGAGAGAAATGCTGCTGCATAGGAGGCAGGGAGAGAGACAGATAGATAGAAAGACAGACAGACAGACAGACAGTGGGAGGAAGGGAGACAGAAAGAAAAGAAGAAAGACACAGGGGCAGGGAGTTACACAGAAAGACAGACAGACAAAGGTGGCCAGGGACAGAGACAGACAGAAAGAAAGACAGCGGGAGGAAAATATAAAAGATATTGAAAAAGGGTTATGAAACCTAAACAATGATAAGAAAAAATGGTATGTTGGCATGTCCACACGATCTTTCAAGACCAGAATGAGCGAACACAAATCAAATTTAAAATGTGAAAGACTTACCGGTAATGCTCCTCTTGTCGAACATTGTGGTCTAATGAAACATAAATTCTCTGAATTAAAAAGTTTTTGCTTTGACAAAGAAGTACCTAACATCCGGGGGGGAGACCGTAAAAGAAAGTTGTTGCAAAAAGAGTCCCGTTGGATTTTTAGACTGGGTACTCTGAAACCGGGTGGTTTGGATACCATGGTCGTGTGGAGTTCATTCTTTTAATTTTTTCTAAACATTTTTTAAATCATTGTTTAGGTTGTTTGCACTAAGCATTTGCACTTTATAAAAACGTAGAACAAAAAAAGAACTTAATGAACTCAATGATTGATATCTTCAACCTGTACATCAATTGTTAAGAAAAAAAATCGCTTATGATTTAACAGGACAGGTATCTGAGAGTTCTCTACTATTTCGTAAATATTATCCTATTACAAGTCCTTACTCTTCATCTGGAACCATTAGGAAAGAAATTTAAGTCAGTGATGGTTCTTTTACAAGGCTTCACCTAAAGTCAGTTCTCTCTCTGTATCTTATGATCTGCTCTTCTTTCAAGTCACCTATTGTGTTTCATCTTTATAGTTGTATCTTGGTTTTTGTTTTTTATGCTAAATACATTTCTCTCTCTTGTTTCAGGTTACTGCTCAGTGGTTAGAAGACATTTATTTTTTGTTGATTTTAATCTGTAGTTTATTCTGGTTTTGTACACTACAATGAAGTGTATTTTTTTGTTATTTTTTTTTTAGGAGTTTTTTTTGCTAATGGTGGTATTTCAAATGTGAAAATAAAAAAATAGGGCAAGACAGCCATATTTTTGTGTCTGTCTAATACCATGTAAAAATGCTTGTAGTTATGATTGTATTTCTTCCAGTTTAATATTGCTGTTAAGATGTGTGAAAAATTTGATTACTGATAGTGATGTGTGTCATTTTGCAGTGCTGTGTCCATCTCTGAACTGCAGGGTGAACCTATAGAAGAACACAAAAGCTCACAAATGAAGTTGGCAGGCAAGGTGCTTTCTTTGGACTGTGTGCAAGGAGAAGAAAAGAATGCAGAAGAACAAAGGGCTGAAGGATATGTGGATCAACAGAAAAGTAAAGTAAAGAAAGTAAAAAAGAAACCCAAAAAAGGTTGGAATAACAAAATGTTTGTTTGTACAGTTTTCTTAGTGAAATAGTCATTCTTTTAAATGTTTAGCAATCAGGAGCACTGTTTATATGAGTCATAGTTTATATTATTTAATAGTATTTATTAACTGCCTTTTACATGGAGATTTACCCATTGCGGTTTACAATACATTGAATAATAATCAGGTACTCCCTATCTGTCATGGCAGACTCACAATCTAAGGCCCCCTTTTACAAAGCAGCACTAGCAGTGCCATATGGCAAAAGCTCTGAAGCCCTTTAAATTTCTATGGGCTTCGGGACATTTACTAAAACATTTTGTAAAAGGAGCAGGCTGGAATCGAACTCAATTTCAGGGTGCTGAGGCAGCAACACTAACTACTAGGCCACTCCTCTACAATAGTTGATTCTCTGTTGCAGAAATCGTAGCTAAATATTTTCAAAATGTATTTTTGGTAATGAATTCAGGTTACAGTAGCTTTTGTATTCTACTGAAAGGTGAATCTTCTCAGTCAATGAATGTGAATTTGAATAAAGTCGAGAATTATCGTGCAGTAGCGAGTATTCCATGGCAGGCAAAATTGCTGGAATTTATAGTGTATCAATAGTTTGTTGATTATATATCTACTAAAGGTTTCCTGCACCCTACACAACATAGGGCCATATTCACTAACCTGCCTGATTGGGCCCTATTCGGAGGAACGCCCCCATCTGCCTGCCTGGATCGCTGGTGTGCAATCCCTGCGCATGTGCAGACCATCTGCTTTCCCTGCAGATGGTCTGCGCATGCATTTTGTTTCGGTTTGTTGTTTGTTTGTTTTTTTGCGGGCCCTCTCCTCCTGCTATCCCCAGCGGCGGCAGCCTCTTCCTTCACGCGGGCTGGCTCTCCTGCTCTCCCCTTCCAGCCAATCTTGCTGCCCAGACTCTCCTACTCTCTGCCGCCTTCCCTGCAGTGCAAGCCGGGGCTGCATTGTGGCGTGCAGCCCCGCTTTAAACCCACGGGCTCACACTGCCGGGAAGGCGGCAGAGAGTAGGAGATCAGGGCAGAAAGCAGGGCTGGAAGATCGGGGCAGAGAGCAGAGCAGGGACAGGAGCCGCACGTTTCGTTTTCAGGGCTGTAAGATCGGGGCAAGTAGACAGGAGACATAGGGCAGAGCAGGGCTGGAAGATCAGGGCAAGCAGGCAAAAGACACGGGGCAGAGCAGGGCTGGAAGTTCCTATCTGTCTCTTTGGAATATTCAGATGTCTCAAGCTTTCACTCTGCATTTTCACTAGCACATCCAAGAAGGTGATTTGCCTGCATCACCATTCCCGTCCCTGCAGATAACTGCGGGAAACCATCCCATGTCATTCTTTAGTGTCTATTTCAACCTCAGTCCTTCTACACCAGCTTCTTCATTGCAAGGCTTTGAGAGTAAGTGGTTGTGCCCATTCATACTCTGATTCTTCCCTTCTTTCCTAAAATTACATGGAGATGGTTTCCCGTGGTTATCCGCAGGGACAAGAACAGTGATGAATTTTATCACCATGTCAATCTCTAGTACTAAGCTAAATCGACTTGTACTCGGATCGACTTATATTCGAGTATATACAATATATTGAAAAATAAAACATTTTTGAAAACTCTTTTCTTTCCTACCGAAGTAGATAAATTATTGAATGCTCCTAATAGATAGGTTAGGGGATTATAGAGGGAATGACAAAACATGCTTTAATAAGTTTGGAATATGGATAATTCACGCTTCTTACACTTACTGTATGTAATTTTGGAGGTTTTGAAAAATGGACCTTTCTAACTGCATCCATTTTCTATGCTTGCAGATATGGGTGATACTGCAAAACCTGATGTAGAAGATTCACAGGAAATGACTCCAGGCAAATCTAGCTATGTGATTGATGACACTTTAGTACTGGGAGTTAACATTCATCGAACTGATAAGCTGAAAACAGATCTCATGGTATCAAATCCTATGGTCAAAATTCATGTGATTGATGAAAGAACTGGATTATACGTCAAAAAAGAGAATAGGTAATCCTGCTTATTCATATTTCATTTTCAACCTTCATTATTTAAAATGAGTTATCTGGGCTCTCTCAGCTGAATATCGACCCTAAGTATTCACCTGGATAGACAGTGATGTCTTCAAGAATATGCTTAGTACAGGGTCATAAACCATAGACAGTGGAATGGGATGGGCTGCTGGGCCACGACACTACTAACATTTTGTTAACAAAGTATCAGCAACTGGAGAGCTTGTGGGTGGGACTCAAGATTGCTTTGTTTAGCCCTTTTAACTAGAAAGGTATTCTTCTGCACTGAATAAAAGTAAACTTGGAAATAAAATATAATGTAGAGTTCTCATAGCTGTATTGGTTTGATAAGGAAAAAAAACAAACCCCAGAATATTTGAAGGGTGCCATAATTAAACATTTAAGAATATGTCCAGGGCACAAGCTAGACATCTAGGGCTAGACCTGTTTTAATAACGAATAAGTGCCTAAAAGGTGGCCAAGCTGACCAGATGACCAGTGAAGGGGGATGTACATATGACCCCCCCCATTTCCCTAGTTTCATTGACCCCTTCCTCCCTCCAAAGATGTAAATAAAACAGTACATACCTGCCTGTATGACATAAGAACATAAAAATAGTCTTACTGGGTCAGACCAATGGTCCATCAAGCCCAGTAGCCCGTTCTCACAGTGGCCAATCCAGGTCACTAGTACCCATGGTGAAGCAATATTCCATGCTATCAATACAGGGCAAGCAGTGGCTTCCCCCATGTATTTTTCAATAACAGACTATGGACTTTTCCTCCAGGAAATTGTCCAAACCTTTCTTAAAACCAGCTACTTTATTTGCTCTTACCACATCCTCTGGCAATGCATTCCAGAGCATAACTATTCTCTGAGTGAAAAAAAATTTCCTCCTATTGGTTTCCTCCTATTGGTTTTCCCCTAGTCTTTTTAATTTTTGACGGAGCAAAAAATCGATCCACTTATACCCGTTCTTCTCAGCTCAGGATTTTGTAGATTTCAATCATATCTCCCCTCAGCTGTCTCTTTTCCAAGCTGAATAGCCCTAACCGTTTTAGTCTTTCCTCATACAAGAGGTGTTCCATCCCCTTTACCATCTTGGTCACTCTTCTTTGAATCTTTTCTAGTACCACTATATCTTTCTTGAGATAAGGAGACCAGAATTGAACGCAATACTCCAAATAAGGTCGCACCATGGAACAATACAGGGGCATTATGACATTTTTAGTCTTGTTAACCATCCATTTTTTAATAATTCCCAGCATCCTGTTTACTTTTTTGGCCACCGCCGCACATTGGGCAGAAGGTTTCATCGTATTGTCTACAATGATACCCAGATCCTTTTCTTGGGTGCTAACCCCCAAGATGGACCCTAGCATCCGGTAACTGTGATTCAGGTTATTCTTCCCAATGTGCATCACTTTGCATTTGTCCACATTAAATTTCATCTGCGACTTGGACACCCAGTCTTCCAATTTCCTAAGGTCCGCCTGCAATTTTTCACAATCCGCATGTTTTAACAACTTTGAACAGTTTAGTATCATCTGCAAATTTAATCACCTCACTCGTTCCAATTTCCAGATCATTTATAAATAAGTTAAATAGCACCGGTCCCAGTACAGACCCCTGTAGCACTCCACTGTTTACTCTCCTCCATTGAGAAAAATTACATTTAATCCTACCCTCTGTTTTCTATCTGATAACCAATTCCTTATCCACAACTGAACTTTGCCAACTATCCCATGACTCTTTAATTTTCTGAGGAACCTCTTGTGAGGAACTTTATCAAAAGCTTTTTGAAAATCTAGATACACTATATCAACTGGCTCACCTTTATACACATGTTTATTCACACTTTCAAAGAAGTCAAGCAAATTTGTGAAGCAAGATCTCCCTCGGCTGAACCCATGCTGACTCATTAAATCATATTTGTCTACGTGTTCCACAATTTTATTTTTTATAATCATTTCTACCATTTTGCCGGGCACCGAAGTGAGGCTTACTGGTCTGTAATTTCCCAGATCTCCCCTGGAGCCCTTTATAAAAATTGGTGTAACATTGGCCACCCTCCAATCTTCAGGTACCACACATGATTTTAACGACAGGTTACAGATCACTAACAGCAGATCAGCAATTTCATATTTGAGTTCTTTTAGTACCCTGGGATGTATACCATCTGGTCCTGGCGATTTATCACCTTTTAACTTGTCGATTTGGCTCAGTACATCTTCTAGATTCACCAAGATTTCTTTCAGTTCCTTCGCATCATCACCCTTAAAAACCATTTCCGGTTCAGGTAGATCTCTTACATCTTCTTCCATAAAGACCGAAGCAAAGAATTAATTCAGTCTTTCTGCTATGGCCTTATCCTCCCTGAGCACTCCGTTCGCTCCTTGGTCATCCAACAGTCCCACAGATTCCCTCACAGATTTTCTGCTTCTGATGTACCTAAATAAATTACTATGAGTTTTTGCCTCTTTTGCAAGTTTCTCTTCATATTTTTTCTTAGCTGTCTTTATCAATGCTTTGCATCTAACTTGCCAGTGGTTGTGTTTCTTCTTATTTTCTTCATTCGGATCCTTTTTCCATTCTTTAAAGGATTTTTTTTTACTCTAATAGCCTCTTTCACTTCACCTTTTAACCACGCCGGCTCTTGTTTCCTCTTCTTTCCATCTTTGCGGATACGTGGAATACATCTGGATTGGGCTTCCACAACGGTATTTTTAAATAACATCCATGCCTGGTTTACATTCCTAACCTTTTCAACCGATCCTTTTAGCTTCTTTTTAACCATGTTATGGCTAGAGCAGCAAGCAGGTTCCTGGAGTAGCCTGCAGGGTAGTGCAGTCAACTATAGAGATGGGGGACTCAAACCTATACTCTACTGTGGGTGAAGTTTAGAAGGCTCATAGATTCCACCATGTGTAATGGTTACAGTACTTCTACTACTACTATTAGAAATAATAAATAGTAGTAGTAGTAGTAGTAGTAGTAGTAGTAGTACTGTAACCATTACACATTACACATGGTGGAATCTGTGAGCCTTCTAAACTTCACCCACATCCCACACATGAGATGTCAACTGAAGGCATAAGGGCTATTGGTGTGGTGTACATTTGGATCTGGTAGGTTTTGGGTGGGCTTTATAGGGCTCACCATATGGGATTATGGTGAGATGTGTACTAGAAAATGTCACGGTGGCTGTTACCTGCAGCTAGCCGTGGGTAACCCTCTGAAATGGTAGGAGAAATAAAGTGATTGCTGCGGGTATGGGGACAAGGCCATTCCCACCGCAGTTAAGGGAGGGAATGCAGGAGAAGATGTTGAAGGGAAATAGGGAAGAGAGAGTGGGGAGAAGACGCTGAAGGGAAATGGGGAAGAGAGAGTGGGGAGAAGACGCTGACTGGAAATGGGGAAGAGAGAGTGGGGAGAATATGCTGAAGGGAAATGGGGAGGAGAGTGTGGGGAGAAGACGCTGAAGGGAAATGGGGAAGAGAGAGTGGGGAAAAGACACTGAAGGGAAATGGGGAAGAGAGAGTGGGGAGAAGATGCTGAAGGGAAATGGGGAACAGAGAGTGGGGAGAAGACACTGAAGGGAAATGGGGAAAAGAGAGTGGGGAGAAGATGCTGAAGGGAAATGGGGAAGAGAGAGAGGGGAGAAGATGCTGAAGGGAAATGGGGAAGATGCTGAAGGGAAATGGGGAAGAGAGAGAGGGGAGAAGATGCTGAAGGAAAGTGAGTAGGAGAGAGTGGAATAGACGCTGAAGGGAACTGGATGGAGGGAGGGGGTAAAGAAAAAAAAAAGGCACATGCTGGATTGGGGAGACAGATACCAGATCTGAGGGGAGGAAAGGAGGAAAGAAATGCTAAAAACCACCTGGGGGAGGGAAGGAAAGATGGAAGGGAAGAAGACAGAGATGCCAGCCTATGGGAAGAGCAGAGGGAAGAAGATGGGTGCCAGACCAATAGGGGTGTGTGTGGAGGGAGAGATGGAAGGGAGAGGCACAGTAACAGAACATATGGAAGAGGTAGAGAGAAGGCAGACAGTGGATGAAAGGAATTGAATGAGGAGAAGGTGAGGAAAGCAGAAACTAGACAAGAAAGGTAAAAAAAATTATATTTATTTTCTTTTTTATTGCTTTAGAATAAAGTAGTATATTAGTTGTGTTGATAAACATTTATAAACAAAGCCCTGCCAGCTGAAGATCTCTTTCTCTAGTTCGACAGCCAGAACTTTGGTTTCTAAAATGTCAATTGTACAGAATATTGTTTCTTTTTATACTTTAATAAAATAAGTTCAGTATAAAATTATTCGTGGCTTGTGTGGATGGGATCAGATGGTTTGCGGGGATGGGGCGGGGATGGGGACTGAGTTTGCGGGAACAGGACAGGGGCCGAGCTCATGGGGATGAGGTGGAGATGGAGACAAATTTTTTTCCCTGTGTCATTTTCTAATGTGTACTTGTGAAGTTTGCCACAGTGCCCCCCACCTTATGGTGCCCCATTTCTCTGCTGGGATGTCTATACAAATGCTGGCCCCTCCTACATTCCAATGGCTGGTTTTGTACATTTTTACTTTGGATGTGTACAAAAAAATACATAAAATATAACAAAATAATACACACGACATATCTGAATCTTAAAACAACTCAAATTATTTAAAAAATACCTAAAATGATATTATAAAAATAAAAATGCATTGTGTAAAATAAGTAACAGAATAGTATAAATATACTCCCCTTTAACCATGGTAGAGGTTTCTACCATGGCCTGGAGTGCTAAATGCTCCGACGCTCATAGAATTTTTATGAGCGTTGGAGCAGTGTCGGAGTATTTAGCACTCCTGGCTGCAGTAGAAATTTCTACCGTGGCTTAGTAAAAGAGATACATATGGCAGGGTGATGTCTGTTTGGTCCAAGGTGAATTTCAATGTGAATCCTGCTCCTGTTTTATAATTATGATGATGCTTCACCCCTCTCCTTTGCATCAGTGCAGCTGAGAGTTGCTTATCATTATATACCACATTATCGAGGTCATCTTTTTGCAGATCTGGGTGCCTTACCTCATTCATTTATGTTTGTACTAACTAGGTTCTCACACTGCTGGTAAGTAACTTTTCATTGTAAAAATTACATGCAATCATGTTACTGTTTAGAGCCATGGATAGACTTCTACCCCAATCCCCCCAGGAGCTATGAACCTTGTTTTGCAGATTTGCTAACCTAGCAGATCCAGGAGTCAGCCCTGGTCTTGGAATTCAACCCAGGTCTTTCTGCATGTATAGCAATAGAACAGAACCACCAAGGCACCACCTTCATTTTTGCTTTTCAGGTTAACCATATCTTAAATTTCCCTTAATTATAAATGATGATGTAAATATTTCTAATATCTTTCTTGTAGCAATCGAGCAGTTTCATCTTTTTATGAGCAAGAAAAAGTGGAGCACATTCTGCCTATTATGACGCAACCTTATGATTTCAAACAGTTTAAATCAACATGTCCAGAATGGGAGGAGCAAATCTTGTTTAATGAACGGTTTGGTTACTTTCTTCAAGAAACTGAAGAAAGCCCCCGGGTAATCTTATTTTTTGAGGTACTGTATGCAAAATTTAATTTTCTTATATGACATTAATACTGGCAATAGCTTTTATATAAATGTGTCACAATCTAAGAAAAGGTACCAAGTAAGTGCACACTTACTTGGTAACAATGTCAGTTAGGTTCTATTTATAACTAAACATTTCTTTAGCAACTCTCCAGACTGGCATAGGTTAATCTTACAAGCAGTTGTATCTCATCATGACCAGCAAGTGAAGACTAAGACAAAACTTTGGAACTGTACATATCATGTGATCCATCTCTAATTACTTTGGTCTTCTCTCAGTCTCCAGCAGGTGTGGTAAGCTGTACACATCTCCCTTGGTAAGGCTGTTGGAATTTGTTTAGGACTTTTTGTCCCTTTTTGTTGCCAGACTGAGCTTGGGTGGACCCTGTTTGGGAGTCTGTCTGACTTCGAAGGTGTCAATCTCAGCGGGCTGGGTCCCTCCCTTCCTTTCCTCCACCTCCCCAACATTTTTCTAGAGGTGCCTCAACAGTAAGCCTTACCCCCTAGTGGTAAGGCATATTATTTAGAGAGCCAAGTGGAGTCTGTTCTGTTGAAAAAAAAAAATCCTAAGGTAGTGCCAGTCTGAAAGGTTGCTTTCCTTTTAAATATGCTGTAAATTACTGTATTTTTCAACTAACCGGCACTTTTCTTCTAACTAGTATGGACCAATTGAGCACTTTTCAGGGGAAGAGGTGCACAATTTGGTCCAGACGCGAGGTACTCGTGGCCAGCCTGAAAACAGCTGTTCGGGCCAGTGCGGTGGCGGAGCCTCGTCGGTGTCGGGTGCTGGCGTACAGGGCTCCCCGCCACTAGTGCCTCGTGAGCTGGCATTGATTTGCAGGGAAGCCCAGTCTTCTCCTGCTGCCCATGGAGGGATTTCCTCAGCCACCAACGGTGCGGCTGGGGAATTTCCTATCAGCTGTTTTTTCTCTCAGCTGATGCCTGCTTTTGCCTGCTTATCACAAGGCAATATAAATCAATATTTGCTGCTCATGTCAAGTAGGTCCTCTGCTTACATAGAAAAATATTTGCTGACATCTCATCGATCCTTAGAGGGAACATCAATGGTGAGGGGAGAGGATGAAATTGCACATAATAATGGAGAGGAGGAAGGGAGCGATATGGTGCATGGAGGGGGGATAGAGAGGTTTGACCCAGAGCACAATGCAGGGAAAGAGAGAGGTGTTGGACATAGGGATGGATGAGAAGGAGGGAGAGATATGAAAGAGGTGGAAGGGGAGAAGGAGGGAGATGTTGGATCCAGGAGCAGAATGGAGTGATGGAGAGATAAATGGCAATGGGAGTGAGGGAAGAGAGGGGGATAGTGCAGGAGGAAGAGAGGAAAACGAGGCTGGGGAGGGAAGGAAGAAGGAGCAGATGTTGGGCTATAAGGGTGAAGGAAGGAAGATGCTGAGAATGGTAGAATCCTGAGGAGGAGGAGGAGAGAGTGGCAAGGAAACTGATGAGAGGATAGATATAGCAGAGGGGTAGAAATATGGGAATGGGGAATACGTTGAAGATGAAAGGGAATGGAGGGCTGAAGAAGGAATGAGGAGAATAAATGGAAATTTGATAGGTAGCTGAAAAGTGAAAAAGAGGAGAACAGTAAAGAAGGCAGAAAAGAGCTAAAAAGGAATAATCAATATGTCGGAGGCAGATGTAGTTAGGGAATAGACAGGAGAGAGGAGAAAAGTCAAATGGATAGCAGCCGCTTGAAGGAGAAATAGAAGATGACAGGAACATTCAGACAACAAAGGTACAAGAAAAACATTTTATTTTAAATGTTTAAAATGGAATATTGATAATAATTAGCAAGAATATTGTTTAAATTTTGACAAATACATTTGCAGAATTTTGATGAATTTGCTAATTCTGAGCGCAGAACTTTTAATTTTATTGTGCAAAATTCCTCCAGGAGTACTATCTAGACATCAATTTTAATACAATTTTGGAGATATCCAATGCTCTCATGAAACTTATACGTGCATTTAAAATGTCTGTTATATTTCAATGTTTGCAGGTCCTTGATTTCTTAAGTATGGATGAAGCAAAATCTAATTCTGAAGTTCAAATACAGGAAAGGGGCTTTCGCAAAATTGCTTGGGCATTTTTGAAGGTAATTTTACCACCATATATGACAGATGATTTTTTTTGTTAAACAAATTCTGTAAACCTGTTTCCCTTCTGTTTGGTTGAAGTGTTCTCCTTTATCCAGCAAGATTTATCAACCATACAAATATGAGGGGTGTTCAATAATTTATCTACCTGAGTTTGAAAGAAAGTAGCAAGCATGTTGAAACAAGTCTGTTCATGTTGTGACATGTCTCAAGGTTACTCATGCACAGTTTCGGCTCAGTGCAAGTCTAACATTCCTAGAGACAGGATGTCAAGAGAATCCTCGTGCAAATCAAGTAAGAAACTGCTAGATTTGGAGTACTACAGTGATAAAATTTATGACAAAAGAAGGGAAAAAGCCAAAGGAGATCCATGGATGCATGATTGCATTTTATGGTGTCTGCCCCATCATCCTACAAAGTAAAATTTTGGAGCAAGCAGTTTAAGTGGGGTAGAAAGTCCATTGAAGATGACCCTCATAATGGATGGCTTGTGGAAGCAACTACCACAGAAATGTGCAAGAAATTTGAGGATTTAATTTTGTCAGACAGACGAATTAAGGTTTCTCAAATAGCTGACGAGATGGGTATCTTGGCAGATACAGTTTGGAAAATAATTCATGAAAAGTTGGGCATGTCCAAGGTTAGTGCAAGATCGGTTCCAAGAATGGTGTCGCCATGTCAGAAGGCTACGAGGCTCCAGTGCTGTCAGGAGAACTTTGAGATATTCTTTGAAGACCAAGTGAAATTTTTTCATAGTTTGGTGACTGGAAATGAGACTTGGGTCTACCAGAGATCCTGAATCCAAAATGGAGTCAATTCAGTGGAAGTACAAGTCATCCCCCAGCCCAAAAGAGTTCAAGACAGAAAAATCTGCAGCCAAAGTCATGGCAACTGTCTTCTGGGATGATGAAGGACTTTTGCTTCTTTTGCTTGTGGAGTTCATGGCACACAAGACAACCATAACCAGGGAAAGTTACCGCCAACACAATGATCACTTTGCGGAGGTCAATCAAGGAGAAAAGATGAAAAGAAAACTCATTGCAAGTGTGCTGTTTCTTCATGACAATGCACCGGTGCACATGTCACGACAATCACAGGCATCTGATAATGTGGGTTTCAGCAGGTGAACCATCCACCCTACAGTCCTGACCTGGCTCCCTCAGATTATTTCTTGTTCCTAGTTTTGAAGAAATCTCTTCTGTGGACAGTGGTTTTCAAGTGATGAAGATATCAAGGAAGCTGTGAAGTCCTGGTTTGAAAGTCAGACAGATGAATTCTTTTCAGTGGGGTTAAAGTCATTGCAGGAAAAGGGGACTATATTGAAAAATAAAACAAATATTTTTTGAAAACTTTTCTTTCCTACTGAGATAAATAAATTTTTGAATGCCCCTCGTAGGTGATGTCATATGATGGCACCAACATGGATAGTGCTGTGTATTACCTCAAGAGTCTTTTGTCTGTTCTAGTTATTCAAATGTCAAGACATAACTTGTGCTTTTTAACATATTTCTTGCCACTGAAGAAAAATTTTCCTCTCGCTGTCCTGTTTTGTTTTTCTCTTAATTTCTCCTGATCTCCCTTTAAAAAAGAAGGATTTAAAAGAAAAATTGAGTTTGACCTTGTACACCAGGTTTTTGATGTGCCTGGGTTTCAAGACATAATCTTAAGGATGGAAGATGTCCTGCATGGACACCCAATAGAAGTGCTACTGATGTTTGATATTGTCCATGATGTCCCTAGCTGCCTGTGCTGTGCCAGGATTTTGTTGAGTTATGATGCAATAATACGACAATTATTAGTGTCGATTTGAGAACTTGAGAGTATATTCCACATACTCTGGCTTAGGAGTGAGGTTCATTACTGTCATGGTATGCACAATATTAATGTTACAGCTATATTTCAGTTGTTACCAAGCCAGGCAGTGTAAGGAACCTACAGAGAATCTAGTGGTCACAAACATGTGGAGAAAAAAGCCTCAAAGTTAAGTAGCAGCATAAATACAGAAACTTCAAGCTGTCTTCAATCTTATTACTAGCATAAAAAAACTCCACAGAGAACTTGCTCCATATCTCAAAAAGGTCCAAATCACTGTCTGTGCACAGGAAAGTTAGAAAAACACTTATCTTTAGCTGGAGAATCAAACACTCAGTTCATAGTCTCCAATTGTTCACAAAATCTTCAAGTCTTTAAATCTTGAAACACTCCAGTAGCTCCAGAAGTTTCACTGCTCCAGCAAAAGAATTCATAATCCCGACAAGGATCCTTGTTTTGCCAGATTACATGGCTGTGTCAGAGGAAGTCCTTCAAATCTGTGCCTGATTTTGTAAGTATGTACCTAATGCAGTAGGCATCTGGAAAACAGGCACCTGTCATGTGTCAATCACAGACAGGCGCCACTTACAGAATCACAACAAGCAAGGACCCTAGGCGCCAGAAATATAGGCCAGGGTTTTACAACCAGTGGTGCCATAGTCCGGCTGTGCCCCTAAACACACCCACCTCTGGACTTCGGTGTCACTAGGCACAGCTAGGCATCATGAATTCAAGTACTGGTCCAGGAGGGTGTCTAGTGGCGCCTAAATTTTAAAAAATATGTTTTTAATTGGTTTTTAATGGTATCACTTAAAACTAATTAAAACACTTAAGTTAGACACTGGTAGGCACGATCTAGGTGCCTACTGGCACTTAGCTTCCAACAGCCTTTGCAGAATCAGGCCCTTAATGCCTATTCTCACATTCTACAAATACTCAGGCGGCTGACCGACAACAGAGAGAGGCAGGAGCAGGAGTGGAAAGCCGGGATCAGGACCGAGAGGGCAGCGGAGAACAAGGCAGGCAGGAGATAGAGAGGGGCAGAGGCGAGAGTTAGCTCTGCCCACCCCTCCAACGTCACCAACTCTCGAAGCCGAGCTCCCCCCTTAAAAGGAAAGGAGCCAACGGCTCGGAGATCGCTGGGGGAAGTTGAGGAGAGCCACGAGGCGACTGACCGGCAGCTTGCAGCAGGAGGTTGGGAGAGCTGAGCCGAGCATGTGGCAGCGGAGGAGCAGTGAGAGCAGATCGGAGGTGAAAGCAGAGAGGAGGAAGCAGTAAAAGCAGAGCGGGGTGTAGAGAGATCGCAGAGAGGAGAGGAGCAGAGGCAGAACAGGCAGAACAGAGTCAGGGAAGAGGCGAGAGATAGCTCCGCCTACCCCCGACACCAGCAGCAGAGAGAGAGAGGACACCAGCAGAGAGAGAGAGACAGAGAGGACACTAGCAGCAGGCAGAGAGAGAGAGAGGACTCCAGCGCAGAGAGAGAGACAGAGAGGACACCAGCAGCAGGCAGAGAGAGAGGACACCAGCAGAGAGAGAGAGAGAGAGGACACCAGCAAAGAGAGTGTGAGGACACCAGCGGAGAGAAAGGACACCAGCAACAGAGAGAGAGAGAGGACACCAGCAGGGAGAGACAGAGAGGACACCAGCAGCAGGCAGAGAAAGAGAGACAGAGAGGACACCAGCAGCAGGCAGAGAGAGAGAGGACACCAGCAGCAACTAGCTACACGCCGGGCACACTCCAACACACCAAGGAACTTTAAGTACGAGAAAAGAGAAATGGAGGCAGCCGAAGCCCAGCGAAGCTTCCCAGTATACTGCATCGAGTGTCATATGTATGACTACCTCCCCTCCGGGAGACAGGCGTACATGCAGTCGATGTCAGGAACTGGATAGCTTAAGGAAGGAGGTCGGGAGACTGCAGGTCAAGGTCCAGGATCTGGAGGGACTCCGCACCGTAGAGGAACCATGGGCAACTGAGACTGCTGAGGATACCACCAGAGAGAGCCACATCAATGAGCAGGTTAGAGAGCTTGAGAGATTCATCGAAAAGGCCTGCAAGATGGTAGAGGCACAGGATCACCAGCAATTCAGAAGGGAACCAACAGATGGAGGACAGAACCCACCAGACGCCAGGGGGGAAGGACCTTGCGGGGGAACTGAGCAGGCAGAGGAGGCAGAGACCCATCAGAACCAGGAGGATGTATTGGAGGATCGAGTCACTGATACAGACCTGAGACCCAAAAGGAAGCTGAGAAAAGGGAAATCTGCAATCGTGGTGGGAGACTCAATCCTGAGAGAGGTGGACAGTCACATAGCAGGAGGCAGAGAAGACCGACTAGTGACATGTCTCCCAGGGGCGAGGACAAAGGACATCTCCGACAGAATCGAGAGAATCCTGAAAGGAGCTGAGACGGAGGAGACAGCAGTGATAATCCACGTTGGAACCAACGACGTCAGCAGAAGGAACTACAACAGGACTACACTGACCGAGCAGTTTAAGATCCTGGGGAGGAGACTGAAGCTGAGGACAAGGAAGATAGCCTTCTCAGAGATCCTGCCAGTACCGAGGGCGGATGCAAAGAGGCAGACCGAGCTTCAAGCAATAAACGATTGGCTGAGGAGATGGTGCGAAGAGAAGGGTTTTCACTTTGTACGGAACTGGACAACCTTCCTGGGGAAAAACAAGCTTTACAGGAGAGACGGACTGCACCTGAGCGTGGCTGGGACGAGGATGCTGGCATGTAACATCCAGACCGGCATAGACATGGCTTTAAACTGAGGACAAGGGGAAAGCTGATAGTCGATCTGACATCGACACATCGGACTACAGTATCAAACAAGGATGCTGAACCGGGAAAAGGCGGTAGAGGGCTCGAGACTGAGTGTACATTTTTTGAAAAAAAAACCCATAGACGCAATGCAGGGGCCCAGGGAACTAATGAAGCTAAAGAGCGGGAAAAGGAGGAAACAGCTGGAGCCAGAGGGACATCCAGAAATGGGGATTCAGGTAGAGGATGAGATAGGTACACCGCAGGAGGGGGATGAGGACGAAAAAGACACACCACAGGAGGAGGATGAACTGAACGAGGCTCGGGGAATGGTAGCCATTGAAGGGGTCGGCAGGAGCACCAAACCACGAGGGAAACCAAAAGAATGTTAACAGCCGGGACTTAATTTGCCTATACACAAATGCTAGGAGCCTAAGAACCAAAATGGGAGAGCTAGAATTTATAGCCAGTAAGGAGGACCTAGACATAATTGGAGTCACAGAAACATGGTGGTCCGAAGACAACAAATGGAATGTGGTCCTACCAGGGTACAAATTCTATAGGAGTGACAGGACACACAAGAAGGGTGGAGGAATAGCGCTATATATAATGGACTCCATCCCTTCAACCAGGATGGAAACAACAGTAAGGGCGGACGGCTTGGAATCACTATGGGTTAAGCTGACAGGAGGAAATGGAGCAGACATAAAATTGGGACTGTACTATCGCCCACCAGGACAACCGGAAGCAAACGACCAGGACCTGGAGGCTGAATTGAGGCAGGTATGCAAAAGTGGAAGTGTGGTGGTAATGGGGGATTTCAACTACCCTGGAATAGACTGGAGCATTGGACACTCAAATTGCACGAGAGAAACAAAATTCCTGGAGGCGGTGAGGGACTGTTTCATGGAACAGCTGGTCACGGAACCAACACGAGGAGATGCCACTCTTGACCTAATCCTCAACGGGCTAGGGGGACCCGCAAAGGAGGTGCTAGTACTAGCGCCACTAGGAAACAGCGATCACAACATGATCCAGTGCAAGCTAAAAATAAGAACATCAAAGGTGAAAAGAACCACAACAACAGCACTCGATTTCAGAAAAGGAAATTACGAGGCCATGAGGAAAATGGTGGGAAAGAAGCTCAGCAACAGCTCAGGGAAGATGGAGACCGTAAAGGAAGCCTGGGCCCTACTCAAGAGCATGGTGCACGAAGCACAAAACCTGTATGTCCCCAGGTTTAGGAAAGGGTGCAAAAAGAATTGAACAAAAAACCCGGCGTGGATAACAGTTGCAGTGAAAAAGGCGATAAGGAACAAGAAAACATCTTTCAGAAAATGGAAAAAGGACCAAACAAAGGACAACCAGGAGCACAAAAGGCAACAAAAAGACTGTCACCGAGTGGTTAAAAAAGAGAATACGAGGAGAGACTGGCGGGGGAAGCAAGAAACTTTAAACCATTCTTCAGGTATGTGAAGGGGAAACAACCAGCCAAGGAGGAAGTGGGACCATTGGACGATAGAGACAGGAAGGGAGTGGTAAAGGAGGAAAAAGAGATAGCTGACAGGTTAAACAAGTTCTTCTCGTCAGTCTTCACGAGAGAGGACCATCCAATATCCCAGAACCCGAGGAGATCATAAACGGAAACCATGATGAAAAGCTGGTCCAACTAGAGGTAAGCCGAGAGGATGTCCTCCGACAGGTAGACAGACTGAAGAGCGACAAATCACCTGGTCCAGACGGCATCCACCCAAGGGTACTAAAAGAACTGAGAAACGAAATAGCGGAAACACTTCGCCAAATATTTAACCTATCCTTATAAACTGGGGAGATCCCAGAGGACTGGAAAATAGCAAACGTCACGCCCATCTGGGTGACCCGAGAAACTACAGGCCGGTGAGCTTGACTTCGGTCCTGGGAAAGATGATGGAAGCACTGGTTAAGGACACAATCTGCGAACACATAGAAAACAATGGTCAACTGAAGGCGAGCCAGCATGGCTTCTGCAAGGGAAGGTCTTGCCTCACGAACCTACTGTACTTCTTTGAGGGAATAAACAGCCAGATGGATAAAGGGGAATCCATAGACATCATTTACCTTGACTTCCAAAAAGCCTTTGACAAGGTACCTCACGAATGACTACTCAAGAAGCTGTGGAACCACGGGGTGCAAGGGGATATCCACCGATGGATCAAACACTGGCTGGCAGGCAGGAAACAGAGGGTTGGAGTAAAGGGCCATTACTCAGACTGGCAATGGGTCACGAGCGGAGTTCCACAGGGATCGGTGCTGGGACTGCTCCTGTTCAATATATTTATTAACGACCTGGAGACGGGACGAAATGTGAGGTTATTAAATTTGCTGATGACACCAAACTCTGCCGCAGGGTTAGAACCACGGAAGACTGTGAAGATCTACAAAGGGACCTAACGAGACTGGAAGAGTGGGCAAAAAAGTGGCAAATGAGTTTTAACATAGAGAAATGCAAGGTCATGCATGTAGGGAAAAAGAACCCAATGTTCAGCTACAAAATGGGGGGATCATTGCTAGGGGTGAGCAACCTTGAAAGAGACCTGGGGGTGATGGTGGACACAACATTGAAAGCATCGGCACAGTGTGCGATAGCCTCAATGAAAGCGAACAGAATGTTGGGCATCATTAAAAAGGGTATCGCAACCAGGACGAAGGAAGTCATCATGCTGCTGTATCGTGCAATGGTGCACCCGCACCTGGAGTACTGTGTCCAGTACTGGTCACCATACCTCAAGAAGGACATGGCAGTATTTGAGGGGGTCCAGAGAAGAGCGACTAAACTGATAAAAGGTATGGAAAACTTTTCATACGCTGACAGGTTGAAAATGCTGGGGCAGTTCTCCCTAGAGAAGAGGAGACTTAGAGGAGACATGATAGAAACTTTCAAAATCCTGAAGGGCATAGAGAAAGTAGACAGGGACAGATTCTTCAGACTGTGGGAAACCACAAGTACTAGGGGTCACTCGGAGAAATTGAAAGGGGACAGGTTTAGAACAAATGCTAGGAAGTTCTTTTTTACCCAGAGGGTGGTGGACACATGGAACGCACTTCCAGAGGTTGTGATAGGCCAGAGCACAGTACAGGGGTTCAAGGAAGGTTTAGATAGGTTCCTAAAGGATAAGGGGATTGAGGGGTACAGATAGAAGCAGAGGTAGGTTATAGAAATGGTCAGGAACCACTTCAGAGGTCATAGACCTGATGGGCCGCCGCGGGAGCGGACCGCTGGGCGCGATGGACCTCTGGTCTGACCCAGTGGAGGCAACTTCTTATGTTCTTAAGTTTACAAAAGGTAAAACCGGAAAGAGGCTCAGTTTTCATAACTCTGTCCTGATCTTGCCAAGTGCACTTTCCTGCAGTTTTATACATTTACAGAAAGAAAAATGAAAATCTTACAGATTATCTTATACTAATTCATACTTCTATGTTTATAGAAATGCTTAGTTTTCACTTTACATTACCAAATTCCTCTCTTACCCTTGCCACAAAACAACAAATTTTATTCTCTGTCACTAAGAGATCTTATGTTATGAAAAGCTACCTGTTTTGGAAACTTTAGATAGCTTACCATTTCGACCTGCTCTCCAGAGCTCTTCATGGTGCCTACAGTAAAGAAGAACAAAAAGCTAATTTTCTTGATGATTTTCCATAGCCTAAACTGTGTAACTGTTTCCTAAGTGTTATGATGATAAAGTTCATTGGTTCCTGATTCGATGAAAGTGCTTTTGCATCCATAATTTACTGTAGTTATGCTAACCTTATATTTTAATGTTTGGAAAGTTCTCTGCTTAGTTCATTTGATATTCATCTTTTGAAATCACTGTAGGTGTGTACCATTTATGAATGGCCACCTTTGATAATAAAATAAAAAAAATCTAAAGCCAAGAGCACACAATGGAAAAACAGTAAAATTAAAAAAACAAAACATCAGGGTATAGCTGTGCACAGTTAATAACACTATTCAGAAAATGAAAATAAAACAGATACTGTATTTTTTGCTCCATAAGATGCACTTTTTTCCCAAAAAAAGTGGGTGGAAAAAAGGGTGCGTCCTATGGAGTGAATACCCAACCCTCCCTCGGCCGTTATATTATTTCGACTGCTCCTGGTCTCTCAGTGCTGCCATAAGTAGAGGAAAGGAAAGGCCAGGCAGGTGCAGCGATTGCATGCCGCCGGCCCAGAAGCCTTACTCCCGTTGTCAATTCTGACGTCGGACTGAAGGTCCTTCAGTCCGACGTCAGAATTGACGTTAGGGGTAATGCTTATGGGCCGGCGGCGTGCAATCGCTGCACCCGCCTGGCCTTCTCAGCAATTCGTTCCGTGCTGGCTCCCCACTCGTCCCTCGACCCGCTGCTGAGCCAGGAGTCCAAAACCTCCCACTGCTGCTGCTTCATTGACGTATCCTCACAGCGGCAGCAATGGTAGGCAATTAAATTCAGCGAGCGGGCTTACGGGGCGGAACAGGACAAAGGCTGGAAGGCAGTGAGGGAAACGTAATTGGGAGGGTGGAAGGGATATCGGTAATTGTTAGGCCTGAGTTGAGGGGGGGGGAGAGGACAAAGGCTGGAAACATAGAAACATAGAAGATGATGGCAGAAAAGGGCTACAGCCCATCAAGTCTGCCCACTCTGCTTGCCCACTCTGCTTACCCACCCCCTGTCTATGCCCTAATGACCCAATTTTCTTATCTTGACCCTCGTAGGGATCCCACATGAGTATCCCATTTATTCTTAAAGTCTGGCACGCTGTCTGCCTCGATCACTTGCACAGGAAGCTTGTTCCAATGATCAAACACTCTCTCTGTGAAGAAATACTTTCTGGTGTCGCCATGAAATTTTCCACCCCTGAGTTTGAGCGGGTGCCCTCTTGTGGCCGGGGGTCCCTTGAGAAAGAAAATATCATCTTCCACTTCGACACGTCCCGTGAGGTACTTAAATGTTTCGATCATGTCTCCCCTCTCCCTACGTTCCTCGAGAGTGTAGAGCTGCAATTTGTTCAGTCTCTCTTCATACGAGAGACCCTTGAGCCCTGAGATCATCCTGGTGGCCGCCCGCTGAACCGATTCAATTCTGCCCACATCTTTACTGTAATGTGGCCTCCAGAATTGCACACAGTACTCCAGATGAGGTCTCACCATGGCCCTGTACAATGGCATTATGACTTCAGGCTTTCGACTGACGAAACTTCTATTGATACAACCCAATATCTGCCTTGCCTTAGATGAAGCCTTCTCCACTTGATTGGCAGTTTTCATGTCTGCACTGATGATTACTCCTAAATCTCGTTCTGCTGAAGTCCTAGTTAAAGTTTCTCCGTTCAAGAAGTACGTCCTGCATGGATTTCCGCTTCCGAGGTGCATGACCTTACATTTCTTAGCATTGAAGCCTAGCTGCCAGGTTGAGGACCAACTTTCCAATGTAAGCAGGTCCTGCGCCATATAATTCTGTAAACTGCATTCACTTACTATATTACATAGTTTCGCGTCATCGGCGAATAGTGTTATTTTACCTTGAAGCCCTTGAGTCAGATCCCTATGAATATGTTGAAAAGGAGTGGACCCAGGACCGAGCCCTACGGCACTCCACTGGTTACCTCCGATGTTTTAGAGAGGGTACTATTAACCACCACCCTCTGAAGTCTGCCACTCACCCAATCATTGACCCATGCAGTTAGTGTCTCTCCTAACCCCATCGATTCCATTTTATTTAGCAGCCTGCGGTGTAGGACACTGTCAAAAGCTTTACTGAAGTCCAGGTACATGACGTCCAAAGACTCTCCCAAAGTCCAACTTTCTTGTTACCCAGTCAAAGAAGCTGATGAGATTAGATTGGCAGGACCTACCCTTGGTGAATCCATGCTGACTGGGATCCCGAAGATTCCCTTCATTCAAGATTGTGTCCAATTTGCTTTTAATTAGTGTTTCCATGAGTTTGCACGCTATTGATGTGAGACTCACCGGTCTATAATTCGCAGCCTCTGCCCTGCAACCCTTTTTATGTAGAGGAACGACATTAGCTAATTTCCAGTCTAGGGGAACTTTCCCCTTACTTAGGGAGAGATTGAATAGCTCAGCCAACGGTTTCACCAGGACAATTCTCTGAGCACTCTTGTCTGGTCCCATGGCTTTGTTCACCTTGAGTCTTGCCAGTTCACTGTAAACTTCACCTGGTGTGAACTCAAAATTCTGAAACGGATCTTCTTTGCTTTGTGTTGCCTTCAACTGCGGACCGTGTCCCGGTGCCTCACAGGTGAAGACTGAGCAGAAGTATTCATTCAGTAGTTCAGCTTTATTGGAATCTGCTTCCATGTAACTTCCGTCCGGTCTTCTAAGGCGTACTATCCCGCTTGTGTTCCTTTTTCTGTCACTAATATACCTGAAGAAGGATTTGTCCCCCTTTTTAATGTTTTTTGCCAGAATTTCTTCCACTCGAAGTTTTGCCTCCCTAACTGCCATTTTGACCGCTGTAGACCTGGTCCTATATTCTACCTTTGCCTCTCTTTTCTCCATGCGCTTGTAGGAGAGAAACGCTTTTTTCTTCTCCTTAATGAGGTGCGAGATCTCTGCGGTGAACCATTGGGGTTTATTGTTTCTTTGTCGTTTATTTACTGATTTTATGAAGCGGCTAGTTGCTTCATGTATGGTTGATTTCAGTGTTAACCACTTAGCTTCTACATCATCGGTCTCTGCTTGGTCCTGCAGCGTCCGATGGACGAAATCTCCCATGCGTGCGAAGTCTGTGCCCCGGAAATTGAGTACCTTTGTTTTCGTGTTTGATCTAGGGAAGCCTTTCCTAAAGTTGAACCATACTATGTTGTGGTCGCTGGAGGCTAGCGTATCTCCTACTGAGACCTCTGAGACGCTTTCCCCGTTGGTGAGTACCAGGTCGAGGATCGCCTGGGCCCTAGTGGGCTCCGTTACCATTTGTTTGAGACGTGCTCCCTTTATGGAGGTTAAGAGCCTCCTGCTACCGCTGGTTGTCGCTGAAAATGAGTTCCAGTCTGCATCAGGCATATTGAAGTCCCCTAGCAGTACAGCTTCTCCTCGTAGAGTGATATTCTCTGTGTCTTCAATTAATTCTGGTCCATGTCTTCCAGTTGTCTTGGGGGTCTGTATACCACACCTAGATTCAGGCATTTTTCTCTGCCTCTTGCCAGGTTTACCCAGAGGGACTCCCCGGTGTACTTGACATCTGTGATCCTGGTAGTTTTGATGTCCTCTTTAATGTATAGCGCTACCCTCCCTCCTAACCTGCCCTCTCTGTCCTGACTAAGTAGATTGTAGCCCGGTATAGCCAGGGAGGCAGTGAAGGAAACATAGGAGGAAGGGATACTGGTAATTGTTGGGCCTGAGTTGGAGGGAGTAGAAGACAAAAGCTGGAAGGCAGTGAGGGGAACAATGGAGGGAGAGAGGAAGGGACAATTTTTGGGCCTGAGGAAGGAAAGAAAGCAAGAACTTACCAGACAACGGGGGGGGGGGGGGGGGAGGGGAGGAAGAGGACAAAGGCTGGAAGGCATTGAGAGGGGGAGGTTCATAGGAAGGAGGGAAGGAGGAAGGGACAATTGTTGGGTATGAGAAAGGAAAGAAAGAAATCACCAGACAACCAAAGGTAGGAAAAATGATTTTATTTTCAATTTAGTGATCAAAATGTGTCAGTTTTGAGAATTTACATCTGCTATTTATATTTTGCACTATATTTGTCTATTTTTCTATAGTCGTTACTGAGGTGACATTGCATATTTTAAAAAGTCATCTGCCTTGACATCTGCCCTGTCTTTGCCTACCACTAGACCACCAGAAGGGGGATAGGGTGTAAAGCCTGGCAAGGAGTGTGGGGTTGGGTGCACAGCCTGGCATGGAGAATTTGGTTCAAAATGTTTTTTTTCTTGTTTTCCTCTAAATTTAGGGTGCGTCTTATGGTCAGGTGCATCTTATGGAGCGAAAAATACGGTATATCAATTTTGTTTTTGTCTTCAGTGGTGTATTTTAAGAAACAGTTCAACATTTTTTTCCCATCAGAAAACAGAAGTTTTAGAATGCTTTAATTATGCTTTCTCTTTAAGGGCCCCTTTTACCAAGCTGTGATAGTGAGTTCCGCTAGGCAAATGCAATGCAGCCTATTCAATTTTTATGGATTGCATTGCATTTGCCATGCCGGGACTTGTTACAGCAGCTTTGTAAAAGGGGCCCTAAATGATGTACTTAACCATCTCACCTGTCCTGATAAGATATGTTATCTGAGCATTAGTTACTTTATAATTGAGCTGTATAATAGCTCCAAGTCTTTAATTTAAAGCATCTTTATTTGGGTTTAGCTTGTAGGTGCCAATGGAGTTCGTAACATAGATGGAAAACTCCGTCTGCAGTTGTATCATCCACCTCCAAGATCTAGAATACATCTAAATGCTGTTGAAGTATTTGAGTGGTGGATGAAATACCCAAGACATCATTACCCATCAACTTTATATGTAACTGTAAAAGGTTTAAAGCTTCCTGATCATGTAAGTTGCATAGAAATACTTTATTTATTTTTTAAATCTTTATTAATTTTCAAAGCTAATACAAAGTGCCATGAATTATACAGACATTAATAACAAAATAAGCACTTAAATTCCTAGTTCAATATTTTTTTATTGAGTTTTTTGAAAAAATATAAGAAACAGTTCAAGTACAGGGTATCAAAAAATAAAACAAAACATTTAGTATAACAAATATTCAGTTATATTGTGCAATGTAGAATTGAATCGTTTTAAAAGATCTAAAGTACTAGGACTGTTCATGAAAAGATAATAAAAGAAAAGATAAGAGGAAAGAGAAATTGAAAGAAGAAAGAAAAAGAATAAAATGAGGAAAAAGATGAAGGTAAAGAAAAAGAAGAAGAAGAAGAGAGGAGTGTCTATGAAATAGATTGAACATATGAGTCCAGGAATTTCCAGGGTGATTTACATTGTATCAAACTTTTGGAAAGTCGAATTATATTTTTCTTTTCATAAGCATATGATTCAAATTTATGATACATGCTCAAAGAATTCCACCAAAAGGTATAGTTTAGTAATGAAGAGGACTTCCAATTTTTCAAGATGTGCATAAGGGCAGTCACAAACATTGCATCAATGAGTTTAGGAGGACAGTTAGACTGTGTAAAACAAGGGTGTTGAGATCGGAGAATTATAATGTCAAAGGAAATTTCTTCTGAACAATTGGTAATAGACTTTATGGTGTCCCAAATGCATGTCCAAAAGGAACGAACTTTAGCACAGTGGAAAAGCATGTGATCAAGAGTCCCAGCTTCTTTCATACAATTCCAACATATAGAGTCTTGTTTTAGGTTAGCTTTCCACATCCGAAAGGGTGTCCATACCGCATTCCACATAATGAAGAACATTGATTGTGAGACTCTGGATGATAAAAGAGGTCGGTTTGTCGATGACCAGAAGAGTTCCCAGTCAACATCAGTAAGTGAGGTTGTCAGCATAGATTCCCAATGTTTCATGGAATGAGAGGAAAATGTGAAAGAGTGATCTCTTAGAATACTATAAAAGAGAGATATCGCTTTACCTTTTGATATAGCCAATGTGGACCAGTGATACAAAGTGTGAATGGATGTCATATAATCAAAGCGTATAGACATAGAAGATAACGTCTTAGTAAGAGAAAGCCACTGTGAGTAAGCAGAAGGAGACAATGAGTAAGTAGAGCAAATTGTGACAAAGGGAACAAACGAAGTGAGAGTGGTTATCTGATGGAGAGACCACAAACCAGCCCGCTGCCACCTTTTCCATGAAAGAGATTTACTATTGATTTGGATTTTGGGGTTATTCCAAATGGACAAGAGTGGACTGTCTTTAATTGAAATCTCTGCGATTACGTCAAGTATATGAAGGGCATGCTGCGTTGCACTCAATAAGGAGTATTTTCTCAAAAGTTTGGGCACTGGCACCGTCAACAAGCATGAAACATGTAATGGTGCACATAAAAACCGTTCCAGGTCAAACCAGGTTGGTGAGTCTTGGGTACTAGGGTTAATAATCCAATAGGCTCCATATTTGGCCAATGATGCGATATAATAAAAATAAAAATCTGGTACATTCAAACCCCCATTAATTTTAGAGGCTTTCAGCTTGTCGAGAGCAATACGAGGTTTTTTGTTATTCCACACAAAGTCAGATATTTTCTTATTCAACCAATGAAAAAATTTCTTCTTGCATAAGGAGGGAAGCATTGAGAGGGTATAGTTTATCTGAGGAGTAAGGGTCATTTTGATAGAAGCTATTCTGCCCCACCATGAAAGGAAGAGTGGAGACCAACGAGACAGGGTGTTAAGAACTAAACTTTTAATTTTAGATATGTTTAGATCTTGAGTTTGAATCGGATCTTTATGTATTAACACTCCCAAGTATTTTACAGCTCCGTGTGACCACGTGAAGGGAAATTGGGCGAGATCTGAGGGGTAAATGAGATCATTAAGAGGGAAAATTTCTGATTTTTCCCAGTTAACTGAGTATCCAGAAAGCTTGGAGTAATGAGAGACAATATTAACGAGTGAGGGAAGGGAAGCAACAGGATCTCGGATAAAGAGAAGGACATCATCAGCGTATGCTGCTAATTTGATATGACAATAAGTGGTTTCAATTCCTGTTATTGTTGGGCATTGTCGGATAGCAGAGAGGAGAGGTTCCAACGCTAAATTAAATAGCAGCGGCGACAGAGGGCAGCCCTGGCGAGTGCCTCTATGTAGGGAGAATTTGTTGGAGAGAGAATTATTAATTAAAATGCGAGCTGTGGGTTGATGATATAAAGTTTTAATCCAATCTGTATAGAACGGGCCAAAGTTGTACCACTTTAAAATTTGGAATAGAAAAGGCCATTCAACTCGGTCAAAGGCCTTTTCGGCATCTATGGTCAAACCGATTACGGGATCTGAGAGTGTTTTAGCATGGGCATTAATATGATGAAAGAGGCGTATATTGTCTCCTATAAACCTTTGTTTAATAAACCCCGTTTGATCTTTGTGAATAAGAGAGGGGATCACTTTGTTGAGTCTCAGTGCAAGAAGTTTTGCCATGATCTTGTAATCTAAATTAAGAAGAGAAATGGGGCGAAAGTTTTTAACCAAGGTAGGGTCTCTGTCAGGTTTGGGAATGACTACTATAGTGGCCTCAGTGAAGTTGAATTGTTTGTCTGGATCAGAGTGGAGGAATTCATAGTAAGAAAGAAGATGAGGAGCCAGAAGATTACGAAACTGCTTAAAAAATTCATTGGTAAACCCGTCAGGACCTGGGGCTTTGCCGGTAGGCATAGCTGATATTGCGGCTTCTATTTCAGATACAGTAATTGGAGAGTCCAGTTTCAATTTCACAGAGTCCGATAAGGTCGGATGAACCAAAGAAGCAAGAAAAGAGTCTATCCCCGATTCTGAAGCAGAAAAATCAGATTTATATAAAGTAGTATAGAAGTTTTCAAATTGAGAAGAGATCAGAGACCGGGTTTTAACCATCTGCCCCAATGGGTTTTGAATGGCTGTGATATGTAGGCGTTTGGATTTAGTTTTAAGATATCTAGCCAAAGGGCGTCCCATAAGGTTGTCTCCCATATAATGTCCAGAGGTTGAGATAAAAATATCCCGTCTAGCAGTACTGGAAACTAAAGTGTTAAATTCGTATTTAAGATTTTGTATACGTTGAAAAATAGATGGATCATGTAAGTGGGTAGACATATGTTGTAGTTCTAACTCTTTGATAGAAGATTCTAAGTCTTTCTCTTTTTTCATGGATTGTTTCTTTTTCCAAGAGACGAGGTTGATAAGTTCACCCCTAAGGGAGACTTTATAAGCCTCCCAGACAATGGATGGGCAAATTTCTGGATCTTTGGAGTTAAGTTCGAAGAATTCAGCAGTGAAAGATTGAATTTTGTCAGCTATTTCTGAGTCTAAGAGTAAAGCATTGTTTAGTCTCCAAGAAGAAAATTCTTTGCGGGGGGCAGAGATAAGTAGGTGTAGGGAGGTGGCCGCATGATCTGTAAGAGAGATTGGGTGAATAACATTGTTTGCCAGGTCCTGAATGAGAGAGGAGGATATAAGAAAGAAGTCTATTCTTGAGTAGGTATTATGAGGTGGTGAGAAGTGAGAGTATTCTCTACCCTTTGGATTAAACAAACGCCATGGATCTACAAGGGAGAAGGCATCTTTAAGGGCATGTAAGGCTGTGAATGACTTGGATTTGGAGGGTTTGCAAGAAGATGATCTATCAATATAAATATCTTGAATTTGATTGAAATCGCCTCCAAGTACTAAAGGGCAAGAACTGTATTCTACTAACGCCATCTGAAGGTCTTGGAAAAATTCTGGGTGGTCTAGGACTGGAGCATAAATGTTAAGGAACACAAAGTTCACTGAGTGCAACGCAGCGTGCACCAAGCACCATCTTCCATCCTTGTCCGTCGTAGAAGAGTGAACTACAGGAGAGAGTTTATCATGGAAAAATATTGAGACTCCATTTTTCTTACGCTGGGTCGCAGGAGAATAAAAGTGAGAGGAGTATCCCTTTAATTGAAATTATAAGGCAGCAGCGAGAGGCAGGTGAGTCTCTTGTAAAAAAACCACATCAGGGTGCTTATTAAAAATATAGTTAGCTATCTTTTTCCTCTTAATGGGATGATTTAGTCCATTCACATTAAAAGAAAAAATATGCAAGTCAGCCATAATCTTTTAAATACATTACTATATTGCAGTATATTTTGCACATGTTCAATGTGTGTATATAGCAAAGATAATGTTTAAGGTAGACACTCCTGTCAGAAAGTAAAAGAAAGAGCATATAGGTAGTAGAGAAAAAGTAAAAAATGTCATCACAAAGGATCACATTCTCATATATAGAGTTAAAAATTTTTATGGGTGCTCCTGTGAGCATAAAGATATAACACAAATGGGAAAGCTAACAAAGAACCCCACACCCATACAATATCAATAACTTGAAAATTGGTGTGCTTATCAATATTTGCGATATAACTGAGAAACAAGTGAGTATGTTTGCAGCAAATCATGTCAACGCATTTTTAAAGATTCCAGAAATGCAACTAAGTCTTTAGGGTCAGTATATGAAGATGTGCGGTTGTTTTAGGTCACTTTCATCCTTGCTGGGTACATAAGACCATACTTGGCTCCTATATCTTTAAGCTCCTGTCGATGGGAAAGAAATGCTTTTCTCTTCAAGGCCGTGGATTTGGCCAGGTCTGGAACTATAAAGAACTTTCTGCCTTGGTGGAGAAGTTGAGGTTTAGATTTTGCAGCTGTAAGGATTTGCAACGTGTGTTGAAATCTGAGCAACTTTGCCACTATGGGTCGAGGAGAGGAAGCATGTGATGAAAGATGAGAAGGTACACGGTGAGCGTGCTCTATTTCCAATGGAGGAGAGAAGACAAGACCGAGAGTTTTAGGCAGAAAATTAGACAAGAAGGAAATCATATCAGAGCCCTCTGTTGATTCAGGTAATCCAATGATTCTCAGGTTGGATCTTCTGCTGCGGTTGGAAAGGTCTTCCATGTCTCGTTGCAGGGTGATAATCAATTTTTCATGTTTATTTACTAGCGTTTGTGTTGATTGCAGATCAGCCGTTTTTTCTTCAAGAGCGTCAAGTCGGTGGCGTGCGTCGACAAACTGAGAGTTTAGTTCTTCAATTTTCCCACGGAGAAGCTTTGTTTCCTCGACTTGCTCTTGCACTATGATCCGAATTGACCTAATTTCTTTTAAGAGCAGGTCGAATGAGGCTTCGTCGATTCCCGTCGCCATTTTCTCTGGTGTGTTTGGATCCGGCTTGGTTCTTCTACCGTTGAGTGGCGCGGTTGATTCGGCTTTCGGCGGTTTCGGTGGTGACATGAGGACAGTAGTTGTTGCGGACTGAAATTAGTTGTGGCAGCTGATTTCGGTGAAAAAGCACTTTTATTTTTTGTTAATTAATTTGGGTGTTGGTGTGAAGGAGCCTTTAAGCCATACGTGCTATCTTAGTAATGTTTTACTGGAAGACAGACTTATGCCAAAGGTGGTTGTTGGGGGCGGGGCAAACCGCCGCCGATTTCGGGCTCTTCCGGTGCAGTGAAGGGGGATGCCTCGATCTTCCTTCCCCTTCACTGTGCTGGATTTTTTAAGTGGGTCCTGTTTTCAGAGCCCTCGAGAGGGAGACTTGTGCCGAAGGTGGCTGTTGGGGGCGGGGCAAACCGCCGCCGATTTCGGGCTCCTCCGGTGCAGTGAAGGGGGACGCCTCGATCTTCCTTCCCCTTCACTGTGCTGGATTTTTTAAGTGGGTCCTGTTTTCAGAGCCCTCGAGAGGGAGACTTGTGCCAAAGGTGGCTGTTGGGGGCGGGGCAAACCGCCGCCGATTTCGGGCTCCTCCGGTGCAGTGAAGGGGGACGCCTCGATCTTCCTTCCCCTTCACTGTGCTGGATTTTTTAAGTGGGTCCTGTTTTCAGAGCCCTCGAGAGGGCTGCAAGGCAGACTTATGCCGAAGGTGGCTGTTGGGGGCGGGGCAAACCGCCGCCGATTTCGGGCTCCTCCGGTGCAGTGAAGGGGGACGCCTCAATCTTCCTTCCCCTTCACTGTGCTGGATTTTTAAAGGGGGTCCTGTTTTCAGAGCTCTCGAGAGGGCTGCAAGGCAGACTTATGCCGAAGGTGGCTGTTGGGGGCGGGGCAAACCGCCGCCGATTTCGGGCTCCTCCGGTGCAGTGAAGGGGGACGCCTCGATCTTCCTTCCCCTTCACTGTGCTGGATTTTTTAAGTGAGTTCCTATGTTCAGAGCCCTCAAGAGGGTAGATTTTGATGACTTTTTAATCTTTCCAAGGTCTGTCAGCACGGAGCTCACTCGTTATTCGACCGACTCCATGCGCGACCAAGCCACGCCCCCAGCACTTAAATTCCATTAATAACAATACAGAAGATAAATATCCCTCCCTTCCCATCCACCAAATTAATCAAGAAATAAACCAGAAAGATATCCCCCCACCCACCCTGTCTTGGATATGTATAAAAATAAACAAAAATTAAAACCAAGACCATAACTATATTGAAGTAACAAAAAATGTCAACGGGTCCCAAACCAAATTAAATAATTTGCTATGCCCCAACATATCTGCATTCATCTTTTCGTATTTTTAACCTAAACATAGAAATACTTTAATGCAAATCTGTGTGTACCTTTTGAGAATTTTGGGATAACTTGTAAAAATGCAGCAGGAGGAGCTGCACTTCTGCTATAGCTCTGAAGATTGGTTAAAGATAGTAGATTGAATTCAAACTTTCTTAGTGTCTGAAGATCTAAAGGCAAAAAAACAGTGTGACAAGGTGGTGGCTGCTGCCAGAAGGATGCTGGGCTGTATAAAGAGAGGCATAGCCAGTAGAAGGAAGAAGGTGTTGATGCTCTGGTACAGGTCATTGGTGAGGCCCCACTTGGAGTATTGTGTTCAGTTTTGGAGACCGTATCTGGCGAAGGACGTAAGAAGACTTGAAGTGGTCCAGAGGAGGGCGACGAAAATGATAGGAGGCTTGCGCCAGAAGACATATGAGGAGAGACTGGAAGCCCTGAATATGTATACCCTAGAGGAAAGGAGGGACAGGGGGGGGATATGATTCAGATGTTCAAATACTTGAAGGGTATTAACGTAGAACAAAATTTTTTCCAGAGCAAGGAAAATGGTAAAACCAGAGGACATAATTTGAAGTTGAGGGGTGGTAGATTCAAGAGCAATGCTAGGAAATTCTACTTTATGGAGAGGGTGGTGGATGCCTGGAATGCGCTCCCATGAGAGATTGTGGAGAAGAAAACGGTGACTGAGTTCAAAGAAGCATGGGATAAACACAAAGGATCTAGAATCAGAAAATAATATTAAATATTGAACTAAGGCCAGTACTGGGCAGACTTGCACGGTCTTTATATATGGCCGTTTGGGGGGAGAATGGGCTGGAGAGGGCTTCAATGGCTGGGAGGGTGTAGAAGGGATGGAGTAGGTTTTGATGGTGATTTCTGCAGTTGGAACCAAAGCACAGTACCAGGTAGAGCTTTAGATTCTTGCCCAGAAATAGCTGAGAAGAAAAAATTTAAAAAATTTAAATTGAATCAGTTTGGGCAGACAGGATAGACTATTCGGGTCTTTATCTACCATCATCTACTATGTACTATGCTTTCTTCCTGCCCCCTTTCTTTCTTTCTATCTTTCTTTCTTTCTCCCTGCCCCCTTTCTTTCTGTCTTTCTTTCTCCCTGCCCCTCTTTCTTTGTCTGTCTTTCTTTCTCTCTCCCTGTCCCTTTTCTTTCTTTCTGTTTTTTCTCCCTACCCCCTTTCATTCTTTCTGTTTTTCTTTCTCTCCCCCTGCCCCCTTTTCTTTCTTTCTCTCTCCCTGTCCCCTTTCTTTCTGTCTTTCTTTCTCTCTTCCTGCCTCCCAAGCCACCACCATTGATTTAACCCTTCTTCCCGGACACCTCAAAAACCAGGCCCGTGCAAGTGCCGGGCCTACAAGCTTTCCCTCCCCCCTACCCACCCGACTTCAATTTAGACATCGGAGCGGAAGTTCCGGACCAGCCAGACAGCGATTGGCTGGCCTGGAACTTCCTCTACGACAGTAGAATTGATGTCGGGAGTGGGGTGGGGGAAGGCTTGTGGGCCCGGTGCTTGTGCAGTGGCTGCACGCATCTAGCTTTTGTGGCATTGAGGAAGCAGGGAGAACGCAAAGGCAACATGATGGGCTCCGTGATTGACTTGCGTTGCCCTTGCGATCTACTGGTCGATCACGATCGACCTTTTGGGCACTCCTGCTGTAAGGCTGGTGGACCGCTATGGGTCCATGACATGAGCAGAAAATACTGTCCTAGGACTCTTCTTGTGATGATGCAAACTGGAGGCATGTGGTGCTGGGGGGACCCCGCAAGAAACACTACAAGATAGTGAAGATGAAAACGTGAGGCAAATTGGAAAATCCCACAACGAGTATAAACCTTACTGGTTAGGATTCAATTTCAGAGTGGCACAGGAGCCCTCAATACATCAACTCATTATAGTTATTCTTCTTGGGCTCATATCCTAGCCTTCTGGTTAAATGTAGCTGGTATGCTTACTGCTGTTGAACCTTAGGCTTTTCTTTTTCAAAAAGCAAAAATCAAGACTCAAACCAATCAATAATTCATTTATTACTTATCCTTTTAATGCAGTGTCTCTAGCATGCCCCGACGGGACCCATTTCGCCCAAAAGGGCTTTCTCAGGGGTTCATAGAGGAGCTCTTCAAGTTGTCCGAAAGTCCGATATATGAGAGTCCGCTATATGCAATGATTTTCTGTATGTTTATAAAGGCGCACGGCCGGGACCAGCGGACCTCGTCCGCTATAGGCGAATTTCTGTTATAAATGAATCCGTTATAACGAGATTATACTGTACTAGTCTTTAAGCCCGTTACATTAACGGGTGCTAGAACATATGTGTGTGTGTCTGTCTTTTTTTCTCTCTCTCTCCTTAGCCGCTTTCTTTCTTTCTGCCTTTCTTTTTCCTTGGCTGTCCATCACCAACCCTTGCCTGCTCCCCCTGTCCATTTTCCCTTCCTTTTACCTCCACTGTGTCCACCACCACCCCTTCACTGCTCTCCTTATGCAGCAGCAGCCCTTCTCCCTTTGTTTTACCTCCCCCCTGTCCAGCAGCACCTCTTTCCTTCTCCCCCTGTCCAACATTATTCCTCCGTTCCTTTTTCTTCACCTCCCCTGTCCATCAGCATCTCTTTCCTTCTCCCCCTGTCCAGCAGTAGGCATCCCTTCCTTTTTTATCCTCCCTCCTCCTTCTTATCCCTATGATACTCTTACCTTGCTCTGCCCCTGATCAGAGGTTCCCGACAGCTGCCCAGTTGCACCCATTGGAAAAGTTCCCACTGCCGCATCCCGCACCCCTCCTGACGCGGCTCCCGCTGTCCTTTCTGTCTGTCTCTGTCCCTGGCCCCCTTTGCCTGTCTGTCTTTCTGTGTATCTCCCTGACCCTGTGTCTTTCTTCTTTCCTTTCTGTCTCCCTTCCTCTCTCTGTCTGTCTGTCCAAAGCAGCATTCCATCCCCCTCCCCCTACACCAGTTCCCTGTGCACCTGCCCCTGTGTCTTTCTTATTTTCTTTGTGTTTCCCTTCCTCTCTCTGTCTGTCCAAAGCAGCATTCCATCCCCCTCCATTTCCCTCCCCCCACACCAGTTCCCTGTGCACCTGCCCCTGTGTCTTTCTTATTTTCTTTGTGTTTCCCTTCCTCTCTCTGTCTATCCAAAGCAGCATTCCATCCCCCTCCATTTCCCTCCCCCCACACCAGTTCCCTGAGCACCTGCCCCTGTGTATTTCTTATTTTCTTTGTGTTTCCCTTCCTCTCTCTGTCTGTCTGTCCGTCCAAAGCAACATTCCCTTCCCCTCCATTTCCCTCCCCCCCCCACCAGTTCCCTGTGCAGCAGCATTAGCGTTTCCTCTACCCCCCCTTTCCCTTCCCCTTCCCCTTCCCGCGGGCCGGACTACAAAGGTGGTGATTCCAGCAGCGTGTACATCAGTCTCCACACGCTGCTTCGGGCCCTTCTACTGCCCTGATTTACTTTGGCACGTCCCTGATGACATCATCAGAGACGCGGCAGAGCAAATCAGGGCAGTAGAAGGGCCCGAAGCAGCGTGTGGAGACTGATGTACACGCTGCTGGAATCACCATTCGGGCCCGCGGGAAGAGAAGGGGGTGGGCGGCAAAGGAGAAACGGAGATCGGCGGCGGCGGCAGGAGAAACGGAGAACGTTGTCTGGCTGCGGTCCGCGATAGGCTGGAGGCGATAGGCTGGTGACGTATTAGCGCGCATGCGCACTCCTTAGGCCACAGACCTACAGCGCACAGAACACGCAAATAGAAGTGCGCATGCGCGGCTAGCATTTTATTATATAGGATACCATTTTACTTGCTTAATTTCCACTGACACACATTGATTTAAATATAATATAAAAATTGCATACTTGCTTCTGAATCCAGCCTTGCCATTTTCAGGGTCCAGATTGTAAAAAAAAAAAAATTTGACCTGCATTGTCCCCAATTCCCAGCCACTGAAGCTGCTACTGAAGCCCACTCCAGCTTATCCTTATTTGTCTTGCTTTATATGGGACACAGACAATAGAAGTCTGTTTGGCATTGTCCTCACTTTCCCACTTCTGGAGCTGCCATTTAAGCACAGTTCCTGCGCATCTTAAATGAACTTGATGTATAACTTGATGTGTTAAGTTTTGTTTTGATACTATCCTTTTTTTTCAATTAGGAATCCTTTGGGCTGGGTTCTAGTAATGATGCCTACATCAGCCGACGCCTCAAAAAAAATGGCGCTGTCCGTTTATCAATCATGTGTAGACATCCTTAAGAGAATTGCGGCTTACATCTAACATAGGCGCTGGTAGGTAGGCCAGGGTTTTGCAGGCCTACATTGCTGTCACCTATGTTTGACGAGAATCATGTCTACAGAGACACCTAGTGGTGCCTAAGGTCATTTTCCAGTGCCTGCTTTGACCTTAGGTGCTGTTAGGTGCATCTGTAGATCCAATTACAGCATCCTTTCTTTGTAGATGCCTAACTTACAGCATGATTTATAGAATATAGCCCTTTGTGTCTATCCAACTACACCACAAGAAACAGTAGAATCAATAATACCAATCCAAAACACTTCCACTTTATGAAGGTTCACCATAAAATCAAGTGCAGCAAACATGGAAGGCGTTTTCGATAGGATGTCTACGTCCAAAATTGGATGCTTCCCGCAAGATGTCTAAATACTGATTGAAAGCTATGTTTAAATAAAGATAAAAATGGCCCAGTTAGATGCTTTGTCCAGCTAGACATCTAATTTATTTTGCCATTATATTAAAAAAAGGAAAAAGTCCAATAAGCTATTTGTATGTAGGAGGTTGACAGCATTTTTAATGAACTGGCCCCTCCAAAACTCCCTCAAAATCTACTTTGGGTTCAAATCCCATGCTCCTCCCTGTGACCTGGGCAAGTCACTTAATCCCACCATTGCCCCAGGTACATTAGATAGTGTGAGCCCACCAGGACAGATAGGGAAAAATGTTTGAGTACCTGAATGTAAACCACTTAAACTATAGGTGGTATATAAATACTAGTCTTTTAGCCCGTTACATTAACGGGTGCTAGAATATATGTCTGTCTGTCTGTCTTTCTTTCTGTCTCTCTCCCTCCTGCTGTCTGTCTTTCTTTTTGTCTGTCTCCCTGGCCCCCTTTGTCTGTCTGTCTGTCTCTCTCCCTGCCCCTGTAGCTTTCTTCCTTTCTTTCTATCTCCCTCCTGCTGTCTACCATTTCCCTGTGCAGCAGCATTTCCCCTCCACCCCATTTCTCTGTGCATCAGCAGCATTTCCCATCCCCCCCACTTCCCTGTGCATCAGCAGCATTTCCTCCCCCTCCATTTCCCTGTGCAGCAGTATTTCCCTCCCTCCACTCCAGTTCCCTTTGCAGCAGCAACAGCATTTCCCTCCCCCCACTTTCCTGTGCAGCAGCCGCAGCAGCATTCCCTCCCCTCCATTTCCCTGTGCAGCAGCATTTCCCTCCCCCACCCCTCTTCCCTGTGTAACAGCAGCAGCAGTATTTCCTTCCCCTCCACTTCTCTGTGCAGCAGCAGCAGCATTTCCCTCCCCCCACTACCCTGTGCAGAAGCTGAAGCAGCATTCCCTCTCCCTCCATTTCCCTGTGCAGCAGCATTTCCCTCCCCCCACCCCACTATCCTGTGCAGCAGCAGTATTTTCCTCCCCCTCCACTTCTTTGTGCAGCAGTGGTATTTCCCTCCTCCTCCACATCCCTGTGCATCAGCAGTAGCATTTTCCCCTACCCCCCTTCCCTTCCCGCAGTCTGGCCTGCTCCCTTAGTCCCTTGCCACCCCCCTTCCCTTCCCTTCCCGTGGTTTGACCGGCTCCCTTAGTCCCTTGCCAGAGGTTTTTTTTAAGTTTAAAGGTGCCGTGGCAGCTCCTCTCATGATCGCCACCTGCGTCGGAAGCCTTCTCTGACGCAGGTGCGGCTCATGAGAGCAGCTGCCTCGGCAGCTTTTAAACTTAAAAATAAACTTCAGCCGGGCGTGAAGTGTAAGGGAACCAGCAAGAGAGAGGGACCGTTGTATGCGCGCATGCGCACTCCTGCCGGCCAAGGACCTACAGATCACGGATCACGCAGGTAAGAGTGCATGCGCGCTTAGCGTTTTATTATAGTAGATACAGTCATATGAAAAAAATTAGGACACCACATGAAATATTCAGTTCTTTCTTGAGAAATGGTCACATATTGATGTCAAATCTTTTTTTTTATTTATCTCTGGAAAAGAAAGTGATGTAATTACAGGTAAACAACAAAAATGTTCCTTGATTTGCCATTAAGTTTGTATCCTGTTACACATTGTTCTTAAATGCTGCCAGTGCAGCCTTTTAGATAAAATCTAACCTAAATCTGATTCGTTCTTATTTCCTTAGATATCTCCTTCATCCCGTTCAATGGTAGCTGTTCAACAAGAACAAGGTAGTACATCCTATGGTGAGCTGCAGAGTGAAACTGTTCTAAAAGAGAGTCCATCTACACCAGATATAAAGAAGGCAGAACCTATAAAGTGGACAAGGCTACCTGGACAGGTGATTGTATTAGAGAACATACAAAAACTTGCATTATTATTATTTTTTTGAATTTATGCTCAAAAGCAGGGTACACGGTAGACCCCATATAATGCTGTGGCCAACAGTTGGACTCCATTATTTTATTCTTACATATTACACTGTAGACCCCACATATCACAGTTCACTTCTAACACAATCACTGGTATATACATACACTGGTATATATACAGTGTATGTATTTGCCAGTGGGTTGTAAATACATAACTTATTTATTCTTCAATTTTTGGAACTCTGTCTATCTCAGGGCTTGTCCTTTATTTATTTATTTGTTTTTCCTCCTTCTTTATTCATTTTCAAATTTGACAATAAGTGCGCAAAATAATATATTTCAACAAGTTATTACACAATAGCACTTTGATATCTACTACATAAAAATCTAGTGATACGTTTACCCCCCCTACCTCCCAACCTTCATCATATTTTCAATCAGAATATACACATATTATAGAATATATTATAACATATTATGTAAAATTGTACACAACACCCTCCCCCCTTTGGTGTGCCAAAAGAAGAAGAAGAGAAGAAGTGATGACTATTCACTACAATATTTTGTCAATGGCTCCCATATTTCTATAAATTTAGTATATGTCCTTCTTTGTATTGCTATTGCTCGTTCCATTTTAAATATATGACATAATGTATTCCACCAAAATGTATAACTAAGGTTACTGTGATTCTTCCAATTATTGGTTATGTGTTGGATCTTTATTAACTCTTGAAAAAAAATCAAAATTACAATAACAAAACAACCCCAGTAACCACTGTTCACATAAAGTATCATACATGAATATCTGCACATTAAAATATACCTCCACCCTCCCAATCCCACACTACATCACTCCAGCTTCCCAGATTGTGTTGTTGACTCATCAGTGCACAACCACCAAGTTCTCCTTCCCTACCCTCTCACCCTGAAGCTCCTCAACATTGCCTAGTCAATCAATCCAATGCAAAATCATGTCACAGTCAATAGAGCTCTTGGTAGTTGGACTGTTTTATACAAACGTTAATCAACCCATGTCTACTAAATTTAAATTTCAACCTCCATTTGAATATAGAAGGTGCCTCTGCTTGCTTCCAAAGAGATGCAATAATAATAATAATAACAACAGTTTATATACCTCTGGACCGTGAAGTTCTATGCGGTTTACAATGATTAAAAGGTATTACAGATTGAGTGGAATAAACAAAGTTCTGAGTTAGTGAATAACAGTTCTAAAGTTCATTTGTTGAGGACTAAGATTGTATAAGTCAGTTACCTAAGTACTTCAGGAACTGATGTGTTTTTAGGTGTTTCCTGAATTCCCTATGAGCAGTTGTTCCAGGTCTTTACCCCATAATGCTGCTTGATGTGAGAAAAAGATGTTGGTAATGACTTTTAAATTTACAACCTCTAACTGGTGGAGAAACAAAGTTCGGATGTGAACTTCTCCTATGTCTGTTGGTTGTGAAAGAGAAAAGGTCTGTTATATATTTAGGGGCTAAGCCGTAAAGTACCTTGAAGCAAAAACAATCAAACTTGAACTTCACACGTGCCTCCATCGGCAGCTAGTGTAGAAGTTGATAGGAAGGTGTTACATGATTAAACTTCTTCAGTCAACAAAGTAGCCTAACCGCTGCATTTTGTACCAGTTGCAATCGCCGCATATTTTTCTGGGAGAGTGCCAAGTAGGCGATGTTACAATAATCGAGTTAACTCAGTATGAGGGATTGTACCAGAATTCTAAATGAAGAGACATCAAAGTAAGCTCTGATGGACTGAAGCTTCCAGAGGGTGAGAAAGATCTTTCTAATCAAGGAGTCCACCTGGTCTTTCATGGTCAGACTCTGGTCCAGTGTTACTCCCAATACCTTCATAGTGGGTTGAATGGGATGACTAAGGTTATTGATGCACAGAGATGCTTTAATGTCAAGTGGGTGTGGCGATGCTATAAAAAATTTTGTTTTCTCTGGGTTTAGCTTTAGTCTGAACTCATCCATTGCTCCATCTGATTTAATGACATATTTCGCTGCAGCAAGGCCCAGGCGTTTAGTTTTCTGTTGCCAGTGAGATCCAATCTCATTGTAGTGGCCCAGGAAGTAGCCCTGAGGAGATGCTATGAAGGAGATAGCAACATTGTCAACCTCCTCCTATCCACACTTCCAATACTGGCCCAAGATTGATGGAAACATAGCTTTCAGTTACATAGATGTATAATACCATTGAGTCAAAATCTTATATACATTCTCCTATACCAGCACACAGACAAATGATCTTTTCACTTCCCTAGATATAATAGCCCACTCATCCATACTGAAACCCACCCCTAAGTTTCATTCCCACTTAGCCATAAAAGAGTACCCAGATGACTCCAACCACCTGAAATAATGATTAAACACCGAGAGTGGTCTTGGCATTTCACCCAAAGTTAATCACATATTTTCTCAGTTCTCTTGAGTCCTCTGAAACCATTTTTGGACAGCAATAAAATGTCTTAACTGCTAATATGGGTAACAATCTCCCTCAAGTAACTGATGGTGCTCTTGCATTACCTGAAAAGAAATCATTTTCCCACAATTTAAGAAATGTTAATATTGGAACAGGCCTCGGGATTCCCATCTGGTGAATATTTGTTGTTCCAATCCTCCTCCAAATCGATCTCCCCCCACCCCCACCCCCACCCCACAAGACAGCATGTGTTTCGAGAAAGGGTTAGCGAGAGAAGCCACAATAAGTGGTGAAGCATCATTAGGGGACTAAAGCTCTCTATTCTATGAGTGTGGTGTGTTTTCCAGGCTTACTTCCCATTCCAAGAGCAGTTGCAAATGTGCAGCTAAATAATAACAATTAATATTTATTATTGCTCTTCCTTCCAGCTCCTGACTATTCCAGAGCACTCTAGATGCCAATCTGGGATGTTTACATTCCCAGATAAAAAAGAAAAATGCATGCTGTATCTGCTTCAGCACTGCTCTGGGAACTTGAATGGGCAAAGCCTGAAATAAAACAGCAAATGAAGCAGTATATTCATCTTGATTACAGAGATTCAAGGCCTCTTTAGATAGATCCCTCTAAAACTGATTAATTAGCTTAGAATAGTTATAATGGAATAACATATGCAAATCACTAGGAAGTAGTATCTCCAAGTAGTAAATTACCCAGGGGCTATCTTAAACTGAACAGACATCCTCAACAAGACTAGCTGCTGCGCTGAAGTATGGGCCCCTAATAGTTCAAATTTATCCATAATGATCTTAAATTCTGCTATAACCCCATTAAGTCCAAAATTCTACAAGAAGGACAGGCTCTGCTCAGGCTGATGTACATAAAGTAAAATATCGTTAGCAAATAAAGCTATCTTCCTGTACAAAAGGTTAGACATTGTAGACTGTAGGGTTATTTCCCTTTACCCGCATGGGCTGCAGAAGAGAGTTATAAGTTTTTCACTCTGCCTCTAGGGTAGTTCCTCCCATCAGTCTTTCTCTTCTGCATGTGGCTGCAGTGTGTTAGTCCTGCTTTCTCCAATTTATTATATTTAATGCGACGTAGTTTTGTTTCCTTTCGCGATTCTTTCATGTTCTATGGACATTTGAAATGCTGCCTGCTTGAGAATTCACTGACTTCGGTCTGTAGCTGACAGGCCGATCCCTTTGGGGTACCTGTTAATTTTCTTTCCTTTAGATGCAGCAGATGAATCCAGAGCCCCACCCTTTCTGGATATTGACTGTCGTTTTTTTCTTTTTCAACTTTCGAAGTCTGTTATTATTGATAGTTGTATTTTGTATTATTACCTTTTTAAATTTGTTATGGAAAGAAGTTTTTCACATGCTAAGCATATTGATGGTTATCGATGCTTGGGCAAGGAGCAATACTGAAGATGCAGGAGGTGTGCCAGCCAATAGGACCACCTGTTAATCAGTTTCTCTATCTCCACCTGCTGGTAGATGTGTGCCATTGGTCTCTGGATTCATCTGCTACATCTAAAGGAAAGGAAATTAACAGGTAAGAACATAATTTTTCCTTCCCTCTCTCCAACAAATACAAACTTATCCTCTTAACTGCTGAGTTGGAAAGGAAGTAAATTGGCAACTTACTTTCATTGCCAAAATCAACATTATAAACTGACTGCTCAGCCTAAATACTGAAAATGATTCTTTATACTCTACCATAAAGCGGTTGTATATATGTATACCAGAGATCTATAACTTTTCAAAGTTGATAGGGTTTGTGGCCTTTCCTGTTCTTAGTTCTTTTCTTCATAAGTTTGTGAAAGGCGTTCCACTATTATGTTAAAGTGAATCCAGCTTCAGCCAGTGAAGAGGTCCAGATTCCAGAATACTTTTTTTTTAAACTTAAATATCATGTTGTACAATTGTTTATGTAAGGCCTTAACAGACGAGGGCTGGGGAGACACCCCAGAAAGACACAATTTGCTGAGCTTTTCATATGTTCCTTACTATCTGTATCTAATATAATAAAACCCTAAGCCGCGCATGCGTACTCCCACCTGCGTGCTCCCGTTTTATGTGAGCTGTAGGGCACCGCAAGTAGGAGTGCGCATGCGCGCGAATCTCTCTCTCTTTCTCTCTTCCCCCCGAGGCAGATTTCTGCCGCGGCAGCTGTCGGCAGCTGCAGACTACGGTGGCTGTCGGCGGCTGCAGGCCGCGGTGGCTGTCGGCGGCTGCAGGCCATGGCAGCTGTTGGCTGCCGGCGACTGCAGGCCGCGGCGACTGAGCACGGAGCACGGAGCCACCAGCAGCGGGTGGCGGTCAGCCCGAGAAACCCCTGGTCTACAGGCCGGGCGAGTGTAGGAGGGGCAGGAGAAGCTAGACTGAGGGAAAAAATGATGATGTACAGGGAAATGGAGGGAGAGGGAATGCTGCGGCTGCTGCACAGGAAAGTAGGGAAGGAGATAGGAAGAAAGACACAGGGACAGGGGCAGGGAGAGAGACAGAAAGACAGACAGACAAAGGGGGCCAGGGAGGGAGAGAGACAGAAAGAAAGACAGCAGGAGGAAGAGAGACAGAAAGAAAAAGACAGGGGTAGGGAGAGAAACAGAAAGAAAGACAGACATATATTCTAGCACCAGCGGGAGGAAGGGAGACAGACAGAAAGAAAAGAAGAAAGACACAGGGAAAGGGAGAGACACAGAAAGACAGACAGCCAAAGGGGGCCAGGGAGAAACACAGACAGAAAGAAAGACAGCGAGACAGAGAGAGAGACAGAAATAAAGATAGACAGACATATATTCTAGCACCCGTTAATGTAACGGGCTAAAATACTAGTCCTATATAATAAAACCCTAGAGCGCGCATGCGCTTTTGAAACTTCGTGATCCCTGCCGCTGTGATTTCTGATCCGTGGCCGCATTCCATTTTAGAACGCGGCGGCAGGGATCACTCTAGCCACTCCCCTCCTCCCGCCCTCACTCACCAACCGCTGGAGGAAGCGCAGACAAGCTCTCTCCCTGCCCGCGTCCTCGCCGCCCCGATTGGTGCTGGTGGCAGTTGCCGGGAGGAGGGCTTCATGGAGCGCCACCACACGCCAACACCTTCACAGTCTTCTGAGCCGCGTCCTCGCCACCCCGATTGCCGGCGCTCAGTCTTCACGCTTCCGTGACGCAGGCGGGGATCGGAAAGGGTAAGGGAGCTGAGTCAGCGGGGGTTGGGCTGGGAGGGGAGAGAAGCGGTCTGCCTCGGGTTTTTCAAGGCCTGGCTTCTTCGGGCAGCAGCAGCGTTTACAATTCGCTGCTGTTGCCGGCTTCAGGCCTTCCTCTCTGGCGGGTCCTGCCTACTTTCTGTTTTCAGGAAGACGACCCGACAGAGAGGAAGACCTGAAGCCGGCAACAGCAATGAATTGTGAATGCTGCTGCTGCCCGATGTTCAAGGAGGAAAGGGAGCAGAGGGGGAGAGAATGGCTTGGAGGGAAGAAGAGATGGCAGGGCATGGAGGGAAAGAGGAATGTATGCCAGACCAAGGGAAAAGGAAGGGGGAAAGGAAGGAGGAGATGTCATATGGAACAGAGAGAGAGAGAGGGCAGACATTGGATGGAAAGAGAAGAGAGGGCAGTGAATGGAAGGGGCAAGACAGAGGGTGAACAGTAGATAGAAGGGGTAGAGAGAGGGAGACAGACACTGAATGGAAGTGTGGGGGAGCAGACGGAAGGAAGTGGGGAGGAGAAAGACAAAAGGGCATATGCAGGATTGAGGGAAGAGGATAGAGTTAGAAATAAAGATAGACAGACAGGGGGCCAGGGAGAGACACAAAAAGAATGACAGACAGACAGCATCCAAGGAGAGAGAGACAAATTAAAAAAAAACCAGACAGACATGTACTCTACACCCGTTAATGTAACGGGCTTAAACACTAGTATAATATAATTGAATACTTTTACCCATAGTCAGTGTACCACCAGGTATGATCAGAAAGAGCACTGTCTACCTTACATTTCTCATATAGATCCATCAGAGTCAATCTCCCTTTATAGGCCTTCCTCTTATGTATGTAGATTTACCATAGAAATGTACAATTAATTTCCCTAATTGCTGAACTTTATTTTTTGTATTTTTATTCTACACTATCTGAAGTTCAAGTCAGATTACAAAGAACATTCACAGTAGTAATTTGAAACAGTGGACAGACAATCTGTGATGTTTACAGTAATAAATTTGATTAAGCTGGTAGCATATAGGGAGACACCATAGGTTTGTAAAATAAAATGATTTTGACTTTTCTGGAATAGTTATTGGGTTTTACTTTTTTTTTTTTTTAATATTGAAAGGCTTTAATTTAATTTAATACAAACTTTTATAGGCCTCCAGCTTTTGACCTAATGATCAAACAGAGCAGGTTACAATATATGGATATTCAAAACAATTTATGCAGTTAACTGTGTAAATCATTTATGCTGAAAATTGAGGCTGTCTGGCACATAACATTTGGCTGAATGTTGGTATCCAGCCAAAAGTTGTCTATTTAAAAAGGGCTTCTGGAAGTGGGGCTTCATGGTGATATTTTTATCTGTTTTAAAAAGGACTGCATATTGTATTGATTTAGAACTACATATTAATTGTTTGAAAATTGGACATAAAGATAAACAAATTGCTCATCTACTCCTATATACTGTGGCCACCCTGCTGAATATTGACATCTGTTTTATAGGTGTGCCGAATCCCAAATAAGCATCTTCTGTCTTTGAGAACAGGATACTCGGGCTGTTTCTGTGTTGATTTCTCACATGATGGTAGAACCTTGGCAGCAGCATGTGCAGACAGAGATGGCTATCCTATAATTTGTAAGTCAGTCTTTTATTTCTGTTGGAGCTTTTGTATATGTGTTCTGCATGTGGCATCAGGGCAGGATTAATTCTTTGAGGGCCCCTAGGCACACAAGTACACTGGGTCCCCTGGCCCAATCCCCCCCTCTCTCTCCTTCCCTCCCTCTTCCCAAGGTCTAACATCTCTCTCCTTCTCTTCTTCCTGCAGTCTGGCATCTCTCTCTCCCCTCCTTCCCTTCCATTCCGTGGTCTGGCATCTCTCTCTTCTTCCCATTCCAATAATCTGAAATCTCTCTCTTCCCTCCTTCCATCACCCTTCTCCTGAATCTGACATCTCTCCCTTCTTTGAGTAATCTCTCTCCCTCCCAGTGCAACATTACTCCCTCCTCTCCACCACTATCATGTCCAACAATTCTCCCTCTTTCTTTCTTTCTTTCTTTCTTTCCATATGTACATCATCTCTTTCCTTCTCACTCTCATCTCTCTTTCCCTCTCGCTCCACACACCTATGTCCATCAATTCTTCATTCTTTTTCCCTCCCCCACCAGCAGGCATCATTTCTTTCTCTCCCTTCCCACTCACCCACCTGTGCAGCATCTCTCTTTTCCTCCTTTCCAAACTCCTCTCAGCCCGTGTAACATCTGTCCTTCCCTGCCTTCCTACTCCAACCCTCTCCCAGTATGCTTAGTATCTGTTTTTATCCCAGGACAAGCAGGCAGGTATTCTCACTAGTGGGTGATGTCATCCGACAGAGCCCCGATACGGACATCTTGCAAGCATGTCTTGCTTGAAGAAACTCAGAAGTTTCGAGATGCCCGCACCGCGCATGCGCCAGTGCCTTCCCGCCCGATGTACCAGGCGTGTCTCCTCAGTTCTTTTCTTTCCGTGGAGCTGAGAAGTATTCTCTTCATTCTGCGCTGACTGAATTTCAGTATTTTTGCCTTCTTTACCCGCGTTTTTTGTTTCTTTGAATTTATTTCAATTTTAATTTATATTTTCTAAAAAAAAAAAAAAAAAAAGTTAAAATTATTTCTTCCGGCGGTTCGGCCGGGCCGGCCTCGTGGCTACGGCCTAGCGCCTTCGACCTTGCAGCGTTGATTTTCCGGCCTATGTCCCGGCCAATCACCGGTTTTAAAAAATGCAGCAAGTGCCAGCGTGCGATTTCGTTGACGGACCCGCATCGACGCTGTCTTCAGTGTCTTGGTCCAGAACACGTTCCGAAATCGTGCCGGCCTTGTTCCACACTCACTGCGCGCTCGTTTAAACGGCGCTGTTTGCTCTGGGAGTCGATGTTCAAGATGGAGACTGCCAAGGACCTGTCTGCTTCAACTTCTGCTGAGGTTTCGCCGGTCCGTTCGAAACCTGCATCGACGACTCCTGCATCGGGCATTGTGAAGCCGGCATCGTTCACACCGACTTCAGCATCGAGTTCGGCATCGGTGCCTGTCTCCGTCTCCTCGGTTCAGGTACCGCCTTCCACTGTCCCTCCGGTGGTCATCAAAGTGCCTAAAGCTAGCAAGCAGAAGCACTTGACCACGAAGGAGCGCGAAGACCATGCAGGAGGACCCCCTTTCGGTGCGGATCCCTCCATGTCGGCTTCGCTGCGATCCCTGCTGGAAGCTCAGTTTGTCGAGCTTATGCAGACTATGGGACCCCGGCTTATCGCCTCTATTCAGGGTGACGTCCCGGTCCCGGGGGGCGGACCGCCCCCTCCCCCTCGTCGTTCGATCTCCCTGCTCGACGAGGGGGATCGGCGGAGGGCGGCGGAATCCTCCAGGCGGGCTTCCCTTCCTGATATGCCGCCTTTGGAGCCCATCACGCCTCCACGACAACAGGGTACTAGGTCGGCCCCTGATAATCGGAGTCCTGGGCATACTGCATCGCAGGAGGAGTTCTTCCGCACTCCATACCAGACCTAGGTGGCGCTGCGTGAGTCCGCATCTTTGCCACCTCTGCGATCCACTGCATCTAGTCCTATCCATTCCTTAGAGGCTTTGGGGGATCGAGCGATGCATAGAAGATCTCGTTCCCCATCCCGTCATCGGGAGGGGCATCGATCTCGACACTCTTCTCGACACTCCTCACGTCATTCGGAGGTGTCTCCGCAAAAGAAGATGCAGCGTCTGGGATACTCCTCGTCGGATTTATCCCCGCCTGAGGGACCGGAGTAGGAGGAACCATCTACCTCCTATTCTCCGTGCCGCTCCCAGCTCTCCCTGGACCCGGAGGCTTCCACTTCTTCTAGTCCGTCTCGCCGGCCGGCGTTAGCGGACCAACTGTCCTTTTCCTCCTTCCTCCGACAAATGGCGGATGACTTGGATGTAACTTTGGACACTGGTTCTCGATATTCTAAAGAGTATCTGGACACCATGCATTTACCTCACCCTCCGGCGGAGACGCTCCGGCTTCCTCTACATAAACTGCTGGACCAGACTTTCATGCGTTGTTTTGAGACACCGTATTCCATCCCTGCAGTTCCCAGTAAGTTGGATGCTCGATACCGCATTGTTCACCACAAGGGGTTCGAGGGAGCACAACTTTCTCATCAGTCCCTTCTGGTCGAGTCCTCCCTCAAGCGATCTCATCCCTCCCAAGTCTACGCCTCCGTACCACCGGGCCGAGAAGGGAGAACGATGGATAAGTTTGGTAGACGTATCTACCAGAACTCGATGATGGCGACTCGAGTGCTCAACTACAATTTCTTCTTCTCTTCATATTTGGATTTCTTCTTGCCGGTGCTCCGCAAGTTCATCCCTTTCATCGATGCTCAGGCTCGATTCGAGTTTGAAGAGGTGGTGGCGACCCTATCCCAGTTACGCCTGCAGCTGATGCAATCCTCCTACGATGCCTTCGAGCTCTCGGCACGCGCGGCGGCATGTTCGGTCGCCATGCGTCGCCTGGCATGGCTCCGTACAATTGATATGGATCCGAACCTCCAAGACAGACTTGCAAATGTGCCTTGTGCGGGGGCGGACCTGTTCGATGAGTCTATCGAGACTGTTACTAAGAAGTTTTCGGATCATGAGAAGTCCTTCCAGTCTATCCTGCGGCCTAAACCCAAGTCTCAACAGTCTCGCCCCTCTAGGCCGCCTTTGATATATCAGCGGCGGTATCAGCCGAGGCAGGCTCCTCCTGCGAGACAACCTGCGAAGAGACAGCCTCCACAGAAGCCTCAGCAGAAGCCTCAGAATCCGGCTGCACCCAAGGCTACTCAGCCTTTTTGACTCTATTCCAGGGAGCATAACCAACCTTGTTCTGTCTCCCCCCGAGTTTCCCATTGGGGGTCGTCTCCATCATTTTTGTCATCGATGGGAGACCATCACCACGGACCTTTGGGTCCTTACCATCGTAAGAGAGGGATACTCTCTTCATTTCCAACGGGTCCCTCCGGACCACCCGCCAAGAGAGTATCCTTCAAACTTGACGCAGACCGCTCTTCTCCTTCAAGAGGCTTAGGCTCTGCTTCGGCTTCGGGCCGTCGAGCCGGTTCCTTTCGATCAGCAAAACCGAGGGTTCTACTCACGGTACTTCCTTGTCCCGAAGAAGACGGGCGATCTGCGTCCCATTTTGGACCTTCGAGTCCTCAACAAATTTTTGGTCAAGGAGCGGTTCCGTATGCTGACCCTTGCTTCTCTATACCCCCTCCTCGAGCAGAACGATTGGTTATGCTCTCTGGATCTCAAGGAGGCCTACACTCACATCCCTATTCATCCGGCCTCCCGCCAGTTCCTCAGATTTCGGGTGGGACATCTGCATCTGCAGTATCGAGTGCTTCCATTCGGCCTTTCATCGTCTCCCAGAGTCTTCACGAAGTGTCTGGTGGTGGTGGCCGCGGCACTCCGGAACATGGGTCTTCAGGTGTTTCCATACCTCGAAGACTGGCTCATCAAGGCCCCGTCAGCTCCAGAGGTCATTTTGGCGACCTTGACTACCATTTGTTTCCTGCAAAGCTTGGGCTTCGAGATCAACTTTCCCAAGTCACATCTTCAGCCCTCCCAGTCTCTCCCCTTTATCGGGGCGGTCCTGGATACCATTCAGCTCCGAGCATTCCTTCCTTCTCAACGCATGGATGCTCTCCTTCTACTCTGCCAGTCGGTGTCTTCTCGCCAATCCATCTCGGCGAGACACATGATGGTCCTCTTGGGCCACATGGCATCTACAGTTCATGTGACGCCTTTTGCCAGACTACATCTCAGAATCCCTCAATGGACCCTGGCATCTCAGTGGACTCAGGTGTCCGACCCGTTATCTCGTCACATTGTAGTCACTCCTGCTCTATGGCAGTCTCTTCTCTGGTGGATGACCTCTTCGAATCTATCCAGAGGTTTGCTGTTTCACACTCCTCCCCACCAGAAAGTTCTCACGACCGATTCTTCGAACTATGCCTGGGGGGCTCATCTGGATGGTCTTCGCACTCAGGGGTTCTGGACCAGTGCGGAACGACTCCATCAAATCAATCTTCTGGAGCTCAGAGCCATCTTCAATGCTCTCCAAGCTTTTCAGCATCTGCTTCACGACATGGTGGTCCTTATTCGCACAGACAATCAGGTCGCCATGTATTATGTCAACAAACAAGGGGGCACGGGCTCGGCCCCTCTTTGCCAGGAAGCTCTTCGAGTCTGGGATTGGGCTGTTCGCCACAACACCTTCCTCAAGGCTATCTACATTCAGGGGAAGGACAACGTCTTGGCAGACAAATTGAGTCGTCTTCTCCAGCCTCACGAATGGACCCTCCATTCCGACCCCCTTCATCAGATCTTTGCACAGTGGGGGACGCCTCAGATAGACCTCTTTGCGGCCCCCCACAACTTCAAACTGCCTCAGTTTTGCTCCAGGATCTACACTCCTCATCGCCTCGAGGCAGATGCCTTTCTGCTGGATTGGGGGAATCGCTTCCTGTATGCGTTCCCTCCTTTTCCTCTCATCCAAAAGACTCTGGTCAAGTTGAGATCGGACCATGCCACCATGATTCTGATTGCTCCTCGGTGGCCCAGACAACCTTGGTACTCCCTTCTACTTCAACTCAGCAGCAGGGAGCCAGTACTTCTTCCAGTGTTTCCTTCACTACTTACTCAACATCAGGGTTCACTACTTCATCCCAACCTGCAGTCTCTCCACCTGACAGCTTGGTTCCTCTCAACGTAACTCCTCACCAGTTCTCCCAAGCAGTGAGGGAGGTTCTGGAGGCTTCCAGGAAGCCTGCTACCCGACAATGCTATTCCCAAAAATGGACTAGATTCTCTTCCTGGTGTATTTCCAATGCCACGGAGCCTCAGCAAGCTTCCCTATCATCTGTGTTGGACTATCTTCTACACCTGTCTCAGTCTGGTCTCAAGTCTACCTCTATACGAGTCCACCTGAGTGCTATTGCGGCTTTCCATCAGCCTCTACATGGGAAACCTTTGTCTGCTCATCCTGTGGTTTCCAGATTTATGAAAGGACTTTTTCATGTCAACCCTCCTATCAAACCTCCTCCTGTGGTTTGGGATCTCAATGTTGTCCTGTCTCATCTCATGAAGCCTCCGTTTGAACCTCTCAACAAGGCTCCACTTAAGTATCTCACCTGGAAGGTGGTTTTTCTGGTGGCCCTCACGTCTGCTCGCAGGGTCAGTGAGCTTCAGGCCTTGGTGGCGGATCCACCTTTCACAGTATTCCATCATGACAAGGTGGTCCTCCGCACTCACCCGAAATTCCTGCCTAAAGTGGTCTCTGAATTTCACCTCAACCAATCCATTGTGCTTCCAGTGTTCTTTCCAAAGCCTCATTCTCATCCTGGAGAGTCAGCTCTTCACACTCTGGACTGTAAACGTGCTTTGGCTTTCTACTTGGATCGCACCAAACCACACAGAACTGCTCCTCAACTTTTCGTCTCCTTTGATCCAAACAAGTTGGGACGACCTGTATCGAAGCGCACCATTTCCAACTGGATGGCGGCTTGTATCTCTTCCTGCTATGCCCAGGCTGGATTATCCCTTCCTTGTAAGGTCACAGCCCATAAGGTCAGAGCAATGGCAGCCTCTGTTGCCTTCCTCAGATCGACACCGATTGAGGAGATTTGTAAGGCTGCCACTTGGTCCTCGGTTCATACATTCACCTCTCATTATTGTCTGGATACTTTCTCCACACGGGATGGACAGTTTGGCCAAACAGTGTTACAAAATTTGTTCTCTTAAGTTGCCAACTCTCCCACCATCCCATTGGGGTTAGCTTGGAGGTCACCCACTAGTGAGAATACCTGCCTGCTTGTCCTGGGATAAAGCAATGTTACTTACCGTAACAGTTGTTATCCAGGGACAGCAGGCAGCTATTCTCACGTCCCACCCACCTCTCCTGGGTTGGCTTCTCAGGCTAGCTACCTGAACTGAGGAGACACGCCCGGTACATCGGGCGGGAAGGCACTGGCGCATGCGCGGTGCGGGCATCTCGAAACTTCTGAGTTTCTTCAAGCAAGACATGCTTGCAAGATGTCCGTATTGGGGCTCTGTCGGATGACATCACCCACTAGTGAGAATAGCTGCCTGCTGTCCCTGGATAACAACTGTTACTGTAAGTAACATTGCTTTCCCAACACAACCGCCCCAAGCCCCTGAGCATCTATCCTCCCTACCTTCCCAACTCCCGACCCCCAGCCTGTGGCGTATATCACATGTTCTTTCCTTCTTTCTCCCCTAGCGGGATTATACCCCATGGCCTCTCTCTTCGGCTCCAGACTCTCCCACACCTACCTTCTCCCTGGTGTTTGTTATTTTAAATCTTCGGGCAATGTCAATGAGATCAGTGTGCTGCTGTCGGTCTGCTTCGGAACCCTTCATTCAGCAGCAGCCCGCCTATGCGTAAACAGGAAATTGCTGCTGAATGAAGACTTCCGGGACAGGCCAATGGCAGCGCGCTGATCTCATTGAAGCTGCCCGAAGATTTAAAATAAACAGTGGGGAGAAGGTAGATATGGGGGAGTTGGGAGCTGAAGAAAGAGGTTGTGCGGCATTGTTCCGCTAGGGGAAAGGAAGGAAAGAACATGATATACACCGACGATGTAAAGTTACAGTGGCCAGTGGGGGAGCAGAACTACCGCCAATTTTTGGGGAGGCCCTGGCCCTAAAGCACCACACTGGCAGGCCCCTTTGTCATTTTCAGGCCTGAGGCATGTTCCTACTGGGCCTACCCTTTAATCCAGCCCTGTGTGGTGTATTTTAACTTTTACCAATTTAGTTAGAAGTACACTTCTCCCTCCCTATTTGCGGGGGTTAGGGGCAGAGCCGGCCTGTGAAAAGGGAAAATTTGCGAATAACTTTTGGGCCTGCTCTGACCCACCCCGGACCATACTTGGTACAGGATCTCCCTGTTGTAGTCTTGTGAGACCACAGGAACTCACAGCACAGCTCTGCATGGGGCGGGAGTGTAGGAAGATCGCTCCTGTCCCACATCACTGCTAGACCAACAGCTCGTCTCCTCCACCTCCGATCACCCTCCTCTGTCTCTGATCGCCTTCCTCCTCCTCCGATCACCTCCCTCTTCACCCCAATCTAAGTCCTGGGGGCCATTTTTTTTCGATGCGGGCTGCCAACGAGTGATTCTCAGGGGGGCCTAGAGAAAAAAAATTGCGAATAATCGAAACCGCGAACGTCAAAACCGTGAATAGGGAGGGGGAAGTGTATGGTTAAATGATTTTTATTAGAGCCAGCAATAAAACACAGATAACATTTCAGCCAGAGAAACAGGGCTACAGAACCAAGTTTGATAAAAAAAAAAATTCCCCCCAAGTCCGGAGTCCCCAAACACTCTCTCTAGAAAGATAAACATAGGATATGAGACATATAGTGAGACCTCAAGTAGTACAGTCAACAATTCAAAATATGACTTCTGGCCGCAGGAGTCATCGTGTTCCAGAAAGGCTCACAGACAGCTGTAAATCGCTCTCGCCTCAAAGTAGAAAGATCAGAATTGCCCCGACGTTCCCAAGACAACAAAAGAATCATCTGAGTCCACCACAACGAGATAGCTGGGGCCTCTGAATCCAGCCACTTTAGGAGGATGCACTTCAAGGCCGACAAAATGGACCAGCGAAGAAAGACACTCAAACCCGGCTGTCTGGGATGATGAGAGGGAAGAACTCCAAAAAGCAGCATGGGTGAAGATCTGATAATCACCCTTCATAGAGTCCCAATGTAGGTGAAGAGTCTAGTCCAAAAAGCCTGAATAGTTGGACAAGACCACAACATGTGGCCCAGAGTAGCAGTCCGATGTCCATATTTATCACAAATTGCTGTAGGTCTAAATTTTGCACAATAAGCCCTATGTGGCCACACATTTCCCAAAAGTACATATACTTCCTTAACAAAACCAATCTGGCTGCAGCCTTTTGTATAAGACCTCCGGTAACACCATTGCCAGATCTTGTGAAAGGGGGAAGTGTATATTGTTTTTCCATTCCAGTATCTAGACTCTCTGACTTAACATAAGAATTGCCATACTGGGACAGACTGACAGTCCATCAAGCCCAGTATCTTGTGGCCAACCCAAGTTCTAAGTACCTAGCAAGGTCCCAAGTACTAAACAGATTTTATGCCGCTTATCTTAATAATAAGCAGTGGATTTCCCCAAACCATCTGATTTCTAAATAGAATTAAAGAAAAAAGTTCTCAAACAAAATATTACCCACAATAGCTTAACAGACAAGAAAAAAGAGGGTAATAAGCAACCAAATAACATCAAATATCAAATTAAATATAACTGCAAAAAATTGCCCACTTAGGTATACTAATAATGATAAAGGAGGAAAAGGACAAAGTAGTGACAAAAGGATCAGATAATAGAATCTGTGATGACTCAAGCCATTCCAGATCCATATCCTGAGAAACAGATTCTAATCATCTGTCCAAATCCTCCAGCCACCTACAAGGGTCTCCATGTGTGAATGGATGTCCAAGTTGGGATGTTAACATTTCCAAAGTATTTTACCAAATGCAGACCCTTTTCTTAAATATGTATAGGGATGCTAACAGGCTCAGCAGGAGCAGCAGTCTAAAAAAACTGCATATAAAAAATGAGTGGGAAAGGAAGTGATGTCACTGTCACAGATGGCAGCATATCCAAGTAGCTCCCTGACCCCTTGGTTCAAAAGTTATCTTCTTTAGCGCTCCCTGCTCAGTATTTCCAGGTGGTAAGATTCCTGAGACTCAAATGGCAGGTAAAAAGTATACAGTGAATCTTAAAGCATTTTCAGCAGCAGTGAACCATGGACGCTGCACGAGGCAGCAAGGCAGTTGGCGGCAGTGATTGTGAACCACTTGGGATGACAATACGGCTGCCAGACACACTCAACCCAGAGGAGGAGCACAGCTGAAGTTGTGGCTAGAGGAGCTCAAGTCCACAATCATTGGTAATAAGTCAGACATTCACGCAGGATGAGTGCTCTTTATAAAAACAGCATTTGGCATGAGGACTTACACCAACCGAAACCAGCTATAAATCCTGATGCACAAGTTGGGCATACATCTGTGGTATTCTATAATACTGCGCAGTGTTTTTTAGAGTGCCCCTGACCCGTACATGCCACTCCCATGTGAATGCCCCCATTGAAGTTGTACACGAATACACTTAAGCACTGTCCTGTAACTGGATGCATGGGACCGGACAATCTACACCCCAGGGTGCTTCGTTAGTTATGTGATGTCCTGGCGGAACCGTTATCCGTGCTCTTCAATCTTTTCCTGAGTACAGGAAGAGTCCCGCTGGATTGGAAGACAGCTAACGTCATTCCACTCCACAAAAAGGGTTGCAGGACGGAGGCTGCAAATTACAGACCGGTGAGTCTCACATCAATAGTGAGTAAACTCATGGAAACACTAATTAAGCAGAAATTGGATACGATCCTGAATGAGGAGAATTTACGGGATCCCCATCAACATGGATTCACAAAGGAAAGGTCCTGCTAATCCAATCTAATCAGCTTCTTTGACTGGGTAACAAGAAAGCTGGATATGGGGGAGTCCATGGACGTCGTGTACTTGGACTTCAGTAAAGCTTTTGATAGCGTCCCACACCGCAGGTTGTTGAGCAAGATGAATTCGATGGGATTAGGAGAAACATTAACTGCATGGGTCAATGACTGGCTAAGCGGTAGACTTCAGAGGGTGGTGGTTAATGGTACCCTCTCCGAAACGTCGAGGGTGACCAGTGGAGTGCTGCAGGGCTCGGTCTTGGGCCCAATCCTCTTTAACATATTCATAGGCGACCTGACTCAGGGGCTTCAAGGTAAAATAACATTATTTGCCGATGACGCCAAACTATGCAACATAGTAGGTTTTTGCTCGCGTGCAGATTTTGAATTTTTCTGCAGGTTCTAGTATTTTTCTAGGGCCGGGGAGAATTAAGAACAGCGGCTATGGCTCAGCTGGCTTAGCTGGTGAACTGTGGAGATGTTTTCTCTACCAGGTTTCTGTTTTACACATGTTCCAACAGTGGTTTATAAGTATTTGTTGTTTTTTCTCCACTCCTGTTTGGAGTGTGTTATACTGTTTTCGGTTAAGAATTTTCCTAGGTTCTGCTTGGCTATTCGGCAGACTGGATTAGTAGATGCTGATATACAAATTTGATCTCAGTCTCCACTTGCTGGTAGCAGTGAGGTATAATACCCATCCGTAAGGAACTATACGGTCTATAAGCTAACAGAAAGAAAATTAGTAGGTAAGAACCTAATTTCTCCTTTGTGTAGGTGTTCCACAATTTTATTTATTATAATTGTTTCCACCATTTTGCCCGGCACTGAAGTGAGGCTTACTGGTCTGTAATTTTCCATAGCCCTTTTTAAAAATCGGTGAAACATTGGCCACCTTCCAATCTTCAGGTACTATAGATAATTTTAGCGACATATATCTATATATATACTCAAGGAGTAGGTTACAGCGCATGACACAGAGTTACATGACCTGCAGCAGCGATATGCTGACTTGGAAAATAAGATGAACTAAAGACATTGAAAACTGGCCAATAAGTTTAAGTTTTAGGTACATATTGTACCAGAAGTGGCTTTGGAACAAAACACAGTATGCTCCTGCAAAAGATTTATCACCAATTCATGTTAGGTTTCAAAGAGAAGCTACTTCAAATTGAATTTGACAGAGCGCACCACTCTAAACTACAGAATAAGCCCAGAGATATTGTGGCATCCTTTTTGCACTTCCCAATCAAGGAGCAAGTATTGCAAGTGGCCAGAAGGGTAGGCCATAATGAATGAGAGGGATGGTGCATCAAAGTCAACTATGATGCTGCGTAAATAGAGGGAATTCCAGGATATCACTCATTCTCTTATTGCACATTTTATTAGAAACTCATGGCTCTTTCCATTAGTGCTGCCCGATTCACAATTCAAATCGATTCACCGATTCACTTCGGGTGAATCGATTCGAATCGATTCATATTTTTTAAAAATCGGCCTCACCAATTCAGGGCACAACCCTCCTCCCCGTCAGTCAGGAAGTGCTGCAGTATCCTCCGGCTTCCACTCAAGCCACCCAGTTTAATCAAAGCCTGCAGCTTTTGGAAGGGAAGAACATTGGCATTTCCGGATGCACTTCTGAACGGGCTCAGATTGGCTAGTTTCAAGGGGTCTCGTCATTTTCGGCTCATGTCCCACCCAACAGGTGTCAGATTGGCAAGTTTGAAGGAGGCTGTGACCATTCTGGAAGGGGGCCCCACCCCACTAAGATCGGATTGATCGGTTTGGGCCGGCATGTTTTGGGTGCATGGATTCTAACGGCACTACAAGTGCTTGAGAGGAAAATGGTCGGAGGAGAGGCAGCTGCACAGTTGCTTGAGAATCTACAGCTATGGGCATTGCAGGAATATCTGAGCAATGGTATGTGTGTTTCCACTGTTTTTAGAAAAATCTTCCCATTTGATTGGGATTTTGGATCCTGCTAACAAGGACAAAATGAAAGGAGCTGCAGCAGTCGATTAGATCTCAAGGCCCCTTTTTATTAAACTGCAATAGTGTTTTTAGTGCTGGAAGCCTCGCTGAATGCCTTGTGCTGCTCCCGACGCTCATAGGAACTCTATAAGCATCGGGAGCAGCAGCTTCCAGTACTAAAAAACGCTATCAGGGTTTAATAAAAGGGGGCCTGTATAGTAATCAGTTTTTACTTAATCCCACTTTTTCTACTTCTTTAAAATGGTGAAAAAAGTTGAAATATTTCTCCTGTGTTCTTAATCTCACTTGAAATATGTCTCAATGGTATTTGAATTAAATATTTAGAAGGTATGTACTGTATATTCCAATCTTTTCATTAAAACCCCCAAATAACACCTCTCTAAAAATATGTACTCTTTGAGAAGAAAAAGCACACGGGCAAAATGAAAAATTCACATAGAACAACCATATCACAATCTTTGAATATTGTCCTTAGTGTCTGCTCAAGCTAACTCTAGGGTTTGGTCCCTCCTCACAGAGCAGCATCAACTTCCAAGGATATTTGCTAGGACATAATTTCTTCCTCCCTGAGCACTGACAGCTCACATAACCAAACTAGGATAAAGTGTCCCTTCTTTCCTTTGTTGTTTCTGCAGGGCCTTTTTAATTCTTTCCAAAGCACATACAGGGAATGCTGATCATCACTTTATCACACTTGATCATCACTGTATCACACTCACAAGTTAAGAGCAGAGACTTTTAAATTTTGGGTACAAAAAGCAGAATGAAGGATAGAAATTTTTTTTTTTTTTTTTGTAACTCTTTATTTAACCACTGCGTTACAAGCACAACAGGTACACCTGTACAGCAAAACCATACATTCTGGAATACAGTGTATACATTAGATTCCCCATGTCCCATTCCCAACCCACCCCTCCCCTTCCCCCCCCCCAACCCCCCCTGTCCCTCTAAATTACCCATCTCCCGATAACATCTAGTTCCCCCCCCCCACATGAAACATCCAAAAGGAAGAAGTAACATAACATAATCCTAATATGCAAAAGAGGCAATGGAGGTCCCCCTTCAGGGATGCACCATTTAAGCATGTAATACAAATTACTCAGAGTTTCCCTCCATCTCTAGGAACCTTCCCCATAGGTCCTCAAACTGTCGCCTTTGGCGGGTAAGTAGAGCCGACAGCCTAAATTTCTCACATACCCATCCTAATTTCACTCGCATCATCGCTACCGTAGGTATCGTGGGGCTCTTCCATAGTGATGCCAGCACCAGTCTAGCAGCTGTAAAAGCCAGTCTAACTAACTTGTCCTGCGTAGCCTCCACTGTCCCTGGGAGTACCCCCAGCAAAGCCGTCTCCGCTCCAAATGGCAATCGACATTGCAAGAGGCACCCCACATAGCGGAACACCTGAGTCCAATAATCCACAAGACGAGGACACTCCCACCACATATGAATGAATGTACCCCTCAGGCCACACCCTCTCCAGCACTCCCCTGCACATGAGGTACCCATCTTTGCAAGCACCACAGGAGTAACATACCATCTCACAAGGAGTTTAAGAGCGTTTTCTACCAATTGGGGAGCCACCGCCACATGATGTATTCTTAATGCTATTTGTTCCCATTCCTCAATCGTATAGGTGTGCCCTAAGTCTACCTCCCACGCCCTCATATATGTGGTCTTCCGATCAGGGTCGGCAAGCAGTAAGCGATATAATTGTGAGATGCAGCCCCGACGCACTGGGTCCCCCAACATTAACTCAAACTTCGAGCACTTATATGCTGTAGGGTCCCCCGCTTTAATGCGCATAATATAATCCTTCACCTGTAGATAGGGGAATATATCACGCTGCTCCAAATGGAAAGAGGCTTGGACCTCAGGAAACCCACGAATACGCTCCCCCTCCAACAGTTGGCCAAACCATCTCAGCCCACCTCGCTCCCATCTACAAAAGACTCCACCCTCCCTACCCGGAACAAAATCCTCTGCATACCTAATAGGCAAAAAATGTAGGCCCTGCATCCTACCCACCAGTTTTCTACCCGCCCCCTTCCAGACCCGTAGCGTCCATCTTATAAAAGGATTAGCAATAGAAGCAATATCCGTCTCCCTCAAGCCCACCCACGGTAGATAAGACAGAGCCGGTATGCCCCTAGGATCTCCCAAGAGACCCTGTTCCACCCGAACCCACAATTTAGCTGGATCCGCATGCCAATCCACAACCGCCCTAAGCTGCGCCGCCCTGTAGTATAGTTCCAGATTGGGTAACCCCAGTCCTCCCTCCTCCTTAAATTTGAACATGGCATATCTCGCCACCCGAGGACGCCTACCCTTCCATATAAATTGCAAAAGGGACCTATGCCAGCGCGTAAAGCAAGCTTTAGGGACCTCAACCGGAAGCACTTGAAAGAGATAAAGAAATCTGGGCAGGACCATCATACGTACCACCTCCATTCTGCCCATCCAGGAAAGGTACAGAGGGTCCCATCTATCAAGATCCCTACGCATTGTCTCTCCCAAAGGGAGATAATTAAGGCGGAACAGGGTATCCCACTCCACCCCAAGCCATATCCCCAGGTATTTAATAGGGCCCGTCACCCAACGGAAGGGTACCCCCTTTTGCAGTTCCAGGGCCTCCGCCGCTGGTACCGAAATATTCAAGATCTCCGTCTTAGACAAATTAGCTTTAAAGCCCGAAATCCGCCCATAATCCCGCATCAAATCCCGCAAAGCCAACAGCGACCTCTCCGACCCCTCCACTATGGCCAAGATATCATCCGCAAAAAGGGACAGTTTATGTTCACCCCCCTGCACCTGCACCCCCTTCACAAGCCGAGACAGACGGATGCTTTGAGCCAAAGGCTCAATCACCAAAGCAAACAGCAGAGGAGAGAGCGGACACCCCTGTCTCGTCTCTCGATGTAGTTCAAAGGGCTTGGAATAGACCCCATTAACTTTGACACAAGCCATCGGGTTATGGTATAGCGTAAGAATCCAAGAAATGAAACGCGACCCAAATCCCATCTGGTGTAGCATCGCCTCCATAAACGTCCAATCCACCCGGTCGAACGCCTTTTCGGCATCCACCGCAACCGCCACCCAAGGGGACCCTGATCTACGGGCCTCCCACACCAAGTTCAACACCCGCCTAATACCATCCGCCGCCTGCCGCCCCCCAATGAACCCCACCTGATCCGGGTGGATCAGGTCCGGCATATGGGTCGCCACCTATCGGCCAGAATACGGGCCAGGATTTTGGTATCAATTCCTAAGAGAGAGATAGGTCGATAGCTACCACACACAGACAGATCTTTCCCTGGCTTAGGGAGTATCGTAATCCCTGCCAAGCGCATATAGAATGGCAAGCGCTCTCCCTCTTTCAGGGAATTAAATAGTCTAGTCCAGGGGTGCCCACACTTTTTGGGCTTGCGAGCTACTTTTTAAATTACCAAGTCACAATGATCTACCAACAATAAAATTTTAAAAAAACACAACGCACACTGTACGCATAGAAAATGTTAATCATCATTCCTATTCCAGGGTTTTCAAAGAGGTCAAAGCAGATGACTCTATGCACTGTCACCTCAGTAACAACCATACAAAAGTAGACAAATACCCACCCCCTCCCTTTTTACTAAACCACGTTAGCAGTTTTTAGTGCAGGGAGCTGCGCTGAATGCCCAGCGCTGCTCTCGACACTCCTAGGCTCCCTGCGCTAAAAACCTCTATTGTGGTTTAGTAAAAGGGGACCATAGTGTAAAATATAGACAGCAGATATAAATTCAGACACATTTTGATCACAAAATTTAAAATAAAATCATTTTCCCTACCTTGTCTGGTGATTTCATGAGTCTCTGGTTGCACTTTCTTCTTCTGACTGTGCATACAATCTTTCTTCCCTTCTTTTAGCCTGTATGCTTCTTCTCCTCCAGACCTCATTTCTTCCCCCCAACTTTTCCTTCCTCTTCCCTGCCCTTTCTTTCTCTCTGCCTCCCTTTCTTTTTTTTCTGTTTCTCTTCTTTCCTTCTGTCTCCCTGCCTGCCCTTTTTCTTTCTTTCTCCCTGCCCTCCCCCAAGCCACTGCCACTGCCATTGCCATCGGGGACCAGGACCCAAACGCCACCAATAACAGGCCCCAAGCTCTCCCTGCTTTGGCCAACCAGCATTCCTCTCCCTGACGTCAATTCTGCCATCGGGAAGAGGAAGGCTGATCAGCCCAAGATCGCGATCGACTTATTAGGGGAAATGCTGCCGGGTCCTGCCTTCGCGGAAACAGAAAGTAGGCAGGACCCGGCAGGAAGAAGAACAAATGCTTGTCTCCCGCATTAGCCCGTAGCGAACGCTTGCTTCAGGGCTCTCAACATGTGCGCGCCGGCTTCCCTTCTCCCCTCCCCCCCCCGGACATAACTTCCGGTTTCGGAGGGAAGAGAAGAGAAGCCGGCACGCACATGTTGAGAGCCCTGAAGCAAGCGTTCGCTACGGGCTAATGCGGGAGACAAGCATTTGTTCTTCTTCCTGCTTGGTCCTGCCTACTTTCTGTTTCCGCGAAGGCAGGACCCGGTTTTTTGTTCAGCAGCGGCAGATGACAGCTGGGCGGATCGCCCAGCTAAAAGGCCCTAGGGAGAAAGAAAACTGGAGAGGAAGGCTGATCGGCCCGTAGATCAGGACGGCAACACGAGTCTATTACAGAGCCCGGGATAGGCTCCGCGATCGACTCGCGTTGCCTTCCTGAGCTACTGGTCGATCGCGATCGACGCGTTGGGCACCCCTGGTCTAGTCAATAAAGGTGCAACCAAGGGAGAAAGTTTCTTATAGAACAGCCCAGTAAACCCGTCCAGTCCGGGTGACTTACCCGGCTTCAAATGTCTAATAACGTGCAACACCTCCTCCACCGTGATATCCCCCTCCAGCCCCAGTGCATCCGAGCTAGATAGGGAAGGCAACCCTAAATCCCTCAAATAGGCTTGGCTCTCCACCTCCGAGCCCTTAAGCTCTGGTGTATAAAGCTCCTGGTAAAATTCCCGAAACCGCCTTTGTATACCTACCTCGTCAGTAAGTACCGTGCCATCTCGCTCCTTAATAGCCAAAATATTACTCCTAGACTGCTGCAATTTGACCCTATGAGCCAAAAGCTTACTAGCCCGATTTCCCGATTCAAAATATTTAAGCTTCAACTTCTCAAGATTAAACTTAATCACCTCATCTTCCAACTTCCCAAGGGCCATTCGGGTTTCCTGAAGCCGAAGCCTCACCTGCGGGCCCCCCTGTCCCCTCTTATGTTGATCCACCAGAGTGCGGAGCGTCTCCCGGAGCTGCAGTTCCTCCTGCTGCCGGGACTTTTTCTTATAGGCTGCTATAGAGATCAATTCCCCCCTTAACACCCCTTTTAAACTTTCCCAGATCGTCATGGGGGAGAACTGATCCACCTTATTAAACTCTAGGAAATCATAAATCCCCGTTTCCAGCTTTTGTACTATTTTCGGATCTCCCAGCAGGGTATCGTTCAATCTCCAATACGTATCTCCCCCCCTAGGTCCTCCCCATTTCAGATCCACCCAGAGCGGGGCATGGTCTGACCATCCAATGGTATCAATCTTGGTATCTATCACTTTACCCCCCCACCCTTTATCCACACATACCATATCAATGCGAGTGTATACCTCATGTACAGGGGAATAGAAAGTGTAGTCCCGACCCATCCAATGTTGAACCCGCCACCCATCCTCCACATTAAGGACTTCCAGAAATCTCTCCAGACATTTTCTATCCTTCTTAAGTCTATCACCCCCCTTGCCCGTGAAATCCCATTCTGGATTAAGAACCAAATTAAAATCCCCCACCACCACCACCGGCCCCACCTTAACCGACAAGATCTTAGACAGGAGGAGGTCAAAAAAGGGACCCTGTTGAGAGTTAGGTGCATACAAATTAACCAACGTTACCCGAGTCCCATCAACAGTACCAGTCCAGATAAGCCACCTCCCTCCTTCATCCCTCCATTCCCTATCTGGGACCACCCGCAACTTGTGGGAGAACAAAATCCCCACCCCCGCCTTTTTCCGCTCCACCCTATTAGAAGCCCAAACCCTCACGGGATACTCCCGAAACTGTACAAGCTTTTCCCCAGCTTTTACAAAATGAGTTTCTTGAACAAAACAGATATCAAAACGTAGGCGCTTAACTTCTTTCAACAACAGTTGCCGCTTACGTGGCATGTTAAGCCCCTTAACATTCAAACTGCCCAATCTGAGTACATTATCCCCCCCCATCCCCGGCTAAAGACATCACTCCCATCACCTCTGCACCTCCCCCCACCTTCTCCCTTCGTAACCTAGTCCCCCCCCTCCCCGTCCCTCCCTCCCTCCCTCCTCCCCTCTCCTCCCCATCTCTCCCCACCCCCCTCCCCACCTAACCCACACTCCCATTCTCCCCACTCCCTCCAAGACTTCAAGTGACTTCACCACCCCCCCATGTCTCCTTTGTGATACCTCCCGTCCCCACATCCACACCTCATATGCACCATGACCCCCCACCAATCATTCCCCAGACCCTCACCCATACATGCCCAGTCACACTCCCAAAGTCAACACTAGATCAGCATCAAGGTCCAGGACCCAGCAGCGGTTAGTCTCGACCGCCCGCAGCCAGCCACTCAAGTGTCCGGGACCGCAGCTGCACTCAGCTCGGCTGCCTCTCCGTCCTGTCGAGCGCTCTGCCGTCCTCTCCGTCTCTGGGGCACCGCTTTCCACTGATACCGCTCCAACTTCTGCGCCGTCACTTTGCTCAGAACAGAATCTCCCATTTTCACCAGACCCTCCTTCAGAAGTACCGCCTGCAGCTCCGCCACGGTCGTCACCCGCTTATGCACTCCATTAAAAGTAACCAGTAGACCAAACGGGAACAGCCAGCGATATCTCAAGTTGTTCTGCTTCAACACCTCCAGCAATGGGCGAAACTCCCTCCTCTTCTGCAAAGTGATGCTCGAGAGATCCTGAAATATCTCCACTTTCAAATTCTTCCAATTGATAACGCCCAAGTCTCTAGCCTTCTTCACCAGACGATCCTTATCAGGGAAATGGTGAATGCAAGCAATAATATCTCTCGGGTAATCCCCATTCTTCGGACCCAGGGTTCGGTGCGCCCTGTCCACTCTCAGGCCCCCAGAAGTGTTATCAGGGGCTCCACCATCAGCCAGCAGGAACCGGCTGAGCTCCTGCACCACTGCCACAGCGTCCCCATACTCAGCTGTTTCCGGAACTCCCCGGATCCGAACATTGTTCCGTCGGGACCTATTTTCCAGGTCCTCCACCTGGGCACAGCAGTCCAGAAGATCTTTCTGGACTGCCTTCACCTGAGTTGTGAGTCCCTGAACCGACTCTTCTTGCTCTCCCAAGCGCTTTTCAGTGTCCTCCACTCTGCCCAGCAAGTCTGCAAAGTCCTGCCTTATCTCTTTTACGGCCTCTTTTATTTTGCCTTTCACAGCCGCCACCTCCTCTTTAATTTCCGTAGCCCACAGTTTCAGGTCGGCTTTCGTAACTGCCGCCGCCGACCCTGCTCGCCGTAGCCTCGGGGAAGCACCGCGCTCCGATTCATCTTCTGACGCGCTGTCTCCCGACTCGCGCACGGACAAGCCCGAGGTCCCGCGCACGTGGCGGAGGCCTCCCTGCTCACCTCCACGCTCCGACGATCTGCCGGGCTCCACTCGTTTTTTCGATGGCATCCCGCAAGCGCCCCGAGCTTCCCCCACACTCTTCCGACCTCGGGCACTCTGAATTCGGCGTCCCGCAACGGGAAAGTAATGCGCTCTGGAGGGGAGAGTCAGAGCAAAGTCTCTAACCCTCCATCTTGGATCGTGACGTCACCGGAACTCAGGATAGAAATTTTAAGAAATTAAACTGACGTCCTACAGGTATCCTAAATCAGGAACTGCATTTCCTGGTATCTTATGGAAAATGTTTGGATGTACATAAATACAGTAGTTAAGCAGCTTATTGTATTTTATCGCCTTCATGAAGAGATTTACCAAAGTCAGTGTAAAACAGATATAGCTTGACATAAGCAGCTTACATTGTGTTAACAGTGGAACAATTCTAAAATGACCAAAAGTAAGTATAAAATACATGAATATTCTTTGTATTCCATTGATCTGTTTCTGTTTTATGCATGTTCTACTTTGCTGAATATTTCTGATACTGCATCACATTGGCACTACTGGGATTTAATTTTTTTATAGGTTTACTCAGAATAGTTAAGCTCTAGAATGCATTGCTAGAGGTTGTGGTAAAAGTGGATAGTGTAGCTGGTTTTAAGAAAGGTTTGAACTAATTCCTGGAGGACACCACAGCACCAGTGTGGGTAGGAGAGGGCAAAGGGGGTGAAGAGGCTATAAAATAAACCCACCAGGATGTTTGAAAAAAACACCCACTTGGGCAGGAAAATCGAATCGAAAAATCAATTCAGTAGGCTGAATCGAATTGAAATTTTTTTTTCCTGAATCAGGCAGCACTACTTTCCATTCAGCCTCTCCTTTGTAATGGGTAATACTATGCATAAAGTCACTATGGTTCAAGAAGCCCAGAGGATATTAGAGGATGCTAACGTCCTACAAGTTTAAGGAAATAGGGACTTAAAGGCTGTGGCCTTGACTCGTACACCAGCCTCGCACAGTAATGGTATCAACAAAAGAGAAAAAAAGTGTGACTATTACTGTGCCAGCGAGGTAAATGCTCTGACGCTCATAACAATTCTATGAGCGTCAGAGCATTTACCTCACTGGCCTGTGGTGGAAACCTTTATCATATCTTTGTAAAAGCCAGTGTTCTGTCTGTCTAGGGACAGAAAAATACCTCATGTACCTTAATACCTTAACCTCCGATACTCGTATCCTAAGGGGGCACATGGGCTGGCCGCCTCTGGGGATTTCTCTCTGCCTCTCCCATCCACTGAAACCGCAGTCGCGTCCGATTTCTCCTTGCCGCCCTGTCCCACTACTGAAACTGATCCTGCCACCTGACGCTATCCCCCCGACACCGACCCTGCCACCGACGCAAACACAGTAACAGGGACGGGCCAGAGCAAGCAGCGAGGGTCGACCCACGAGCTTCCCCCCGACGTATATTCTGACATCGGAGAGGAAGTTCTGGGCCAGCCAATCGCTGCATGGTTGGCCCAGAACTTCCTCTCCGACATCAGAATTGACGTCGGGGAGGGGGGAGGAAGACTTGTGGGCTGGCCACTTGTGCAGTCACTGCACTGGCCTGGCCCATCCCTGTTGCTGCGTCGGCATCGGTAGGGGGGTAATGGAGTGTGTCAGGTGGGGCGGGGGTGGGGTGGGGAAGCAGGGAGAAATCGGCGGTGGCGGCTTTGGGGAGGGGCCAGGCAGGGAGAGAGGAAGAAAAGTTGGGGGAGGGCATGGAGTGAGGAAGAAAAAGTTTGGGGAGGGAATGGAGTATGTTGCGTGGCAGGGGATAGGCAGGGAAGAGAGGAAGAAAAAGTTGGACTCATGGAGGGACAGAGAGATGTTGTTTGGGGAATGAAATGAGGTCTGGAGGAGAGGAAGCATGCAGAAGGAAGAAAAATTGAATGCACAGTCAGAAGGAAGTGCAACCAAAGACTCATGAAATAAACCAGACAGCAAAGGTAGGAAAAATTATTTTATTTTCATTTTAGTGATCAAAATGTGTCAATTTTGAGAATTTATATCTGCTGTCTTATGTTTTACACTATATTTGTTTGTTACTGAGGTGACATTGCATATTTTAAAGTCATCTGTCTTGACATCTTTGAAAACCCCCTGAATATAAATGATAACATTTTGTGTGTACAGTGTGCTTTGTGTTTTCTTAATTTTGTGATTACAATTATGTATTAATAAGATTATATTGTGTGTATATGAAAAATGGATGGAAGAAATTGCATTACAATTAGTACTATTATTATGGGGATGGAGCGGTTCTTGGGTGGGGGTACTTTTGGTATTTGTGAGGCTTAAGGGGTACTTGGCTTGAAAAGGTTGAGAAACATTGCCTTAATGTATGCCGCTTTGATAATTTTTATGCTTGTAGGCAGTATATTAAAAAAAAAATAAGACTTTTAAAAATTATATTTTCTTTTTTTCTTTGTATTAGTGTATGACATTCCTTCTGGACATTATATAAGAGAATTTCATGGCCATCTCAATATTGTATATGATCTTTGCTGGTCAAGAGATGATCGGCAGATGCTTACTTCCTCCTCTGATGGTACTGTCAGGTCAGTAAAAGACAGCAAGAAGAATTATCTTAAGTGACCATAGTTTGCCCTGATTATTTTCACTGGAATTGTATCATCACTGCAAGTCATAGTAAATGTTGTCAAATAGGGAATATTGGCTCCCCCAGTCTGATCAGCTGTACCTTGTTACATTGTTTTAGCTAAGAATCTCTCTGAGCTGTCAATTGTGCATGTGCAAGTCTAACAACCTTACTCCTAGTGGAATTCTGCACAAAAAAAAAAAAAAAATCAAAATTCTGTGCACAAAATTTGTAAATTCTGCAAGTTTATTTGACAACATTTAAACAATATTGTTGCTAATTATTATCCAGAATTTCAGTCAATATTTTCATTAACTCCCCCTTTTACAAAACTGCGACAGCAGTTTTTAATGCAGGTCGGCATGCTGAATGCTCTGTGCTGCTCCCACTTTGCCTTTATGTTGTTGAAAAACATTTCTGAAAGCTGACATATTTCAATATAAATTCAGAATAAGAACTTTTTTCTATCTTTTATTGTCTGAGCAGTTTATTTTTCCATTCACTTAGGCCCCAGAGTCCCTTTTCTGCATTTCTTTGTTTTTTGTAACTGTCTTTCCAGGATCGCCTGTCCATTTGGATGGGGGAAGGTACGTTCACAGAGAAGGATCATGGACAGGACATAGGCAGGGCTCTCACTTAATTGTGTAACTTCTATCCATCCTTGCCACATTTTGGTGCTTGCATGTATATGAGCTCTATGTCTGGCTAAGTGGAAGCTCCTAAATGTTGGATGTCTATATTTTGTTGCCCTAGTATTCTATAATGGCACTTAGGTCCCTTTATAGAAAAGGCTCCTACCATATGCTACTAGGGCAGCACTCTGTTACAGAATTGTCTCCTTTAGCTATGCAGCTTTTTATAGAACTAACTTCTTAGAGCAGTGTCTCTCAAACTTTTTTACTTCTGGCACACTAAATTGAGCAAATGTTTTTTGTGGCATACTAAACAGAGCAACGGAGCCAATGGCATAGCGAGGGTGAGCAATGCCCCTTCTCTGTACCTTTTTAACTTTGGCTTGAGCAGCCATCAACTTACTGCCCGCGTTGGCTTCGGATCTCTCTCTGACATCACTTCCTAGGCACAGATCCCAGAAGTGATGTCAGAGAGAGTGCTGAAGCCGATGTGGACATCAAGTTGGTGGTTGCTTGCGCTAAAGTTAAAAGCGTATGGGGGAAAAGAAGGGGTGCACGCAGGGTAAGGGAGGAGTGGGAAGGGGCGGAAAGGAGGAGGGGTGCTGGCACCCCAAGCAAGATGGGGCCTCCACCTCTTACTACGCCACTGAATGAAGCAAATGTTTTTTGCGGCACATTATAATTGAAATTATAAAATTGCAAAACCAACAAAAAAAAAATTACCGCATTTTTCGGACCATAAGACGCACTTTTTCCACCCACCAAAAAGGGGGTGGAAAAGGGGGGTGTCTTATGTACCAAATACACTGCGCCCCCCCCACCACGAATACACTGCACCCCCCCACCACGAATACACTGCGCCCCCCCACCACGAATACACTTCACCCCCCCCCACCCCGTACCTTTTTTAGTGTTGGTCCAGCGCGGTCTTCGGGCCGTCTGTCTGTGTCTTTAGAAGAGCGATGCAGGAGCACGACCTGTGCACTTTCTGCCTGGTCCCGTGCCGCTCTGTGATTGGGTGCAGTCTAAAAGCAGAATGGTCAAATTATGAACATATGGAGCGTAACTTCCAGAGAGTATAGAAGCACTTCCGGACTAACTGATTGGTGTGTTCTTTCATGGATAAATTTGAATCTAGTGTGATTTCTAGAATCTTAATGGTCGAGCTTAACATATAGGAAACTCCGTTTATTAATACATTCGGAACATTGGTTTTATTACAAGGAATTGCATAGAAAAGTTTTATCCTTGTTTAATTTAGTTTAAATTCCAGCATTCAATGTTCAATAGCCAGCAAAACAGCAGATATCAGCCTTGCAACCTCTAAACAGGATTTCATTAATGGAGCAATTCTGGACATTGTAAGCCAAAACTTTTCTGCCCAACTGTGATGCTTTGTTGCCAAGAAATACTCTATTGAATTTTCTCAATACAGAAGAACAGTACAACAAATGGTAGTAGAGACTAAACAAATTATAAACTACCAAAAAGGAAAAAAAAAAAGCTTCTCAACTGTGCAATATTGTTACTAAATCAAGAAGATGGAGCACCAGATATAATTATGTGTACCAATCAGAAGAGACTGAAGCAGAAGAAAATTATAATTGTTGTACAATAGTCTACAATTGACTGCCACAATTTTGTAAATGATAAAAATCTTTTGCGCTCCTTGATATTCCTTTCATAGTGTGCCATCTGCATACTGATTTCCGCCTGAAAGAAAAAGATATCAAAATGTTGGTTTCCCATTCCCGAATCACCATTAGCAAAGTATTGGCAACCAGAATATCAAGCAGTCTCTTAAGGTCTGAGAGGCAGAGTGAACCTATTTGCAAATTCTTGAATATATGGCTACTGCTGTTAATGTTATTTCTTTTGTTTAACTGAAAATGAGAAAACCCAAATGAGATTTCAAGTTCCAGTGGAATCAGTGTACCCAACCACTTTGTACTATTCTTCATCTTTTGGTACAGCTTTGAACCATGAAGTACAAGTGGACATCAATAACCATCCTGATGTTAGGTGTCTGCAGTGTTCTCCCCAGAAATTTTTTCCAGCCGGGTGGAATGGGGAAAACTAACCTCCTCTTTTACTAAGATGCGCTAGCATTTTTAGCGCGTGCAAACCCCCGCGCTAAGCGGGAAAACTAAAGCCAGCTCAATGCTGGCGTTAGCGTCTAGTGCACATCGCAATTCTGCGTGCGCTAAGCGCAAGCTAAAACCACTATTGTAACTTAGTAAAAGGAGCCCTAAATGTGTACTATTTTTTATTAGTTTATTATTATTTTCCAATGCTCAATATGACTTCCTTTTTTAAGGTTTGACACTTGTGCAAGAATATTTTTACTAAATTTAAGAAGTATCCAATTCTAGAAGAGAATAATTAGATATTTGCCCTCTTTTAAATGGTATACAGGTTTAAAAAAGGGAAAGGCATTAATGAAGTCATTAGGTTCAATCTAGCTATTTATTTCTGCATGAATTTAAACAACTAAAAAAAAAAAAGATAAATATAGCTCATCCAGCCATATAAGAAATGGCTCTACAGCAGGGGTGCCCACACTTTTTTGGCTTGCGAGCTACTTTTAAAATGACCAAGTCAAAATGATCTACCAACAATAAAATTTTAAAAAACACAAAGCACACTATACGCAGAGAAAATATTAGTAAGGAAGGAGGGAGGGGGGCACAAACTTGGGATACAGAAGGTAGGGAGGGATACAGAAGGAAGGGGCATGAACTTGGGACAAAGGAAGGAGGGTGGGAGTATGAACTTGGGACACAGAATGGAGAGAGGGACATGTTGGGACACAGAAGGAAGAGAGGGGACACAAACTTAAGACAAAGTCTGTAAGGAAGGAGGGAGGGGGCACAAACTTGGGATACAGAAGGAAGGGAGGGAAGGGGCATGAACTTGGGACATAGTACCTATCTTATTTATTTTTATCTGTTGTATCTTTTTAATGCATCATTTTTGTAAACCGCTTAGAAACCTCATGGTTATTAGCGGTATATAAGAATTAAATTAAATTAAAATAGGATGGAAAGATAGAAGGAAAGAGATGCTGAGGTGGAGGAGGGAATAGAAAGGGAAAATTGTTAAGCATGGATGTGAGGAAAAGAGATGGTGTACATGGGGAAAGGAAGAAAGAGGAGAATGTTGGGTATAGGAGGAGAATTGTTGGACATGTTGGTGGGAGACGAGTAAGGTAGAGAGAAATGTTGGATGTGGTGGTGGAGAGGGAACAGTGGGACAGATGCAAGAGGGAAGAATGTTGGATCTGGTGGTGGAGGGATTGGAGGAAGAGATGTCACATGGTTCTGGAGAGGGGTAATAGAAATGTTGGGCATAGAGCTGGTGGGCAGGGGCAAAAGATGCTGCACACAGTCCAGGGGGGATGAGAGAGGGAGAAATGTTGGATGTGGCAGTAGAAGGAGTTGGAGCGATATGCCCTGGATCCCTCTATCTTTTTTTCCTCACTCCCTTTGCAGCAAGGGAAGGAATGAGAGAGAGATGGTGGACGTTGCACATGGGGGTGGAGGAGAGAGGAAGAAATGCTATGCAAGGTGGGGAGGGGTAAAAGAGTGTGCTTTGTGTAGTTTAATTTTGTGGTTACCATTATGAATTATTAATAAGATTATATTGTGTGTATGTGAAAAATGAATGGAAGAAATGACATTTTCAATTAGTACTATTATTAGTATGGCGGCTGGGTCTGGGCAGTGCTTTTGGGCCCCCCAAACAAAAAAGCATTCCACTGACTATGGATGTTGGACCTAGTGTGGGAGGAGAGATGGAAGACCTGCTGGGAGGAAGGAGGACGAATGACCACATCCCAGAAATTTTGGCATAATTTTGCATTTTCAATTTTAAAAATCCTTATCTCCAAGATGCAAACCGAGATAAGTTTTTGCATACAGGCCCCTTATATTAGCTTTTTCACTCCTTTATATTCATATGACACATATTTACCATTTTTTAAGTTTTCTCTCTCTTTTTTTTTGCACTCAGCATCTTGAACGTCCCTGTTTACTGAGTAGACATACAAATTTTGGTTAGAAATGATTCACAATTACTATCCTAACAAGAGCTAAACAAACTTTAAATAACTTTACAGTAACTTCAAATCCTGAGGGGAAAAAATACCACAGTACTACAGTACCTGCAGTTTTTTTTCCAGTGACAAATTGCTAAATATAAAATAATATCAAAACATATCCACAAATGAATTTTGGCCCTTTGTGAACTAATAATCAGTCATAACGATCGTGGAGTTATATGTCACTCACACCCCTTTAACGTACAAGTCCAGACCAGTCCACCTGACTTCTACCGGCAACCCCCTCGCACAATGACATCACGTACTCGAGCTCCCGGAAAGATTCCTTGTTCGCTATGACATAGGTGTGGCCTGGCAGGATGTCGTCCATGGTGCTCACGGGGTGGCCCTCGCGCGACGTAAAGATCTGCGGCACGGGCACGTGCCTAGTCAACTCTGACAGGAGGGCGTCAAAAGTGGGCACATGCTTGCCATTGATCACCAATTTCCTGCCAACGAAGAAAGGGTCCCCATTACGGTAGAAGACCACCGATCTGGCCGGGATTAACTGCGTTGGGTAGCCATTGTATATTTCATCCTACCATAACCTAGACATGATGATGATTCATAGAATGGTAGAGGGGGAATCGGCGATGAACTGGTATCAAACAGGTGGTGACCACGCTTTAAGCAGCGAGGTTGCGAAGGACAGTGCAGAAGAGAGTGCGAGGTCCGATTTGTTCAGTGTCCTGTCCTGCACCATAGGCATCCTGCGCTGCGGTGAAGTTTCCAAGCGAGGCTTCCCTTGCGCCATGACTTTTTGCCTCATTAGTCATAGATCAGTGACAGAGGGAAGCTTACAACTTGCTTCGGGCTTTCTTCGTTGCTGGGTCCTGCCTTCGCGGAAACAGAAAGTAGGCAGGACCCAGCAGCGAGGAAGGCCCGAAGCAAGTTGTAAGCTTCTAGCGAACTCATGCTTCGGGGCTCTAAGGTGTGCGTGCCAGCTTCCCTTCTCTTCTCCCCCTCCCCCCCGACGTAGCTTCTGGTTTCGGAGGGAAGAGAAGGGAAGCCGGCACGCACACCTTAGAGCCCTGAAGCATGAGTTTGCATCTCCAAGCTGGTGAGAGATGGTTTTTTGGGGGGATTTTTTTATGTTGAGCGACGGCAGCAGCAGTATTCCAGATAGATGACAGCCGGGCAGTCATCTAAATTTGCCGGGCGGACCGCCTTGCTAAAAAGCCCTGGGGAGAAAACTGTGTCTGTTTTGCTCTGTTGGATTGTCAGTTGCCCTGGTATCAAATGCTTCAACACTGGATAGAGAGCATCAGCATACCTAAACTGTCACTGCATACAGGGCATATGGTCAAAGTGTGAAAATGTTTTCAAATAATGATGAATTCTTCTTCTTTCATGTCAACTATTTGGAAGTTTAAGCAATATTTTATACCTTTCATACTTATGACCAGCTTCTCTGACACATTTCCAAGTTGGCATGTTTGTCAACAAACAAGCAAGAAATTAGCTGGAAATTAGCTGGAAATCTGCTGGAAATTAGCAAAAATTTGTAAGTTCACCAAAGCCAATCATATTCATCTACAAGTTGCTTACCATCCTAGCATACGCAACCAGATAGCTGATAGGATTATCAGAGTCCTTCAACCATATAAATGGTCTCAGGATTAGACAACTCCGCAAAACTGTTTTTGATTTTCTTGTTTTTTACCATTGTGAAGTGATTAACATCTGATTTTGGCAGGCAGGAAGGGGAATAAGAGCCAGTGAGGTTACTTCCCTTTCTAGTGTGGTTGTTAAAGGTCAACAACGCACGGAGTCTGAGGCTCTCCCTTTGTTAGATAATTAATTCAGTTTAAAAGTGTTGTTACTGCAGACTAACATTCCTAAGTGATTCTGTTAAAGCATTATTGAAGAAATTTTTGAGAGAGCTATTTTTGTGAGATTAAATTGTTCTTTCTCATTCCTGTATATATTTTTGGTGAACTTTCAGGTAGACCACTTCACCAGCAATGAAAACACATAGCTTTCACTTTGTTCTTCCATACTCCCATCTTTACATAGCATGATGAGAGATCCCCTGAAAATCCCCAGGACATGTTTTGTCTTTATCTCTTTATCTCATTAATAGCAAAGACCCTGCACAAGTTTCAACAGAGATCAGGCATCATGAGTCTTACAGCGCCATACTGGCCATGTCAACTAATTTTCTCTGCTAAAAAGATTTGGAGCTTTGACCCTATGTTTTTTATTGTTAATCTCTCAAAACAAGGGTTGCTTTTTTCATCCCAGTCTCAAACTAGCCCTCACAGCTTAGAAATCAAGCAGTGTTTATCTCTTTTCTAGGACTACCAGTCAACATGAGGCATGCCATTAACTTCTAGAAAGCCATCTAATAGATGAACCTGCAGCAATCTTTTAAGTAGAAAATGTTTTTCATCTGGTGTCTGCATACTACTGCTACCTGTTCTCAGCCTCTTTATGGCTAAAATACATGCATAGGGGCTGATTTTTTTTTAAGCTCTAAATAATCTCTTGGTCTTTTTTTTTACATCGAGAAACTATGCATTATTAGGTTTACAGCTTGTTTTCGCACTTCATTGGGAAATAATTATATTATACCCAATGCCAAAAGAGGAGGATTTAACCTGCATAAAGCATAATATCAAACCCAGCAAACTAATTCTTAAAGCCACATTGCTCTAGTCATCCCTAAATTTTTAAATGGTTCCAGAAAATAAATGTTATCAGTTTATTAAATTAATGTTTTGTATTTTTTTCTTTTAGAATGTGGAAGGTTGAGGCACAGTCTACTTCTACACTGAAAGTGATCCCACATCCTTCATTTGTTTATACAGCCAAGTACCACCCGGTTGCTGTACATTTGGTGGTGACAGGATGCTATGACTCTGTGATTAGGGTATGGAATGTAAAAGTGAAGGAACTCCATGGTCAATTGCTACAAGAATTTGATGGTCATAGAAGTTTCATTAATACACTCTGTTTTGATGCTGAAGGTACGTTTAATATAAAAAGTGACATCAGAATCCCATTAAGTGAACTATATTTTGTGCTAAGACTGGGTGAACTGAGATGAGGCTTTTGCTTTACTGTAAGGGGAAAAAAGCGGCTGAATTGAGAACCCAAGACATTTAAATACTTTTGTGGCATAAATTCACAGGAGATAGGCTTCGTTCAATAGAAAGGAAGCTATGGAAAGAGGGATCATAGGGAGAACATAAGAATTGCCACCGCTGGGTCAGACCAATGGTCCATCGTGCCCAGCAGTCCGCAGCCCTCTGATCAAAGATCAGTGCCCTAACTGAGACTAGCCCTACCTGAGCACGTTCCGGTTTAGCAGGAACTTGTCTAACTTTGTCTTGAAACCCTGGAGGATGTTTTCCCCTATTACAGATTCTGGAAGAGCGTTCCAGTTTTCTACCACTCTCTGGGTGAAGAAGAACTTCCTTACGTTCGTACGGAATCTATCTCCTTTCAATTTTAGAGAGTGCCCTCTCATTCTCCCTACCTTGGAGAGGGTGAACACCCTGTCCTTATCTACTAAGTCTATTCCCTTCAGTACCTTGAATGTTCGAGGGAGAAAAGGCCCAGTTTCTCTAATCTTTCACTGTACGACAACTCCTCCAATCCCTTAACCATCTTAGTCGCTCTTCTCTGGACCCTTTCGAGTAGTACCATGTCCTTCTTCATGTATGGTGACCAGTGCTGGATGTAGCACTCCAGGTGAGGGCGCACCATGGCCCGGTACAGCGGCATGATAACCTTCTCCGATCTGTTCGTGATCCCCTTCTTTATCATTCCTAGCATTCTGTTTGCCCTTTTCGCCGCTGCTGCACATTGCGTGGTCGGCTTCATTGACTTGTCGATTATAACTCCCAAGTCTCTTTCCTGGGAGGTCTCTCCAAGTACTGCCCCGGATATCCTGTATTCATGCATGAGATTTTTGTTACCTACATGCATCACTTTACACTTATCCACGTTGAACATCATCTGCCATGTTGGAGCCCATTCCTCGAGCCTGATTATGTCACTTTGCAGATCTTTGCAATCCTCCTGTGTCTTCACTACTCTGAATAACTTTGTATCGTCCACAAATTTAATCGTCGTACCAATGTCCAAATCATTTATAAAGATGTTGAAGAGCACGGGTCCAAGATGTTGAAGAGCATGGGTCCAGGGTGAAGGAGAAAAGGGATAAAGTTGAGTAATCTAAGGAAGTATTTATTTATGGAAAGAGTACCCAGTGTATAAAATGGCCTTCCAGTGGATGTGATAGAGGATTGTATCTGAATTGAAGAAAATATGAGACAAGCATAGAGAGAGAAGGATTATAGTGCTTAGTAGTTGGCATTGATGGACAGACTTAATAGGTCATATGGTCTTTATTTGTCATTTTCTATGCTCCTATGTCATTTTGTCTCCTATATCACATGCTGTGCAAACCCTGCTATAGTGTTCAATTTTATTTTGCAATCTTTTATGCTTAGATGTATTAAGGGTGTTCAATAATTTATCTACCTCAGTAGGTAAGAAAAGAGTTTAAAAAAAAAATTTGTTTTATTTTTCAATATAGTCCCCAGATAGATTCATACACTAGAGAATGACATGGGGAAAAAATTTGTCCCTGTGAGCTTGAGCTCATCCCCGTCCCTGTGAGCTCGGTCCCCATCGCGTCTCCATGAGCAGGGTCCCCGTGCCCGCAAACCATCTGATCTCATCCACACAAGCCTCAAGTAGTTTTATACTGAACTTATTTTATGAAAGTATAAAAAGAAACAATATTCTGTACAATTGCCATTTTATAAATCAAAGTTCTGGCTGCCGAACTAGAGAAAGAGATCTTCAGCTGGCAGGGCTTTGTTTATAAATGTTTATCAACACAACTAATATACTACTGTATCATGAAGCAAAAAGAAAATAAATATAATTTTTTTTTCTACCTTGTTGTCTGGTTTCTGTTTTCCTCATTCAATTCCTTCCATCCACTGTCTGCCTTCTCTCTGCCTCTTCCATGTGCTCTGTTACTGTGTCTCTCCCTTCCATCTTTCCCTCCACCCCAAATTGGTCTGGCACCCATCGTCTTCCCTCTGCTCGTTCTTCTTCCCTTCCATCTTTCCTTCCCTCTCCCAGGTAGTTTTTAGCATATCTCTCCTTCTTTCCTCCCCTCAGATCTGTCTCCCCAATCCAGCATGTACCGTTTTTTTCTTTATCCCCTCCTTCCATCCAGTTCCCTTCAGCTTCTTCTCCTTCTCCCCTCTCTCTCTTCCCCAGTTCCTTCAGCGTCTTCTCCCCTCTTCTCTTCCCCATTTCCCTTCAGCGTCTTCTCCCCTCTCTCTCTTCCCCATTTCCCTTCAGCTCGCCACAGTCCAAGCATCTCCGTCCCTCCCTTCCTTCTTACCTTTGCTGGCAATTTTTAAATTTTTACTCAACAAGCAGACGTGGCCTTGAAGTTGCGTGTGGCTGCCGGAAACTACACCTCTGACGCAACTTCCTGTTTCCGGTTGTGTCGGAGGAGAACTTTCCGGCAGCCACACGCGACTTTAAGGCTCCAGTTGCTTGTTGAGCGAAAATTAGAAATCGCCAGCGAAGGTAAGAGGAAGGAAGGGAGAGAGGGAGATTCTCAAAAGACGGTGATCGTTAGGAAGGAGGGAGGGGCTGCTGGACCGCACGATCGGTGACATGCGCATTTCCTCCCTTAACTGCAGAGACAAGGCCATTCACTGCTCCACGGAGCAGTGAATGGCCTTGTCACCGTACCCGGGGCAACCACTATTTTCCCCCACCATTTCGACGGGTTACCCGTGGCTAGCCGCCACCATGTCATTCTCTACCATACACTTCATCCACTTTTCCTGCAATGATTTTAACCCTTTTGAAAAGAATTCTGTTTGATCTTCAAACCAGGGCGTCACAGCTTCCTTCATGTCTTCATCACTTGAAAACCACTGTCCATGGAGAGATTTCTTCAAAACTTGGAACAAGAAATAATTTGAGGGAACCAGGTCAAGGCTGTAAGGTGATGGTTCAACTGCTGAAACTCACATTCTTGTTATGGCAGGCTGTGATAGTCTTGACATGTGCACTGACACATTGTCATAAAGAAGCAGCATGCCGGCTATGAGTTTTCCTCATCTTTTCTCCTTGATTGACTCCTGCAAAGGGATCATTGTGTTGGCATAACTCTCCCCATTTATGGTTGTCTTGTGTGGCATGATCTCCAGATGTAAAAGTCTTTATCATCTTAGAAGACAGTAGCCATGACTTTGCCTGCAGATTTTTCTGTCATGAATTTTTTGGTGTGGGGGTTGACTTGTGCTTCTACTGCTTTGACTCCAATTTGAACTCAGGATCTCTGTGATAGACCCAAATCTCATCTCCAGTCACCAAATGATTAAAAAAAAATATTTTGATCTTCATGGAACATCTCCAAGTTCATTTGAAAGCACTGGAACCTCATGGCCTTCTGACATGGCATCACCATTCTTGGAACCCATCTTGCACTAACCTTGGACATAGCCAAATTTTCATGAATTATTTTCCAAACTGCACCTGCCGAGATGCCAATTTGTTCAGCTATTCAGGAAACCTTAATTTGTCTGTGTGACAAAATTAAATCCTCAATTTTCTTGCACATTACTGTGGAAGTTGCTTCTACAGGCCATCTAGTGTGAGGGTCATCTTCAGTGGAATCTCTACCCCACTTAAACTGCTTGCTCCAGAATTTTATTTTGTAGGATGATGGAGCAGACTCGCCATAAACTGCAGTCATGCATTCATGGATCTCCTTTAGCTTTTCCCCTTCTTTTATGAGAAATGTCACTGAACTGTGCTCTAAATCTTGCAGTTTCTTATTTGATTTGCACGAGGACTCTCCTGACTTCCTGTCTCTTGGAATATTAGACTCACACTGAGCTGCAACTGTGTTTCAACATACTTGCTACTTTCTTTCATACTCATAAATTTTTTAATGCTTTTCTTATCCCAAAATGCTTTACTGTAATAAACACAATAAAAAAAACTATTAACTGCAGTTCTTAAGTAGCTTAACATGCAGCAGAACACTTAAAATTAGGATAATTAGAAGAATGAAAAATATTTGCTTTAGGTACTACCATGCCTTTTTATTAAGCTATATAATGTATGAAATCAAAAAGTGCATTATCCTAGGACAAACAGGCAGCATATTCTTACGCATGGGTGATGTCATCCGCGTATGGACAATGCTAAAGTGTATTGTCACTTTAATTTCCTTAGAAGTACCACCCGATGTCAACTCACGGGACCATCAGTTCTTATTTTTCCACAAAGCTAAAAACGTGTGTCATTGGAGTCTTTCCAATCGCACTGTTTTTTTGAAGTTTTGTGCCGTCCCATTTTATTTTTTTACTTCATTTCTTTCATTTTCCTTGGTAGTACTTTATAACTCTCTTTGTTCGGGATTTTCTTAAGCCTTTTTTCTTTCCTGTGTTTTCAGTCCTTTGGTCACATAGAATCTTTTTTGCTTACAAAATCAATTGATCCTCAAAGGAAAAATGTATTTCTTCGATCTTGCATCGGTAGTTTTTTCTTCGATCTCAAAGCCTTCTAGCGGCTTTAAGAGGTGTTTTCGGTACAACATGGCCATATCAGTTACTGATCCACATAACTGGTGTCTTCAGTGCCTTGGTCCTGAGACCGAGTGCTGCTCAAAGTTAAAAAAACACTCTTTGAAGGCTCAGTGTCTCCAACAGGAAAACTTTTTTGGACCTCAAGATCCATCCATGATTTCCACTGCATCCAGTGTGGGAAAAAGCCGCAATGAGTCGACACTGCCATTGGGGCATCACTCGATGTCAGCTTCCTCGGTACCAGTGCTGGCACCATCTGGTAAACAGGCTAAAAAACATTCTTATGCCTCACCTCAACATAATTCCACCGGCATCTCTAGTATTGAATAAGTCGATGCATGCCAAACGACAAAGTAAGCAGTCTCGCTCTCCATCTCTGCAGGAAGTGTCTCCTCTGAATCGTACCTCTGCATGAAGGTCACCAATACCTCGGCACCAATGGTACTATTAACTCTTCGGTACCGCAACATTCCATCTAAGATCAACTCTGCCAACTCTGAGGCCACTTGACAACAGATCAGAGTTAATTTGAGGTAAGTCAACACAGGAAATCCAATACATTAGCAATTAACTTAAAAAAAAGTATGCTAAATGAGGAAAATGGTAAAAATAAACCTTAGAGGAGCAGCTGCAAATGTCAGAAACTTACATCAGGCATGGATGTTGTTCAGAAATACTTTCTTGGAAACCCAGGTCAGATAGGTCAGATATATTCCACATAAAAAAAGTGGAAGGAAGGCCAAAAGAAAGTCAACCTATAAAAGAGGTTATTGGAGATAAAAGAACATCCTTCAGAAAATGGAATAAGTATCTGACCGAAGATAATAGGAAATAGCAAAAGGAATTTCAAGTGAAATGCAAAGCACTGGTAGGGTAGGCAAAGAGAGATTTTTTTTGTTCAATAATTTTTATTAAAATTTGCATATAATACAATACAATGCAATAAAACTGGAATCCAATATATATATATATATATATATATATATATATAAAAAATAAAGAAACATTACAATAAAAACATCAGATAACAGTACTCAATGCTATCATAGATACAACAGTAAAGACCGAAATTTTGAAAAGAAGATTGCCTTGGAGGTATCCTCAAGAAAGGTGAGCATTTCTAAATGCATTCTCTTTGACTATTGAAACATTTCTTGTCATTTGAATATGTGGTTCTTCCCCCATCCACGTCCCCCTTTCTATGCTTGAGCTTGGCTAGAGAGACAGATTTTAACAGAAAACCCTCCCAAAAAGATGATGTCGGCCACCCCAGAGATCTCCAGGGTCTGCCATTGACTCATGGGCCTTGCATTGAAGAACTTTAGACTAAATGAATTCTTTACTTTGGTCTTCACTGTGAAAGATGTGGAGGAAATACCCATGCCAGAAATGGTATTTGCTTTAATAGTGATAAGTCAGAGATCAATTATGGAATTTGTTTGACAGATCATAGTCACAGTATGAAATAGTAATCTTAAATCTAAGATACTCTGACCATCAAAGTTGCATAATCTTTCTTTACTCAGTTATAAGCTCCTTATAACTGCAAAGAGCCTTTTTCCAAACAGACTTACCCCCTCTTTTACAAAGCCGCACGGTAATGGTCTCGAAGCCTATAGAGATTTAAAGTGCTTAAAGGCTGTTGCTGCGCGGCAGCTGCTAGCATGGCTTTGTAGAAGAGAGGGTTAATTTCTGGGTCATGCTGTATATTCAATTGACGTTCTAAACATCTACATTCCCTTTTTTTAAAAAAAAAGCTTTCATTACACCATGGCTCAAATGTCCTACACAAACTAATGTGTAATGATGATGGACTATGCTGTACAAAATATCTGAAACTCTACTATTTCAATTGTGGAATTTAATAGAAATTTATGTTTCTATAGGACCCAATACAATGTTAATCTAGCCCTGGTAATCTCTTTACAAAATCAAAAACAACTCTGACACTATGGCAGATTTAGCATAGTCAAAGCCAGCCTCTCAGCATCGAAACTGTGAGAGCATGGGACTCAAAACATTGGGATGTAACACAGTTCCCTCAATGATCAGAATTAGAGAATTCTCTAGTTTGTTGGGCCCCTTTCTTTAAAGTTCTAGAAGAAGGAGCCATACCTGCCTCAGCAGTGGGTTTCTCTCAGGTCTATCTTAATAGTTTATTTAAGGACTTTACCTTCAGGAATTAGTCCTAACCTTTTTTTTTTAACAGTCAACTCTAATAAAGTCATGCAATCCATTCAGAAAGGAATTGCTGGGCTTGAGTAGAGTGAATCTTTTTCTTTTTCCAGAATGCACGGGAAGTTTTACTTCTGTTTGACAGAGATGCATAACCACATGACCCATTTAGACAGCTGAAGAACTAATGTTTTCATAGAACATGTGATGAAGGTAATTAGTTTCAATATTTAATGATACCTGTTTTCCTCCTAAGATCCAAAACTGCCAGGGATGAATCAAGCTGCAGTGTCTTGAGAAGTAGTCTGCTGCTTTTAGTTATTAACTATGGGCCATCTGTATTGATTGTGTATTGCAAGAAACCAACAATAATAATTATAACCTGCTCTAGACTATCTACTTAACTGTTTTTGCAGTGTTATTGTGTTAAAAAGTTTTCAAGTTTAAGTTTTCAAGTTTAATATTCAACATCAAAATTTGCTATTAATTACTTTAAAAATCCCACTTCCCAGTTTCTGTTAGATTGTTAACTGGATTGCAATTTATTTTATAGGGTTTCACATGTTCTCAGGCGACAGCACAGGACTGTTAATTATTTGGAACACGTTTGTCAATAAAAGTTCTCAACATCATCCTGTTCAACACTGGAGCATTAAACAGGTATATAGTCTTGTTTTTCTTCTGCTTTAATTGATGACATGTTGCATTTTTACATAAAGAATGATAAATTTGCATGAAACAAAAATGTATGTAACTTATTTATGTAGTGTGTGGATTGTAAAGCCAAGTTCCCTAGAAATCTGTGCAAAGCTCTGGTTCCAAAATATGGTAAACAATTCCCTAGTTTTGGACACTGTACGGAAGGCAGTTGCTGCAGACTGCATGGTTGGCATCATCTCAGAAGCAGCACAGAAGCACTTGCAGACTGTGTGCTTCTGTTGTGCCACTATATTTTCCCTGTGCTGTTGCAGCCTGCTGTGTTCTGTTCACATACTTCCTGAGCCAGATGATCTGCAGGAAATGGGAAGTAAGGCTGAATAAAGGACTTCAGTGTAAAACCAGAGAGAGAGAAAAAGTGATGTATGTCCTCCTATACTGTGCATGTCTCAAAAGTAGGGAGTTATTACTTATATTGCTGGATATAAATTCAAATCCTTCTTAAAATCACAGCTTTATTATTCTTTCTTTAAAAAAACAATGCAAAATTTTTTTATTTGTTTATAAATTAGTAAAGTGCTCAGTCCATTAAACCATTAGTGCATAGATGACATACACAGTGGTTAATCTGGGGCCATCATAAACTTTACCGCCCCTTACCAACCTCCTACCAGATAGTATAAAAATGCATTGAAAACAACTTATCTGGAGTCTCCTCTCAGGTTGGGTTTCGATCATAACCACTGGATAATTTATGCAGTGCATAAACTTGTGCAAAAAGTGCTATGGTGCTGTAAACATGACTCCTTTGGGTATCTACTACCCCCCAACTCGAGTTTCGTAATTATCTTCGCCAGGAGGGGTACTAGGAGCATAAAAACAGTGCATATATTTAAATTACTACCATATATTAAACATTCATGTCATCTTATAAAGTAATTTAACACATTACTATTACTCAAACTCTTAAAATCAAACTTCATACATAGAATCAATCTACATTCATACCTGTTAGACGGCTCACACTACTAGGGGAGAACGAGCAAAGCCAGGAACTCTCTCTACTCTAAGCTAGCTTTAAATACTCTGTCTTTATACCCAAACCGGAAGGACTCACCGTAACCCGGAAACTAAACCTTTTACAGAGTAATCCATTCAACTTCCATGTTCAACCCTGTATTAGTGAAAGTTTTCCAGTTAAATATAAAGTGTTGTTCCTTATATTGTAATATTTTACTTATGTCACCCTGAAAACTTAGTGGCGATACACTTTTTTTTTTTTTCAAATTCTTTATTCATTTTCAATCTTACGTCAAGTGCAAAAACAATAAAACAATACAATTAAACACATCACTTGACAATCTTTCTGATTTATCTTACAATACATAAAATTATCACCCTCCCCTCCCATCATTCCTCTATTATTTCCCCAATAAGAAAAATGTAAAATATACCTCCCCCTCCCCCCAATCATTAGACAGTGTATATTACAATAGAAAATGATGTTTACTCATTACAATAAGAAGTTAATGGCTCCCAAATTTTATTAAATTTCTTATAGCTTCCTTGTTGTATAGCTATTGCTCTTTCCATTTTATATATGTGACATAATGAGTTCCACCAGAAATTGTAATTGAGTCTACTGTAATTTTTCCAATTACTTATGATATGCTGAATGGCGACTCCTGTCATTATCAATAAAAGTTTATTGTTATGTGATGATATTTGGCTCTTTTTCCTCATAGACATACCAAATAGTACTGTATCATAAGATAATGCCACATGCTTTTCCAATAAACAATTTACTTGATCCCAAATTGAGTTCCAAAAGGCTAAGATAAAGGGACAATAAAACAAAAGATGATCTAAAGTCCCTACTTCAAGATTACAGTGCCAACATCTATTAGACTTTGAACTATTTAACTTTTGTAGTCTAACTGGGGTCTAAAACGCTCTATGCAGAAGAAAAAACCAAGTTTGTCTCATAGATAAAGACATTGCACATCTCATCCGTACCAGGGCTCCATGGATGGCATCACCCACATATGAAAATATTTGCCTGCTGTTCCTGGATAACACCCGTTACAGTAAGTAACTGTGCTTTCTTCAAGATGGCCAAGAAAAGGGCCTGGCTGTTGGCTCGCTGAGAGTGCAGATAGCTGGCCTTTCTTGCTTCAGTCCTAAGCCCCACAGGAGCTCCCTTGCCGCTCATCTGGATGTGATTAGATTTTTAAAGGATGTGTTTTGGCTCCACCCTCTGTTGCAACAGCCATTTCTGACTTGGAATCTTAACCTGGTTCTCAGGGTGCTTGCGAATCCAGCCTTTGAGCCACTAGACCAAGCTTCTGTGATAAATCTCACCATCAAGACAGTATTTTTGTGGCCATTACCTCCTAGAGGGTATCCGAGCTTCAGGCTTTGTCCTGTAGAGATCATTTTCTTAGAATCATGGACACTAGGATGACTCTGTGCACTGTTCCCTCTTTCCTCCCAAAAGTGGTCTCCAGTTTCCATGTTAGGAGGTGCAGATGCCAGCCTATGCACTTTCAGTTTCAAGGAAACATGATAATGTATTGAAATCTCTGGACGTGTGCAGGCTATTGCTGAGATATTTGGAAGTCATGAATAAGTTTTGTGTGTCAGATTATCTGTTAGTACTGCTTGGAGCATACCAGCATCAAAGGCCTCGATTTCCTGGTGGATTTGTATGGCCATCTCTTCTGCCTATATCAGAGTTGGGAAGCTGCCTCCTATTTCAGTGAAGGCCCACTCCATGTGAGGCATTGTTTCCTCATGGGTAGAATTTTCAGTGGTTTCCCCAGAAGAGATTTGTAGAGTCACCACTTGGTCTTCTCTCCATACGTTCACAGAGTTTTACAGATGTGGCTGCCAGGCAGGATTCCACATTTGGATCTTTGATCCTGGTAACAGGCTTATCGGTCCCGCCCTGAATTTGAGGGATTGCTCTGTTACATCACGAGGGCTTAAGAATAGAGTTTGTAGAGGGGTTGTACAGGAAGGAAAGATTAGGTTCTAAATTTGCTTATAAATCCACAAGCTATTCCTGAAGCCTGCCCTGAGAGATTTTGATTCACCTGCTGTCTTCCTTAATCAGTACTGGTAAGTTGGACTTGTTTTTTCTGCTAGCCTCAGCAAGAATACCATCCATGATGATAGCTTTTTTTTTTAAACTCCAGGGGGTCCATTGATGATGTGCCTCCTCTCTTTTTGTGTAGGCTGGGTTCTCATTGTTCAATTGTTTATTCTATTTTCCAAATGTTTGATTATTTGTTATGATGATTAATGATATGAGCAGATTAGATATGTTTCTTGGGGAGTTTCCCTGTATCCCTCCCTCTTCTATGTCCTCTACAGGAAAGACTGTTTGCTTTGTTACACATTAAGGAATTGGAGTGCAGTGCAGAGATAAGAGAGGAGTAGCAAAGGTATGCAAATGAATCTTCCTACAAGAGTTCTCGCAAGAAGGGATTGACTACCCGAGGGTTCAGGAATAGAGTGTGAGAAAGAAGCTTAACAAGGTAAGAACCTAATCTTTCCTTGCAAGTGGTTGGGATATTTCAAGGCTTTCATCATTGTTGACATCTCATACTGATTCTTCAATCTCAAAGGACCCCAGAGGCAGGTGTTTTATGTCAAAACAGGGACCTTGTTGGGTCCTAAGAGAAAACATCAATTCCCGAGTCTGGATGGTCCTTGGTGCTTTTTATTTTTTCTAATTACAAAAGTCAGTCCAGTAGGCTTGTACGTCTATATCTGTTTTATGACACACTTTATATTTTTCTTGAAGGAAGTACAAGAAAGTGACATGAACGGCATCTCAATAAATCACTTGGAGGTACATCCAAATGGAAGGCGTTTGTTGATTCATACTAAAGACAGTACTCTGAGAATTTTGGACCTTAGAATGTAAGTTGATCTCTCCTGTTAATTGTGTAAATAGAAGACGATTTGGTAATAGTCTACCTAATTTGTGCACAAAATAGGTATATTCTTCTCTTAAAAATTATCTCGCTGAAAAACCCTGCACATATCTGTATTTTCTATTTAGTATGCACAGCATTCTCTATCCATACCTTAACCCATTTCTATCTTTAGGAGCATCCCTTATTGCCATGGTTAAAATATAGTATATGCAAAATGAAATTATGCATAAAGTTTGGTCAGTTTTATAACAACCTAAATTCTTACAAGTTTGGCTAAAGCTCAAGATAATATATCCAAACTGGATGTGATGAAGAAATACTTAGATATACTAAGGATCTCAAGCGCTCACAGCTATAAGCCTGATGTATTTTTCAAGCCAATAACTACAGGGTGAGCTATCATCGGTCCTGTATATTCTCCTTTTTTCTCAATTTTTTCTCAAAACACTTTTTCTTTTTTATTATTTTAAATATTTTAAATATATTAAATATTTTGCAAATCTTATTTTGATTTATATAAATACTTCACAGGTCTTCTTTTAATTCATATACTGGTCTTCCAATGGTTCATAACAAGCCAGTTTTATAACAAGCCATTTTTCCTATCTGTGCCTGAGCCAGCCTCACACATTGACAGCAAGGGGAAATTTTTTCAATGAGCTGTGGATTGCTACTTTGAGTTTAACATGACAGTAGTTTGCTTACTGTGTACTCCAGGGATTTTTTCTGGCTTTTGTAATGCAAGCTGTGCATTGAGCCGGATCTAACACATGACTTTCTGCAACACCCCTTCAAAAATCAAACTAGGAACTTAATGCATGCCAGTGCATAGCACTGGCACTTAAAACTGCAGGACTAGCCCAAGCATATTTAATTAAAGCTAATCAAGGTTTATGATTATGTATTCACTTTTGTTCTCCACCTTCAGTAAAGGCAGACTATAAATAATAAATCTAAATCTAATCTAATAATAGATGATGATTGCAGAACTGGCACCATATTAGACTTTCTGTGTTAAATTCTGTTTTATTCTTTCTACTCTATGAATTATATTATTAAATGTCTTTTTCTGAACTATAATGTAGGGTACTCTGTCAGTCTCTGCCATATTCCATATGTCTGAAATTTTCTTTCAGTAAATTGAAATGAGTAAAATTGTTTACAAGGAAAATGAAAGCAGTACCATAAAGCCATACAAACCCTTATGTTCCCAAAAGTTTATACCTAGAACTGACATACTTCTCATTTAAATGTAAACAATTCTGTAAACTTCAATTATATCAGCCCTAGTATTTGGTCACCATGTGATGAGACATTAGACGTTATTTAATTATATGCTAACTCTTTTACTACTACTTATTATTTCTATAGTGCTACTACACATACACAGTGCTGTACATCAAAACATACAAGAGACAGTCCCTTCTCAAAAGAGCTTACAGTCTAGGCAAGACAGACAAACTGGACAAGAAGGTATATCTATACACAGTGCTCAGGTGGAAGAATTACAGAGGGAATAATAAGACAGATGTTGGTGCTTAGCAAGTGGGTTGGAGTTTGGAATTGAAAGCAGCTTCTACCGTGTTTCCCCGATGATAAGGCAGGGCCATCAAATAAGACAGCCCCCCCTTTTTAGAAAAAATTGTAAAATAAGGCACCCCCCCCGCAAATAAGCCACCCACCGATACCTGCGCTTACCCGAATCGGGTGGTACGGTGGGTGACTCCGTGTGATCCCTCCGTCTACCGCGGGGGTCGGCAACCCGCGGCTCCAGAGCCGCATGCGGCTCTTTTCCACCTTTGTCGTGGCTCCGGTAGTGTGTCACGCAGGCATGCAACTTACAAGTCCGGTGTCGCGGCGGGAAATAGCCATGCTGAGCAGTGAGCTCAGCACGTACACAGATGAAAGCCTTGCTTGCTGATTGGTCCGGCGGCCGTGCCGCCGGACCAATCAGCAAGCAAGGCTTTCATCTGTGTAGTGCTGAGCTCATTGCTCAGCATGGCTATTTCCCGCCGCGACGCCGGACTTGTAAGATGCACGCCTGAAAAAGAAATCATCCTGGCCGGGGTCGGTGTCATGCTCCGGAGATCTACAGCCTTCCTATCTCCCTCTCCCTTCTACCTGCTTCCGGCCACATCCCCTGCTCCGCGGCTCTCTTTGGCAACTCAGCAGCAGCGATCGACACAAGCTTCTGACGTCGGTGCCTACCCTCTGCGAGTCCCGCTTGTTTCAACTTCCTTTTTCCACAAAGGCGGGACTCGTAGAGGGAAGGCCTCGATGTCGGTAGCTTGTCTTGATCACCGCTGCTGACAAGTTGCTGAAGAGAGCCGCGGAGCAGGGGGGTGTTGCCAGGTGCAGGTAGAAGGGAGAGGGCCAGATGCAGGACTCGTGGGTGAGGGAGCAGAAGAGAGAGAGAAAGAGAGAGGGGAGGGAAACAAAAGGAAATATTTCATACTGGGCTGGGCCGGAGTGGAGGGAGGGTGGAAAGATTCTAGCTACAGGGTGCAGTAACAAAGGAAAAGGGGGGGAAAGCTGAAAATGGAGATAGTGACACAAAGAAGAGAAAGGGTAAGCAGGACCTACTGAATAAGGATAGAGATACAGAGGGGACATGAAAGGGTAAATAAGGCATCCCCCCGAAAATAAGCCCTAGAGCATATTTTGGCCTTCCAAAAAAAATAAGACAGTGTCTTACCATCGGGGAAACACGGTAAGAAGTGAGCTTTTGAGTTTGAATTTGAATACTGCCAGAGACGGAGCTTGACATATTGAGTCAGGCAATTTGTTCTAGGCATATGGTGCAGCAAAGTAGAAGGGACGGAGTCTGGAGTTGACCATAAAGGATAATTACCCAATGAGTGGTAAGATAAATTTTACATAGATAATAATTTTAGATAAATTGCACTGGTTGAGTTATTATTTTATTTTATTATTCATTTATTTAGCCCGTCCCCCCAAAGAAGCTCAGAATGGGTCACAAGAGTACATTCACAGTATAAGCAGGACAGACTTTAAAAGAAAATGGGATACTCATGTGGGATCTCTAGGGGTCTAAAGTCAGGGGGTAAGTCATTAGAGTGGGCAGACTTGATGGGCTATGGCCCTTTTCTGCCGTCATTTTCTATGTTTCTATGACTTTGGTGGGAAATACAGACTTGGTGAACATGGGGGGGGGGTTTAAATTTCAGCTTTTACAGTATAGTCATAACATACAGACTTAGTGGACATAGGGTATTTTAAAATTGCAGCATTTTCCAAATAGACATAGGGTGGTTTAAATTGCATCATTTTCCATATGGACATAGCCTAACATAAAGGTAAAATAGCTTTTGCTTTGTAGGTGTGTGCATCATTGAAGTACAATTTGATTTTGTTTGAAGTGATTTGTAAGTTTGGTAGTAGGTCAGGTTATACTTGTGGTGACATACAGGTTTTAGTGAGAGTCGGTTTGGTGTATTATGCAGTACTTTTGAGATCCATCAGTCAGGGGTGCAGACGCAAGTTAAGGAGCTAGGTTTGTAAAGAGGAAGGTTTTCATGGCCTTCCTGAAGTTCCATAGACTATTTAATGATCTGATGGATGGGGGGATGATATGCCATAATCTGGGTATAAAATGTGAATACGAGTGTTTCTGAGCTGTTTTAGACGTGAGTGAGTGGCCAAGTGGGTAGGACCAGCCATTTTTCTGCCTGGGATTTCAGTGATCGGTTGGGGACATAAATTTGTAGTTTTGATGCTATGTAGTTTGGTGTCATTTTGAAGGCTAGAACCAGGGCTTTAAAGGCGCATTGTTTTCAGTTAGGCAGCCAGTGCATGGATATTAGTGCAGGGATGACGTGGTTGCGAAAGCCCAGGTTTTTCAGGAGTCGGATTGCAGCATTTTGCACACCTTGGAGTTTTAAGATTGGCAAAATTCATTGACTCCCTCCCCTCAAGGCTCTGCTTCGGCCAGCGGGAGAGGGAAGTACCGTTCCGCCTCAGCTGGCTGAAAATAAAACCCCAGCATCGGCATCAACTCACGCAAGGAAGAAGTTTCACTGCCGCTTCGTCAGGAACAGAGATAACACCGGCAAAGCAACAGAAGGTACTTTTTCTTCCTCACCTCAGGGATCTGCTTTGGTCCGGCGGGAGATGGAAGTGCCATTCTGCCTCTGCTGGCTGAAAACGAACCCCAGCTACCGACAGAGCAGAGCTTTATTTTTTCAAACTGGATGTAGCGTCTATTTTCTGGCGCAGATTTCCTCTCTGGAGCCCTGCTTTTTAATTTACAGGTAGGCGCTAGGACCCGTGGAGGCTGTTTTTTCTCGCCGCTCACAGGAAAGCTGTGATGAATGTCAGTTCCCACACAGGGATGCAGGTGTGTGAGGGGGAACCCTGCTTGCTTGCTGCTCTCTCCCCCCAGGGCCGTGTATCGGCACCACAAGGGGAGGGAAACCAATTGCTGCCATTGCCGAGTGATCACAAAAAGTCGCCAGAATCGGCAGGCCAACAAAAGAAAGCTCCAGTGCGGGATCGGGGCTCAACGCCTTCACTTTCTTCAATGACAGACTTCACACAGAAGAATATTACATGGAAAGAACTGGATTCAGACTCCTCACTGCTTTCAGTGAAGCCTCCCGCGGGCTCAGTCTTGGCCTCGCGATCCTCTCCTGGTCAGAAACAGCAGACCTCCAATTCTTAAGGTATTTCCTCTAAATCTCCTTCAAAGTCCAAGTGGGGGACTTTGCCTTCTTCCCCTCAGGACCCTATTCCTTCTAAATTCCTATCTCCAACTAGTATTCAATTTTTTTCCACCTTCTTCAGCGTCTTGTGCAGGACAGTTCCACCTTGCTGCAGCTGGCTCCTCAAAATCCTCTTCTGATCTTTTTGTTCAGTCTCCAAATTTGGCCTGGGGGTCCTGTACTCCAACTGTTCTTCACCAATACAAGGAGCTCCTTCTCTTCCAAATTGGTTGGCTCCAGGGGCCTTCCTGTTTCAGATCCTGATCAGCCTATACAGCAGGACCAGTCTCCACCTTTGCTTCAGGGATATTAATATCTGACATTTCTCTAGATGGTATTTTCTTTCCTAAGTCTTAATGAAGCAGTGACACCTACGGGCAGTAAAGCTTTTCAAGCTATCCTCCAAGCCGGTAGGACACCGGTAAAGGAACTGATTTCCTTTGTCCGTACCTCCAGTTTTTCTAATTGGCAAAATCCTTATCAGTTTTCTACAGCTTTCAAGTGTTTGGAATTGAAGTGTAGGGTCTAGAAGGCGCCTGGTCACAACATTCAACAACTTCCTCACCACTCAATGGTAACTGAGTCCCCTCTTAGGAAGGCTAAGATTTCTAAATCACCTTTGCATGCACTTCCTGGAAATTATCTCTGTTTCCTGGATTCTATTAGTCACAAAGTATACCAGGGATCGATGTTTTCTTCTAGGATCATTGTGCATCAACTTCAAATCCTTCATTTTCAGCATTCTATTCTTCTCGTTGCTCTTCAAGAATCTACTTATCTTATTATAACCAATTATGCCTATGACATGATATTGCGCACAGTAGCAGTGGCTATAGTGGTTAGATGCTTGGCTTGGCTCAGTGCACCTGATCTAAAAAAATAAAAAGATTGGCACAATAGGTTAGTAGATGCTCCTAGTCTGTGAGATAGTCTATTTGGAGAAAAGGTGCACGTTACAATCTCTCAACTTAAGGAAGATTCCTCAATGCGTAGAGAACTAAACAATCAGCAGCCATTAAAAAAAAAAAAAAAAAGCTCCCACCGCTGGAACATGGTTCAACTCCCTCACCTTCGCCAGCAGCATTTTGGTCAGCAGTGCCACTGTCTCTAAATTCAGAGGCACTGCTACAGAACATGGTTTCTACAAATGGAGTAGTCATAATAAGAAGTTTTTGACCAGTTTAACAGAGTAGCCGCCCTCCCACACTCAGTTTCGGTGATGGTAACAGAGTGCTTGGGTTGAGCTAGGTCTCCAGTTTCGGGACTGATGCCCTCCCCATACGATATGTAGGAACCCTGACAGCTACAAATGTTCTGCAGTATGAAAGCAGTAGCAGATGCTTGCTGATGAAGATTCTGCTCCTGTTTCAGCCTGCCAGGAGAGGTAAATTATCTGCAATGACATTAACACAGCAGTGGAACAGTTCAGACAGGAGAGGCTCCCACGGACCTAGTCTTGGTCTCGCAGTCCTCCCCTGTCTCAAGAAAATGAGAATTATGTGCAGGCTCACACACTGTAAAATTCTCATGTTAGGGCCTTGCCTCGCACTCTGTATTTTCACTTCCCTCTGTCAAGAACTGGCTACAAGGGCAAGAAAAATCAACCAATTCTTCACCTTCAGTTCTTCCCATTCTAGCTTCTGTTATTTCATCAGGAGGGCGTGCGATAGTTTAATTCACGAAGGGCCAGGTCATAGGCAAACACACCAGCCACCACTGTTTTTAGACAGGTTCTTAGTTTTTTCCTGTTTTAGTTTTGGAGTTTTCTTCCTCCTGTAGATTTCTCAGCAAACTTAACTTAAATTCAGCAAAATGAACATCTCTAACTCCTTGGAGACCCTTCTCTCCTGCACTTAGAGGGCAGGAGCCTCTCATTGTGACTTCTTCTTACTCCAGTAATTCACTGTCAGTAACAAGTTTAGGCACAAACAATATATTTACTGCATTTACTCACTTTTTGTGCAGCTTGCCTTTCACTTGTAACTGCTCAGCAGGATACTTGATCTGCACGAGTGGACCCTCAATCCTGCAGGCCTCAGCGACATCTTCCAACAATGGACTCCTCAAGTGGATCTATTCGTTTCTCCACTCAACATCACATACCACCTGTTTTTGCTCTCTACACCCAGCGCCAGAAGCACTGGCAAGGGATGTGTTTTCCATTCCTTCTCTAGGCTTTCCCACCATTTTCCCTCACTTCCAGGGTGCTTCAGAAAGTTCTTGCAGACAAGGTGCAACGCATACTAATTGCACCCGGGTGGCCCAGACACATATGGTACTCTGCTCCTAGATCTTCTGGATGCTCCTCCAATTCCCATAAGGAACCATCCTTCTTTCTATCTCGGCTGAACGGCCAACTATTGCATCCCAATCTCCACAGTCTCAGTCTCACAGCTTGGAAATTGAGTTTACTCCTAATCAACTTTCCTCTTTTTCAACCAGGGAAGTCAGTTCTGTTTACTGCAAGATGTCCTTCTACAAGAAAATCCTATCTCTTGCATTTCTCTGATTCAGGACTCACAACAAATTCTGTCAGACTTCATTTGCAGCCATCTCAGCTCAGTGTACCATTCACTAGTGTATGGTAAACCACTTTCACATCATCTTCTCATTTCTTTTTTATGAGGGGTCTTACCAGTCTTTCACCTCTACTAAGAACCCCTACGCCATACTGGGGCCTCAATATAGTTTTTGGAACTATTGATGAAGGGGCCTATCTAGAGGAAGTAAAAGTCGTAACAAGGTTTCCGTTGGGATCCGCATATTTTACTTTCCCTTCCTGAAAAACAACTTTTCTTATTACACTCAATTCAGCTAGAAGAGTTAGTGAACTTCAAGCTTTAGTCACATTTATTCTTACTTACAATTTTTTCCAAATAAAGTTCTTTTATAAACTTCACATACATTCCCTTACCGTCATACTAAATAAAACCTCACCAAAATCATTAAAAAAACCTTTCACCTACCAGTAAACTAAGCACGACTCGAGCAGGGACACAGGGTTCAACACAAGCTGGGATGAGCTGACAAGCAGGAAACACACCATCTACTAGGAAATCAAACTGCATGACCTCACTTCCTCTCCATGAACCTTATATTCCTGTATATTCCGGTTATAACAACTTCCAGTCCACTTCTCTGTTGAATACAACTTTATTGAGCCCCTATTCCTGTTACAACAGATTCCATTCCAGTTTTTTGTTGAGTACATAAGGCTGAACAGTATTCCACTCATAAATTAATCTCTGTTCCATTCTAAGCAGTACCTCAGAAACATTGTTTTGTATTGGCAAACAAATGCTCATAAGGTAGAGGACATGCAGTTTGTGGTTTTGATTCAAGTGTCTTTACTAAGTGGTGGTAATGTTTCTGAGGTACTGCTTAGAAAGGAACAGGGATTAATTTATGAGTAGAATACAATTGAGCCTTAGGGCAGCTCCACTGTGATCAGGAGCTGCCCCAGCTGATTTCAACGGCTGCAGCCGCAAGGGAAGGAGTTGGAGCAGGTGTGGGAGGCGAAATCTGCCCCCAACAGCCCTTGCGGCAACCCTACAACCTCTTTTTTATAAAAAAGATTTCATCTTCAGGGCGACGCGGCTCTTTCAAACTGCTCTCTCTTCAGGGCAACTGCATTGCCAGCGGGAGCTGCCCCACCGACACAACCACCACCGCAGGGAACAGATTGGGCTGGTGTGGGAGACAAGTTCTGCCTCCTGACCTCCCTAGCAGCACGGATCTTTTGAACTGCACACACTTCATCCCACTACCCTACTTTTCTATCTACACTCTCTCTCTCCCCCTCCCCCCACCACACGTACACACAAAAACAAACAAACAAAACCCAAAGAAGAGAGCCTACTATCTCCTAAGGGCACTACTTAATATCCTCAATCCACCAAAATGAAACTCCCACTCGCCCAAATTCTCCCAATTCTTTGCCTTTCCAGCCTGACAGCTGTGTACAACGCATCCTCCAGCAAAAAAACCTACCCCTCATGGCACTCCAAACAACAGAGTTCCAGACCCCTTGACCCTCCCCCCCCCAATATTCATTCAAAGAACCTTCAAACCCACCACAAAACCATCCCAATACTCTGGAACAAAAACACCAACAACAAAAGACAGAGAAAACAACCTCCTTTCAAACCATCCACCAATCCACATCCAGAAAAACAATCAGCTGAATCAAAAAACGGAAATACCCTCACCCCCATCCACTGTATGTATGCCAACGCAAGATCGGTAGTAAATAAGCTATTTTTCCTGAATGACCTAATCTCAACCAACAACCTAGACCTCTCATTCATAATGGAAACTTGGCTAAAGGACCTAGATATCCCGGAACTACCCCACCTCTGCCCTCAAGGTACAATGTACTGCAGTTCCCTAGGAAGCACAAGCGAGGAGACGGCCTAGCAATAATATACAAAAGCTCCTACATCATCACCGAGCTAGACTCAGCAGCCCACCCAGATCTAGAATACATTGCTTTCAAACTCGAAGACACTCCCCATGCTCAACAAAATTGAAATTCTACTGATCTATAGACCGCCCAACTCCCAGTCAAGCTCTATCCCCAAAATGAGTGAAATAATAACGAACCTAGCATGCCAGGACACTAAACTACTCATCCTCAGAGACATCAACTTCCCTCTCGAATCTACCAAGGACAAAGATATCTTCAAACTCAAAACACTACTTGAAGATTGTGACATCACGATCATACCCTCAGGTCCTACCCATGAGAAAGGACATACCCTAGATATACTAGCATCAACCCCTGCAAACCTTACAACTAATGCCAAATGGACCCCAACACCATGGACAGACCACAACCTACTAAACTTCTGCTTATACTTCGCAACCTTTACTTCTTAAGTTTGTGGACTAAATAATGTATATCTTTTTCTTCTAATTTCCTCACATTATTGCTGTGAGTAGTATTAGGATTATTAGTTTTCTTCAATTTTTATTGCAAATCTGTATTCAAGTATTAATGTGCTTGTTTGAAATTTTGGAAAATTGAATAAATAAAGAATTAAACTTCGCAACCGAGAACCAGAACAACAAGGTCACAAAGGAACTGAAACTCATGCGAGGAAAGACCAGACCTTGGAACTTAGTTGAAAATACCCTAACCCCTCCTTCAGACTGCATTACAACTATGCTAATGAGCTGGAACCAAGCCATTACCAATGCATTGGACACACTCACCCCCCTCCATCCTTGAAAAACAAAGCCATAACTCCCCCTGGTTCACCAAATCTCTGCGATCAAATAAACATGGCAAAAAAGTGGAACACTAGAACACAGAACACTATGGCGAGAGGCAATAAACAAATACAAATCCAATATATCGGAGGCCAAAAAGCACTACTATGCCAGCAAACTAGGCACCAAAACACTAGATAACAAGAAACTATTTTACCTGGTGCGACAGCTCACAATCCCATCGGCTCAAGAACCCAAAGGACAACCCAACAAAATCAGCATTCAGGATCTAACAGACTTCTTTCTCAACAAAATTAAAACTGTACAATCAGAGGTAGCCAAATCAATCCCCACTGAGACACACATTCTCAGTACATCTCAACACACCCCTGAACCCACCAAAGCAGACCAAATCTGGACCTCATTCTCCAATCTGCCCATCCCTGATACAAAAAAACTACTATCCAAACTATCTTTGCGTTGCAGCTCCCTAGACAATTGTCCCTCTTACCTTCTCACTGCCGCTTATGGACAAATCACCACCTGGATCACCAACCTACTCGATAACTCCCTAAACCAAGGCCACTTGCCAAAGACAGTGGGAAAGATTGCCCTCACCCCAATACCAAAATCACCAAAGGCAGATCTCTCTTTGGCTTCAAATTATAGACCTATCGCCGGCAGATCCACATAAGTAAATAACTCACAATTTACATGGAGCAACACTCATGCCTGCACCCATCCCAATTTGGATTCTGTCAACAACACAGCACAGAGCTTCTCCTCCTCACCTTAATCACAAAAAACAAACAACTGCTCAGTATAGGAAGCTAAACAATACTCCTCCAATTTGATATTTCAGCAGCCTTTGACTCAGTTGACCACCTTTTACTATTAATAAAACTATCAGAAATAGGCATAACAGACACAGTGCTAAAATGGTTCTTAGATTTCCTAAAAAACAGAAAATGTATCGTCAATAAGAGCGGAGAGACCTCCAACCCCTGGAAAGCCTTCTGTGGTGTGCTACAAGGCTCCCCACTCTCCCCATCCTATTCAATCTCTTCAAGAGCTCTCTAGGTAACATCAAATTCGAAGATGAAAGCATAATGTCATACGCAGATGACATTTTTCTCCTTATTCCCATAAACAAAATCAATCGGACTTACCCAACAAAATCTCACACAATATAGAAAAAATCCAAAATTGGGCAACAACAAACAAACTGAAACTAAACACAACTAAAACCAAAGTTCTATGCTTCCACATGGCCCAGCAAATGGCACCTACAAGCATCACCCTTCAATCAGGTGAAACCCTCTCCAAAGATGAGTCTTCCAAAATCCTAGGTTGCATACTGGACTAAGGACATAAGGATATAAGCAGTGCCTCTGCTGGGTCAGACCAGAGGTCCATCATGCCCAGCAGTCCGCTCATGCGGCGCCCCATCAGGTCCAGGACCTGTATGATAATCCTCTAGCTATACTCTTCTTTTCCCTTTTCCTTTAGGAAATCATCTAATCCCTTCTTGAAACCCAATAGCGTACTCTGTCCTATCAAATCCTCTGGAAGCGCATTCCAGGTGTCCACCACCCTTTGGGTGAAGAAGAACTTCCTAGCATTGGTTCTGAATCTGTTCCCTCTCAATTTTTCCGAATGCCCTCTCATTCTTGTAGTTTTCGAAAGTTTGAAGAATCTGTCCCTCTCCATGCCCTCCATGATCTTGTAAGTCTCTATCATGTCCCCTCTAAGTCTCCATTTTTCTAGGGAAAAGAGCCCTAGTTTCTCCAATCTTTCAGCGTATGAAAGGTTTTCCATACCTTTTATCAAGCGCGTTGCTCTTTTCTGAACCCTCTCGAGCATCGCCATATCCTTCTTAAGATACGGCAACCAATATTGGACACAGTACTCCAGATACGGGTGCACCATCGCCCAATACAACGGCAGGATAACGTCCTTCGTTCTGGTTGTAATATCTTTCTTGATAATACCTAGCATTCTGTTCGCCTTCTTAGAGGCTGCTGCGCACTGTGCCGATGGTTTCATTGATTTGTCCACCAGTACCCCTAAGTCCTTCTTTTGGCTACTTTCACCCATTACCAGCCCTCTCATCGTATAGCAGGACATCAGGTTTCTGTTTCCTACATGTAAGACTTTACATTTCTCTACATTAAACTTCATCTGCCATTTATTTGCCCACTCTCCCAGTTTGTTTAGGACCCTTTGTAAATCTTCACAATCCTCCTTAGTCCTATCCCCACTAAAAGGTTTTATGTCAACTGCGAATTTTATAACTTCGCACTTCATCCCCGTGTCTAGGTCATTAATAAATATATTGAACAGCAGCGGTCCGAGTACCGACCCCTGTGGAACACCATTCGTGACCCTTCTCCAGTCTGAGAAGTGGCCCTTCACTTCTACCTTCTGCTTCCTGCCCGACAGCCAATTTTTGATCCATCTATGTACGTCTCCTTCCACCCCATGGTTCTTCAGTTTCTGTAGTAGGCATTCATGGGGTACCTTGTTGAAGGCTTTTTGAAAATCCAAGTATACGATGTCTACGGGGGCCCCTTCGTCCATTTGTTTGATAATACCTTTGAAAAAGTGCAGTAAGTTTGTTAGGCACGATCTTCCCTTGCAGAAGCCATGTTGGCTTTTTTTCATCAGTTTGTTCCTTTCTAGATGCTCATCGATGCTGTCTTTTATCAGCGCGTCCGCCATCTTCCCCGGGACTGAAGTCAGACTTACCGGTCTGTAGTTCCCCGGGTCACCTCTCGATTCTTTTTTTAAGATGGGTGTAACATTTGCTATCTTCCAATCCTCCGGGATCACCCTGTTTTTAGGGATAGATTACAAACCTGCTGTAGTAATTCCGCTACTTCTTCTTCCTTTAGTTCTTTCAGTACCCTAGGGTGGATTCCATCCGGGCCCAGAGATTTGTCAGTTTTTAATCTATCTATCTGCTTGAGTACGTCTTCGAGGCTTACCTTCAAGGATGTTAATTTTTCTGCTTGATCTACTTTGAAGATTTTTTCAGGTTCCGGCACATTGGATATGTCTTCTCTTGTAAATACTGATGAAAAGAACCTGTTTAGTCTATCTGCCACTTCTTTTTTCTCCTTCACCACTCCCTTCCTATCACCTCCTCCCTTGCCGGCTGCTTCCCTTTAACATATCTGAAGAACGGTTTGAAATTTCGTGCTTCCCTGGCTAGCCTCCCTTTGTATTCTCTTTTTGCTCTTCTAACCACTCGGTGACATTCTTTTTGATGCTTCCTGTGATCTTTTCAGTTTTCCCCAGTTTTGTCCTTTTTCCACAGCCGGAATGACTTTTTCTTGTCTCCTATCGCTTTCTTCACTTCTTTAGTTATCCAAGCCGGGTCTTTTGTTCGGTTCTTCTTGCATCCTTTTCTAAATCTGGGGATATACAGATTTTGCGCTTCGCTCACCAAATCCTTAAATAAAGACCAGGCTTGCTCCACCATCTGCAATTTCTTTGAGCTGTTTCTAAGTTTCTTTCTTACCATTACTCTCATCGCTTCGTAGTTCCCTTTCTTGAAGTTTAAAGTCATCGCTGTGGTTCTCTTCCCCTTTGATATTCCTACTTTGACTTTGAACTGGATCATATTGTGATCGCTGTTTCCTAACGGTCTCACTACTTCCACTTCCTTTGCAGGTCCTCTTAGCCCGTTGAGGATTAGGTCCAGAGTGGCATTCCCCCTCATTGGCTCTCTGACAAGCTGCTCCATGAAGCAGTCTTGTATAGCCTCCAGGAATCTGGTTTCCCTAGCGCATTTTGAGCATTCAAGGCTCCAGTCTATCCCGGGGTAGTTGAAGTCTCCCATAACAATGGTGTTATCGTTTTTGCATTCTCGCCTCATCTCGGCTACCATTTCTTCATCATTTACTTCGGTTTGCCCAGGTGGACGATAGTACAGGCCCATCTTTATCTCGGGCCCATTCCCTCCTGGTATTTTAACCAATAGTGATTCCAATTTGTCGATCGTCGCCTTTATGTATAAGGCTATTCCTCCTCCTTTCTGATCTGACCTGTCTTTGCGATAGAGTTTATACCCCGACAGTACTATGTCCCACTCTAACCATGGAACCCCAAATATCTAGTCTTCGAAAGAAATCTCTCTACATCCTGAGACAGTTAAGACTAATCAGACCTTACTTTCACCAATACCACTTTGCCTTAATCATACAACTGATGATCCTGCCACAACTGGACTACTGTAACTCCATCTACATGGGAATCAACACTGCTCTAATTCACAAACTGCAACTTATCCAAAACACTGCTGTAAGACTTATCTTCAACCTGAGAAAATACGACTCAGTCACTACCTTCCTCAAACAAATGCACTGGCTACCCTTCCCATCACGAATAACATTCAAAATATCTTGCATCATTCACCGCATACTTTATGGAAACTCTGCGGCCCCACTCATCCAGTTCTTCTCAATAGCATGGTCTACTTCACACAGAACCCTCTACTGGATGTTACTAAATCTCCCATCCACTAAAGATCTTCACTATAAATGAGTTTTCCACTCCATGCTCACCTTTCTAGGAGTCAAAACTTGGAATGGCCTTACAGAAAGGACCAGAAGTGAACCTTGCCACATCATTTTCTGAAGAAAACTGAAAACCCATCTGTTCAATACTTAATCTCCTTTACCCTCTCCCTCCTACTTATCCATCTCCTCTCTCTCCTTCCTTTTTCTGTCCCCTCTTACCTGTCTTTACAGTTGCCTTGAGCCTGTATAAGTATGAGTGACGCACAAATAGAAGATTAGATTAGATTAGATTAATTGTCCAGGGTTATTGTGGAGAGGTTCCGGCATGGTTTAAGCCTGATCCTACTTGGTCTGCACGAAGGGCCGCACAAGTGGGCTCTTTGGCGGGATAGGCCTGCCTGCTCGGCAGCCCTTTAAAGGGCTGAAGAGAAGAAGGCTGGCTCAAGGGAAGAAGGGGGTGGGGCTTCCCACCAAAGAGAAGTTTGAAAATGGAGTCTCGGTGCAGTGAGGGGGACGACTGGTCTCCCTTCCCTTCACTGTGTTGAAGAAATTAGCTGCATGCTGGAAACACAAAGCCCTTTAAAGGGCTGAAGAGAAGAAGGCTGGCTCCAGGGAAGAAGGGGGCAGGGCTTCCCTCTGAAGAGAAGTCTCAGTGAAAATGGAGTCCCTCTGAAAATGGAGTCTCAGTGCAGTGAGGGGAGACGACTGGCCTCCCTTCTCCTCATTGTCCAGGTTTACAGGTTTATTCACTTTATATACTGCTTAATTACATATAGCAAATACAGCAGTTTGCAGTATTAAAATAAGGGTGAAGAAGTTATATGCTGTCAAAATTCATGCATCTAGCATATTTTTGATCAAACTTGAAATTATATTTTTTATTATCTTAGATTGGCCAGCAAGAAGTACTCAGGAGCCACAAATTACAGAGAGAAGATCCGTAGTACCATAACTCCATGTGGGACATTCCTTTTTTCTGGCAGTGAGGATGGTGTAGCATATGTTTGGAATGCAGAAACAGGTATGGCATATATATTGGAAAAATGTTGTTTCATAGATTTATTTTCTTTTAATTTTGCAGGTTTACAAGTTTATTCACTTTATATACTGCTTAATTACTTATAGTAAATAACAGCGGTTTGCAGTATTAAAATAAGGGTGAAGAACTCCATCATTAATAGGATAGAACCCTCCCCAAATCTCCCCCAGGAAATAAGATAACACATATCCACAATCATATCACATCATATCATAACATCTCAAATCATCTCATATACCATTTCATTTCGTATTCACTCTGTATCTTACAGACTCCCAATGTTTATCTCTCCACCAGTGGAATCCCATAAGCTTTTAGATTTTTCCTGAACCAAATGAGCAATAACTCTTCCCTTAAGTCCTTTGGCAAGGAATTCCATAATACTGGGGCAATATAGAAAATGCTGCCTAGTATAAGGGTTTTCTGCCCTGCAGTAGAAATAATTCCCACCACTCCTTTCCTACTTACCCTTTCTCTCTCCCTCTTTCCCAGCCCTCTCTCTTCTGCACTTTTCTGTTCTTTACTCTACTCTTCTTCCTTATCCCCAGCCCAACCTCAATACTTCTCTGCCCAAGGCAGGCCCTGTTGTTTCCCCTTCCTTATGCTGGTTCCCCTTCTCCCATCTCATCCCATCACTCCATCGCCTTCTCTTGCTCTTTCCCCTTAGACCCATTTTTCCTAAGCCCAGTCCACTTTTCCCTCTCTCTGCTTCCTGCCCTTCTGTGTGCGTCTTAAAGAGGCTGTGTCCAAAGCTTGTCACTTGGTTTTGGCTAGTGTCTTAGTGATTAGAACTGCTGCTTCAGCACCCTGAGGTTGTGGATTTGATAAACACTAAAAGGATGTAGAAGATGAAAGAATGAGGCAAACTGGAAACAACTATAACACTGCACACCTCACTGGTTCGGGTTCAATTACAGGATGGCTAAAAGGACTTCAAAGTCATAATTACACACAATATTTGTGAATGTCCAGCTTTGGCTCATCTAATTGCTTCATTATGAAACGTAGCTTGTTTGCTTACTGCTGTATTCCTTGCTATCATTATTCAAAAATAAAGACTAAACAATAGCACATGTTTTTTTTTTACTTATCCTTTTAATGCAGTATCTCTAGTGTGCCCCGACGGGACCCGTTTCGCCCAAAGGGGTTTTGTCAAAGGTTCGTAAAGGAGCTCTGCATAATACAAAAAGATTTTAACAAAACAAATTATAGGATACAATCTTAACACCCTTTAGACTGTGTTAAAAACTTCTACTAATTCAATATAATCTTAATAGTTAACTACTAATTGATGACACATATAACATTACAACCATTACAAATACTGTACACAATAATCTAAAACCTCATAAAATATTCAAGATTATCTAATTTATCATTCTATTTTAACATGTAGTGATAAATATCTCTTAATTCATAATTAATTCATATATAACACACTAATAAAGTGAATAACTTTAAATTAAAATTCATTAATAAATTCAATCAGATAAATTTTGTTAATCATATAACTGCTCTCACTTAAAAAATGCATTATTAAATTCACGAGGTAACTCTAAAGTAACTAAATTGGTGGCTCTAAGAAATAAACTCCCAAATATCAGTTAATTGAAATGAAAATAACTGATACCCTTTAATTCTAATTCATAAATTATTTAAAAACCAAAGCATTTTCAATTCACAAATGCTGGATTACACAAACTCATACCAGCTGGAAATAATTCAAATTCTCTTTGCTACGTAATGTTTAAACAGCATAGTTCCTGTGGAGACGGTTCTTAAAGGTAATTAACCTCACAAATACTCAATTACCACAGCCATCAGTTACACTCTGGGCTCTTTTAATTTTTTAACTTTGAGGCACCGGGTTGCTATAGAACATACTTTCGAGATTAAATGTTGTAAAACTTGTTCAGTGCTGAGTAAAGCTTAAAGTCAAATGATCAGATCCCTGCAGACTACCACAGCTATCACTAACTGAATGCCTTGGTTTTAAACTCAAAACCCTCCAGGCTGTTTTAGCTTTAAAACTTCGAGGCTCCGGATAACTGTGGAACATACTTTTATAATTGAATATTATAAAACTCGTCCAATGCTGAATAAAACTAAAAGTTTATCAGGTCTATTCAAATTTTACTTTTTACATTTGGGCTTACTTTTCTTAGTGTCATTTCTCATTTGGGGCTAGAGTTAATCTGCACGCCCTCCATATTATGTTACGTCTTTTTAAACCTTTTCACATGTGCAGTTCATTAATGATATGCACGAGTTGAAACCATTAGTATACACCATGGTTTTAATGTAACAAGCATTTTTCGATGTTAAAATTGCTGAACAAATCTAATAACTCTCTTATGTTGTTATTTTTTTTTTTTTAAATTCTTTATTCATTTTCAATCTTACATCAAGTGCACAAACAATAAAACAATACAATTAAACACATCATTTGACAATCTTTCTAATTTATCTTACAATACATAAAATTACCACCCTCCCCTCCCATCATTTCTCTATTATTTTCCCAATATGAATAATAAAAAATATACCTCCCCCCAAACATTAGACGGTGTAAATTACAATAGAAAATGGTGTTTACTCATTACAATAAGAAGTTAATGGCTCCCAAATTTTATTAAATTTCTTATAGCTTCCTTGTTGTATAGCTATTGCTCTTTCCATTTTATATATGTGACATGAGTTCCACCAGAAATTATAATTGAGTCTACTGTAATTTTTCCAATTACTTGTGATATGCTGAATGGCGACTCCTGTCATTATCAATAAAAGTTTATTGTTATTTGATGATATTTGGCTCTTTTTCCTCATTGACATACCAAATAGTACTGTATCATAAGATAGTGCCACATGCTTTTCCAATAAACAATTTACTTGATCCCAAATTAAGTTCCAAAAGGCTAAGATAAAGGGACAATAAAACAAAAGATGATCTAAAGTCCCTACTTCAAGATTACAGTGCCAACATCTATTAGACTTTGAACTATTTAATTTTTGTAGTCTAACTGGGGTCTAAAACGCTCTATGCAGAAGAAAAAACCAAGTTTGTCTCATAGATGCAGACACTGTACATCTCATCCTCCAAGACCAAATTTGTGGCCATTGAGATGCTGAAATTTGATGCTTAATCTCAATGCTCCAAATATCTCTAAGACCATTTTTGGGTTTCTTTTTAACAGATTCACTTATAATTTTATACCACTGTGCGGCCTGGTGTCCCAGAAAGTCCGCCTGAAAGCATAGAAATTCCAGATTATATTGCTTATTCAGATTTTTCCATTCAGGGAACCCTACCTGAATGGCCTGCTTCAGTTGCAACCACCTAAAACTTTGTGATTTATTAAGACCATATTTATGCTGCAACTGTGAAAAATCAAGCAGTTTACCATTTAAAATAACATCATTTAAAGTCCTTATACCTGCAATCATCCAATGCTTCCAGACGATCTTAAATCCGCCAATTGAATCTTGGGGTTTAGCCATATGGTTTGATTTGTTGATTTACTAATAGGAATATTTGTTAGATTGCTGACAAATCGTAAGGTTTTCCATGTGTCCATTAAAATTCTGTTATCTTTATATAGTCTAGGCATCTTGATACTAAGCACATGACAAAGATGTAAAGGAAACATGAGTCGCCATTCCAAATACAACCAATCCGGGGTGTAATCAATGAGCTCAGGGAGGGTCCAATACATGCCTTGGCGTAAAATATAGGCTTGATGGTACCTATAAAAGTTTGGAAAATTTACCCCGCCCTCCTTAATTGGTTTTTGTAAAGATACTAGAGCGATTCTAGGAGTTTTACCTAGCCAAACAAATTTTGTAAGAATAGAATTCAATTTTTTATAAAAAGACCCCTCAAAAAAAAACTGGTATCATTCCCATTGGATAACAAACCACAGGCAATATCATCATTTTAACAGTTTGAACTCTCCCCCACCAAGATAAATGCAAAGGATTCCACTGCTCACACATTTCTGTTACCTTTTTTAATATAAATTTTTCATTCTCTTTCACCGTATCTTCAAGTGTGTTTTTAATCCAAATACCTAAATATTTTAGTCCATTTTCCTTCCATACAAATGAGAATGTATCAAACAAACTCCTTATACAATGTACATTAAGTGGAAGAATTTCAGATTTACTCCAATTTATCTTATATCCTGAGAATTTTCCAAATTTTTCTATCAATTTCAACAAACATGGAATGGTTATTCTTGGATTTCTCAAATGAAGTAATATATCATCTGTATATGCAGAGACTTTATATTCCCAATCTTTACGGGGAATACCCTGTATCCCCTTTGCTTGTTGAATAGCTAATAATAAGGGTTCTAAAACAATATCAAAGAGCAAAGGAGATAGTGGCCAACCCTGTCTAACTCCCCTATGCAAATTGAAACGTTCTGATAAATTATTATTAATATATAATCTTGCCATAGGGGAGCTATACAAAGTTTGAATCATTTGTATAAATCCCGAACCTATACCAAACCATTCCAATGCCTGATACATGAATGTCCATTCCACTCTATCAAAGGCTTTCTCTGCATCCAAAGATACCATAAAAGCTGGATCATTCATGTCTTTTATTAAATTTAATGTGTGAAAAGCCAATCTGGTATTATTAGATGAATGTCTGTTCGCAACAAATCCAGTTTGATGCACATCAATGATAAAAGGGAGAGCCTTAGCCAACCGCATTGCCAATGCTTTAGCTAATAATTTTCCATCCACATTAATTAAAGAAATAGACCTGTAATTTGAAACCAAAGTAGGATCTTTATTTGGCTTTGGCAAAACAATAGTCAAGGATTCTGCCATAGTACCTGAAATACAACCTTTACTTAGTTGAGACTGATATAAATTTAATAATTGGGGTAATAGATAAGTTTGAAATGATTTATAAAACTCCACTTTAAAACCATCCCCACCTGGAGTGGATCCAACTCTAAGAGACTTCAATGCTGTTTCTAATTCTTTTAATGATATAGGCTCTTCTAAACTTTTTTTTATGTGATCAGGAATTTTCGGACCATCAATAAGTTTAAAAAATTCTAAACCATCTTGAGTTTTATCAGTATAAGACTCGGAAGAATACAAGTCTTTATAAAAATTTAAAAATTGATTTAAAATAATTCCTATCTGAGTGTGTGTATTTCCTTTTTCATCCTTTATTGCTATAATTTTTGTTCTTCTTTTCTTTGCTTTAAGATAGTTTGCCAGTAAACTTCCATAATACAGGGTTTGCTGAGAAAATAAATCTTTCCTTACTAATTTTGAAGATAATTCATTATATTTACCCTTTGCTTTTAAAAGAGCCTGTAAAGTGTCTTGTTCCCATTTATCTACTAATTTAGATTCCAAATATTTAATTTATTTTTCCAAATTAGAAAATTATTTTCCAAGTTTTTTTTAAATATATGCAGGCTATGAAATAATATTACCTCTTATAGTGGCTTTAAATGCATCCCATAATATTCTTTGCTAATTTCTTCTGAAGTATTTATTTGAAAAAATTCAATTATCTTGAATTTAAACTCCTCAAGGAAGATTGAATCCGCAACCAATGTATTATCAAACCTCCATATTGATCTATTTTTATCCTTATCTTCAAGTTTAAAATCAATCCACACCCCTCCATGATCAGATAAAATAATTGGATCAATGGAAGCTTGTGTCACTTATTGTACCAATGAATTTGATACAAAAATATAATCAATTCTTGAAAATGACTTATGAACTTGTGAACAAAAAGAAAATTCCTGATCATTAAAATGAAGTATTCGCCATATATCTTTCAAATCACAAGATTGTGCCAAATTATCTAACCCTAATGATTTTATATTTTACTTGGTTTTTTTATCCATAAAAGGATCCATTATAGCATTAAAATCTCCAGCTACAACTAAATAAGAAGCTGCTAGTGGGAGTAACTTAGGAATCAAGGAAACTCTTATATCTTGGCATCCCAAGTCCTCTAAATTTTCTTCACACTTCTAACCCTCTGTTGTAGTTCCTTCCTACTGTAAACCGCGTTGAGCTCTACGAACGTGGAGATGATGCGGTATACAAACCTAAGGATTAGATTAGATTAGTAATAACTGTATGTTCTTTAAAAATTCAATTTGGTTCTAATTAGGGGCATAAACATTAAATAAAGCCAAGGTATTATTTCCCATACTCATTTCTACATTAATCCATCTTCTTAAGGGATCAAAATCTATCATTTGAAAAGAAGCTGAACATTTTTTTATTTATTAAGATGGCAACCCCTGCTTTGTTTCCAACTGCAGGGGCAAAAAAACAATGTTTCACCCAATCCCCTTCGAGTTTTTTTGATTCTATAGCCGAAAGATGCGTCTCTTTTATATAATATATGTCAGCCCTTTGTTTTTTCAAGAATGCAAGCATTTTTTTAATTTTTACTGGGTGATTGAGGCCATTAACATTAAGAGAAAAGAGTTTAATCTCCATTATATAAATTCATTATAATAAAACTCTTCCATTTATCATAGAATAAAATAAATATTAAAATATGAATATACACCATTTTCCATATTATTTCATCTTGCATAATACACCTCATCAATTCATTCCCATCCCTTTTATTATCACCCTTCCCTCCCTAAATAATGACATTGAAGACTTGGAACCACACATATAAGATCAGGTAAATCAAGATAAATCCCCAACAGACCACAAAAATAAATCATTTATATATTAAAATAATCAATTTTATATTAATCTTATTTATAATATAATATGAAATCACAATCAATAAACCCTTGACATCTACTATCATTTTATTTTCACTCAATATTGAAGATTATATCTACTAAATAAAATAAGATCAGCCCCTAGGAACTATCTCAAAATAACTATTCAATTATAACCAATTTAATGCTGAAATATATTACTTTAGTAGTTTTAGTAAGTAAAATATGTTGTTATATATAATTTTGTTTCCATAAATATTATTCATTTTATAATTGACCTAATAAATTCATTTATCCTATTTTATCATAAATAAATATATAATTCAAAAGTTGATCCATCTCACTCAAGAGAACGAAATAAAATTAATATGAGTTGAATACCCCTAGGAATAAAATACAACATACATTCAATTACTTAATAAAATAAATCCTTTCATATGAAAAATTTCATTCAAGATCCTTTCCATGTAAATAGTGAACCTAAGGTTATTATAAGCAAGTAAACAAGTATGCAAACTCTATCTTTTGTCATTGCATATATTTTTAAAAACTGTCATCCCTCTGCAGACATAAAATACTCAGTCAAGAGATCATTGTTCAGAATATTCCATTTTTGCAGAGAATCTTCCAAATCCAGCTGTCTTCTTGTGAAATATATCCAGTTACAAAGTTCTGCGTTGTAAAGTCTTCTCCCGACGATTCTACAAATCCCATAGACTTACGTTTTCATTTTGACAGGAACTTCTCTCTCTTTGCTTTCAAATGCTCAGATACAATTTCTATGATTACTCATATGATCAGTCTACACTGAGCACAATTCACTTTGAATATAAAATGAACTATTTGGCACAGTAAGCCTATCCCCGAGTGCTGTATGTGTCATCATAGCTGCAGGAGAAAGGGCAGAAAGCTGCAAATCCATACGGTGAATTCATCCAATGAATCTTTAGAGATCCTGTTAGCATTGCTACTTCAAAATTATATTTTACTTAAAATCTTCCAAAGAATTCCAGTCAAAATCTCCAAAGTTCATAGCATTTTCAGCCTGACCACGTAAATCCAACCATACTATACTTGCATTTTGTTCCATTCCTCACTTCGAGCATTTTAAACAACAGCGTCCGGTGACAGGAATCTTCAGGTTCACATTCTATAGCCAACGTTCTTTAAACCATTACGAATCATCTATATTTATAAATAAACTGTCATTATATATTATAGTATTCAAGAAACAAAATAAAACAAAAATTAAAATAAACTATGTCAATGAGCATGTTTTTACACATTCATTGGCTGTTCCCATTGACTCATATACACTCTTAGTTTTTCAGGATCATCAAAGCTAAAAGATTTATTATCCACCGATGCCTTCATAATAGCAGGATAAATTAAGCCATATTTCGCTTCAATTTCTCTTAGATTCGGTCTTAAATCCAGAAATTGTTTCCTTTTTTCTGCAGTAGATTTTGCGAAGTCTGGCACTATGTGGATTCTTGCATCTTGACAACGCAAATTCAGATTTTCTTTTGCCAGATGTATAATCTCTAATGCGTGCTGATGTTGTAAAAGTTTAAAGATTAGCGGGCGGGGACCAACAAATTTATCCGGTCTTCTCATTGGTACCCTGTGCGCATGCTTAATTTCTACCGGAAATTTAATTTTTATGGGCAGGACTTTCAGAAGAAAATTTTCCAAAAAAGAAATCGGATTCCCCTTCTCTACCCCTTCTGGTAAGCCTAAAATTCTTAAATTGCTCCTTCTCATTTTGTTTGAGCAATCTTCCAATTCCTTGGTCAGCAGTGCGATTTTCTCTCTGTCTATTTTAAACTGTTTCTTTTCAGTTTCAAAACTCCACGTTCTTTTCTAGCCTGTTCACTTTAATTTCTAATATCTCAGTTCTCTTATTTAAAGTGGAAACTTGCTCTTGCAAATCGTTTAACTTCTTTGAGTTCAGCAATACAATTTCTTTAATCTCTTTAATTTCTTTAAGTATTTCCTCATCGCACTTACATTCCTTAGGTAGTGGAGCCTTTGATGGAGTTACCGGTTCGGGTTTCGACCTTTTCACACTGCCAGCATTAGATATCGCAGCTTCAGCTTTACTTTGCTTTCCTGAGGCCATTTTCCTTATATCTTCTGTTTTAACGGCAATTTCATAAATTATTATATTATTTTATTTAAAAAAAAAATGTCTGTAACTGAAGGAGCTCTCTCTTTACCCGACCATTCACGTGCACCATCAAGTTACTATTATTTTCTAATGTATTTTAAAAAAACTAACTAAAACCTCGTTCGTTCTGTGCACATGCGCACTAAAACCAAGTTAACACATGCGCAAAACATTCTATCCTGTGCTTATAACAAACCTTTGCAAATAACCATAAAACTACTATCGTACAATGCATCCTAAAATAATAATAGTGATCAATTCATTCATTTTAACCATATTCTCATGAATACTAGTGGCTTATTGGTTAGAACTGCTGCTTCAGCACCCTGAGGTTGTAGATTTGATCCCAGCTCTGCTCCTTGTGGCCCTGGGAAAGTCACTTAACCCTCCATTGCCCCAGGTACAATAATTAGATTGTGAGCCTGCTGGGACAGATAGGGAAAATATCTGATTACTATTCAATGTATTGTAAATGGCCTTGATATCGATGGAGGAAAGGTAGTATATCAAATGAATAACCCTAACAGCAACTACTCCTTCCCAGACAGACCCTCTTTACTGGACCCACCTATGAGTTCCTTCCCCCCTTTCAGGCCTATCTTAAACCTTGGTGGTCTAGTGTCCTAATTAGGGCACAGGTGATCCCAAGTCGCTCCTGTCCCTGATGTCTCTGCTGTTGAAATGGATGCTGAGACCTTTCAGCAGCAATCTTGCAAGACTGCCACAGAAGGTCACAGTAACTATTTTGAGACTGAAAGCCAGCATAGCCAGGAATAATTTGCAGTCATTCCTGCCTGTGTTGATTCAAATCTCAAAATTTCTGCCGTGACCTTCCATAGCAGCCATTTTCAATGAAGAGGCAGCAAGGGCAGGAATCACTAGGAATCACTCCAGCCTTGGCATGTTTTGAACTAAAACATAAACTCCCCCAGAACAAAGTCCTCTGTTAACACAAAGAGCAACAGCAAACAACAGAGTAGACAGCAAAGGCAGGCATAGATATGAAGCAAACCAAACTTTATTGGAACCACAGTGTGTCAAAGCTTTATGACTCATAGTAACATAGTAGATGACGGCAGATAAAGACCTGAATGGTCCATCCAGTCTGCCCAACCTGATTCAATTTAAATTTTTTTATTTTTTAAGTCATGTTTTGGCTGACTGGCCTGCATCAAGAGTCATAACATTGGAAAATGTATGGTAAAATTTGATCTCTCTACTGTGTTTGTATACTTGTAAGCCACTTAGGAGATAAGCAGATAATAAGTTCTTTAAATAAATAAAATAATTAAACTAGGGTTCTTCAGCTAGGAAAAGAAATAGATCAGAGGACATATGATAGAGGTCTATAAAATACTGAGTGGAGTGGAAAAGGATAGCTGTGAATCGCTTGTTTCTTTATCGTCTCTCCAGACTGGCACAGAAACTGATAGGTAATAGCTAACCATGACCAGCAGGTGGAGACTGAGACATACACCTTTGGCTGTAGTACAAGTAGGCTGTGCAGTCCCAAGTACAATCAGTTTGCTCTCAGTCTCCAGCAGGTGGAGGTAGTAAGCCTGTGCAGTCTTACCTGGTTTAGTGTAGGGCTGTTGGATTTTGGATTAAAAGATTTGACTTTTTTATCCTTGTTTGTGGTGCTGGATTGAGCTTGAAGGTCCTTTTTGGGGTCCACCTAACCTTGGGGATGCCACACGATGGGTAGAATCCCTCCCCCCATTTCCCCCACCTCTCCAAATTTTTCTGTAGAGGTGCCTCAGCTGTGAGCTTTGCCACCGATACCGGCAAGGCATATAGCTCTGAGAGCCAGTGGGGTATGTTCAATGGTAGATTAAAGTTATATTGAAAGAAAAATACAAAAACAAGTACTGAGGCAATGCCAGTCTAAAGGGAAGCCTTCAATTGAGGTAAATTGACTTTAATTGCTAACCGGCACTTTTTTTTTTTCTTGATAGCAGTTTTCGCAATGAGCACTTTTAAATGGAAAAAAGTGCTCATTGTGTTCCTGCCGTGAGGTCGATGTGGTCAGCGTGTGCATGAGGTGCGACAACTGCCATGAAGGGGAATCCTCATCAGCTTTGGGTGCCGATGAGCAAGTTTCCGCTTCGCACGTGCATCGCTCGTCAGCAGCAGGCAGGGGGCCTCTTAGTTTTTTTAGTTTCGGCTTTGTTAGTGTTATACTTCATCCATATTGTATCTCTTATGTTTAGCTCATTATATGATCTTTTTTTGTGCACGGGTTATGAGTTGTTCACTTTATTATGTTACTTTTGCATTTTTTAATCCCTGTGCTGGTTAGGTTTGTATTTGCAGCAGTTTTGCTTTTATATACAGTACTTCTATTTAAACCCGTCTCAGACACAGTTCTCTCCATTCATCCCTCATTATTATTTTTTATACCTTCGCTAGTCTCTCTGGCCTCTGATATTTTGGAACTGTTTCACCCCCCTTTTTTTTTCCTCTTTTGGGTCATTAAACCCTTTTAAGGTTCTGCCTATTTTTGGTTTTCTCCATCACAACTTGTTCCTTTATGTTCCATTTAATTTGGTTTTCTCCTCCATGTTCCACTTTTTCTTGTATTCATACCCTTGTGCAGTCCTCTGATTTTATTATATTTCTTTTTTGGTTTTCTTATGTTTTAAAATATACATACATATAGGTTCTTGGGTTATTATACTTATATATGCCTTTTTGAGTTATCATTAATTAAGCTTTAAATTTTACAGTTTTTTGTTTGCGGTTTGACTTGGTACCTTATTTACCTGGGTAGGTTGACATTATACATATCCTCAATCTATATTCCTCCTTTTTCATTCTGACTTGTATATACTTGTATTGTTGCATGTTTTTTTTTTCAGCACTGTGCTTAGTGTTTTTCCTCACGTTCATGGTTACCACAGAATTCTATGCATGATATTATACACCCTCTATGACACTTAGGTTGTATTTTGACACTATAATTTGTGATGATTTTCACATTCACCCATATATATTTGTACAGTTTTCATATCTGTTATACATTTTTATTATTTATTTATTTATTTTATTATGTACAACTGTATTGCTTTATTTTGATTCATTAGGACCCCTGATGAAGGTGTGTTCACCGTAACACGGACCGTGTCGGGTCTTTTGGTTTGGTTCAAGGTGGTAACATTTAACCACAATCATGATTTTGGTTTAATAAATTTAGCTTGCATCATTGTACACTTATCTGCAGTTTTCTTTGTTTTGGTTTAAATTTAAACTGTCCGCCACAAGCTATTCCTCCTATAAATAAAGCATATTTTCTATCATCTAACAAGAAGAATATAGGAGATAAGCTGACTGATCCAGCCCCTGTGGAAGCAATACAGTTAGATAAAAATTTGCTTAATATTACAGAAATCCTAGAGGAATACCTCTGTCAAGTTCAAGAACTTTAGTAGTTAACTTTGTTTTTGAACAGGACTTGAATTCAACTATGAGGATATATTTCAAAAATCCTACTTCTTCCTATTGTGGTCAGTATCATATGTCAACAGGCAAAATAATAATAATAATAATAACAGCTTATATACCGCAATACCGTGAAGTTCTATTTGGTTTACAAAGATTAAGCAAAGGTACAAATCGATTGACTTTAAGAGGGGAGGAAGAAAGAGGGTTAATAGGACAAGAAATCCATTTTTGAGGAGAGAGTGATCAATAGAACAAATTAATCACTATAGAGGGGAGAGAGAAGAGAGGATCAGTTGTCTAGATACTTTAGGAACAGGTGTGCAAAGAGGCACCAGAAGCACCCCGTGCACCTAGAAGCTCAACTCCTGGAGGGCAGAAGCTTTACTTGCTGACTCTCTTGGCCGGTCATGTAACAGGAGTGGAAAACATGCAGGACTTTTTTAGTTGGCAGACTCTCAACTCAGGGGAATGGTCAATGTTTCCAGAGGCATTCAACGTCTTGGTTGGTAGTAGGGACCTCCACAGATGGATCTGATGGGCTCAGTGATGAACACTGCCTTGTTTTTAGAGCCAAAGATTTGAACTCGGAAGCGAGGGATTGGACACATTAGTCCAACCCTGATTGGAGAACAAGCTCTTGTATGTTTTCCTCCTGTGGCCCATGCTCGGTCAAGTAATTCACAGGATTGTGATCCATCCCAGTTTGGTAGTTTTAGTGGTTCCCGATTTGCCTCACAGACCATGGTATGTAGACCTAGTCCATCTCCAGAGCGACGAAGGCCTCAGACCTCTGATCCAAGTGGATCTTCTCACTCAGGAACAAATTCCTATCGAGCATATGGAACACTTTGAACTTACAGCATGACTCGAGCTGGCAGTCCTGACAAGCGAAGGTTATTCAGACATTGTCATTACCACGTTACTCAGAGCTAAGATGCCATCCATGGTGGCAGCCTATTCTAAAGCCTGGAAGTCCTATCAGCGCTGGTGTGTGATGAAAGATGTAGAGCCCTGGCGAACTCCAATTTTGGTAGTCTTGGATTTTTTGTAGGAGGGACTTCAGAAAAGGCTGTCGGTAGATTCTCTGAAAGTGCAGGCCTTTCCTGTTTCCAAGCTTGGTGGGGGTGGGGGTGGAAAGAGGCTCCTTGGCCTCTTACTCAGATGTGGAATGGTTCATTAATGGGGCTCTGCAGTTGTATCCTCCAGTGCATTCCCTTTCCCTTCCTGGAACCTTAATGTTGTGTTGCAAGGTGTCAGTATTGCTCCATATGAATCCTTACAGGAGGCTTCCCTTTTGGATCTTATAGTCAAGACACTGTTCTTGGTGGCGATAACATCGGCAAGATGGGTTTCCGAGTTCCGAGTTTGTTCCTTAGGATCATGGAAGCAGTCTCATCCTTCTATGCCAGTCAGGAAGTCCATTTACCTGCTTTACGCCCTACAGGATGTAAGAAAAATAATAATAATAATTTATTTTTTTATATACCACCAAAGCCATAATAGTTCGAGGCGGTTTACAATAAGAGATGCTGGACAATCAGCGAATTGGTTACATTACAAAGTCATCGAATATAAGGTACAGGATGGGAGTAGTGAAACACTATAAGATTCTTAGGTTACAATTGATTAAACAAATTTGTTTTAATTGATTTTCTAAAATTGAAGTAGGATGAGGAATAAGAACATAAGCATGGCCTCTGCTGAGTCAGACCATGGGTCCATCATGCCCAGCTGTCCGCTCCCGCGGCGGCCTCCTCAGGTCCATGACCTGTAAGTGATCTTTTACCTAAAACATTCTAATCCCTAATCATTTAATATCCTGTATGGTAACCCTCTAACTATACCCTTCAATCCCCTTTTCCTTCAGGAAATCATCTAATCCCATTTTGAAACCCAAAATCGTACTCTGCCCTACCACCTCCTCTGGTAGCACATTCCAGGTGTCCACTACCCTCTGAGTAAAGAACTTCCTAGCATTTGCTTTGAATCTGTCTCCTTTCAATTTTTGCGAATGCCCTCTTGTTTTTGTTGCCCCGCTAGTCTGAAGAATCTGTCTTCTCTACCTTCTCCATACCCTTCATGATCTTATAAGTTTCTATCATGTCCCCTCTAAGTATCTGCTTTTCCAGGGAAAAGAGCCCCAGCTTCTCTAGCCTTTCAGCATATGAAAGGTTTTCCATGCCTTTTATCATCCTTGTTGCTCTTCTCTGGACCCTTTCGAGTATCGCCATATCCTTCTTAAGGTACGGCGACCAGTATTGAACGCAGTACTCCAGATGCGGGCGCACCATCGACCGATACAGTGGCAAGATAACTTCCTTCGTTCTGGTAGTGATACCTTTTTTGATAATTCCCAACATTCTATTTGCCTTCTTTGAGGCCGCTGCACATTGTGCCCCCGGCTTCATTGTTTTATCCACTAAAACCCCCAAGTCCTTTTCCAGTTTGCCTTCTCCCATCGGGTTTCCTTTCCCTATGTGCAAGACTTTACATTTCTCTACATTGAAGCTCATCTGCCATTTGTGTGCCCACTTACTCAGTTTGTTCAAGTCCCTTTGTAGTTCTTTGCATTCCTCCACAGTTTTAACCCTACTGGAGAGTTTTGTGTTGTCCACAAATTTTATAACTTTGCACTTCGTCCCTGACTCCAGGTCATTTATGAATATATTGAACAGCAGCGGTCACAGTACTGACCCCTGTGAGATGCCACTCGCGACCCCTTTCCAGTCAGAGTAGTGTCCCTTTACTCCTACCCTCTGTTTCCTGTCTTCCAGCCAATTTTTGATCCATCAGAATGCATGATATTGTTACCCAGCTAGTCGTTCCATTTACCTGCCTGGGAGGCAAGAGTTCTGTCCAGGAATCTTTTGTAGCAGCAGTCCTTTAATGATGGATAGGTTAACATATGAATTCTGCGTGTGGGCCTAATAGCACTGTCCAGATTAAATTGAGAAGCCAGGTACATAGGATAAAGCATTGCATTTGCTACATATCAGATAAGTGTTTCTTCAGTACCTTTAAGTTATCAATGAGTTTCGCCTTTCGGATCACCTTTTTGTTCTGACCAGTCATGCATGCTAATAAAGGGAGGCCAGCATCTAGGGTAGGGGTGTCCAACCTTTTGTCTTCCCTGGGCCGCATTGGCCAAAAAAAATGTTTCTGGGGACACACAAACGCGCAAACGCTGCAGCAAGACAGAGAAGGGAGCCTGCAAGACTGTAAACACTTGTAGCAGCAGAGGAAAACACTTTGTCGCCCTCGACCGGGGCCGCACAAAATACTTCACGGGGCCGCATGTGGCCCTCGGGCCGTAGGTTGGACACCCCTGATCAAGGGCCTCAGTTTCTAGATGGATTAAAATAGCCATTTCCTTCATGTATATGGACTGTGGTAGAGCTACCAATCATGTTGAAAGCATACTCCACTAAAGGGGTTGCTGCTTCTTGGGCAGAGACTAGGGCTGTCTTGCAAGAGGAGATTTATAGAATGGCTACATGGTCTACCCTTTATACTTATACTAGGTTCTATAAGATGGATGTAGCAGCCAGGAAAGATGCCATTTTCAGGTCCTCTGTTTTGAAGGCAGGCTCAGTGGGCCCACCCTAGACTCTGGGGACTGCTTTGGTATGTCCCTAACATTCCAGGATCACTAGACACACCGCACTAGAAAGAAAGATTAGGTTCTTACCTTAGTAATCTTTCTTTTAGATGTGTCTAATGGTCCTGAAGCCCCGTCCTGTGTATGGATTTGAAGAATTTTCTGTGTCTCAGAGGAGCTGAGAGGATAAAAAAAAAAAAAAGATAAAAAGAACTATGATGTATAGGTAAATCCTCATGTCCATACAGTCTGGCTTAAGTTTCTGCTTGATAGCAGATCATGCAAGTAGCCACGAGTTCTATACATAATTGGTGCCGATTGTATAAGTTTGGGTGCAACCACAGAGCCCTTTTAATGAACCGGGCAACATCTTTCCTTTCTCTCCCACACATGTGCAGCATCTTTCTTCCCCTCCCTTCCATCCCCATGCAGCAGAACCCTTGCCCAGCTTCTGTCCTTCCTTCCCTCCCATCCCTTGTGCAGCAGAACGCTGCAGCCCCGCAGCCATCCTTCCCTCCCATCTGAACTGCCGACCGCGAGCGAGCCTTACATTCTAGTACCTCCCTCCAAATCAGCATCGGGCTGGCAGCACTCTAAACAGACTGCTTCGGCCTTGTCCGCCAGTGAATTTCCTCTGCCGCATCACTGATGATGTAATCAGTAACACGGAGAGAGAATTCACCGATGGACAAGGCCGAAGCAGCTTGTTTAGAGTGCTGCCGGCCCGATGCTGATTTGGAGGGAGATATCAGTTTGTAGGGCTTGCTCGCGGTCAGCGGTTTGGATGGGAGTGAAGGATGGCTGCGCGGCAGCAGGGGGGAAATGCTGCTGGCGAATCCCGACTAGGGCTTATTTTGGAGGTAGGGCTTATATTAAGATCTAGGTCTTATTTTCATGCTAGGTCTTATTTTCAGGGAAACACGGTAGAAACATGAAGGGATTTAGAAGTAGGAATGCCATTTCCTCATTTGAAACACTAGAGGGCAATAATGACCTAAAGATATGACTGTTGTGGCACATCCTGTTAGTCAATTGTTAACAACCTGACTTTTTAATAAAATTCTAGATTGCTGTGCTTACAAATAATCATTTTACATTTCTGTATAATTAGCTGAATTGATCTTTGAGCATTTGTTTTCAATTATTGTTTGATTGCTGCACATAAATAAAATATTCTTTTTTGAACCAATCCTTCCCCCATTCCTATCATAAATGGCAAGGCAGGTTCAGAATAGACTGGAGTCCAAAACAGGAGAAAGCTGCCTAGCCAAAACAAAAAAAATAAAGGGTCCTTTAACTAAAGTGCATTAAGCACATGAAGGGCAATTTTATAACTGGGCACCCTCATTTACCCGTTCCTTGTGCAGAATATTAACACTTACATGCCTATTTGCACACTTAAGAATAGATGTTCTAGTACGGTGCTATTCTCTAATGTCACATGTACAGTAAGTGACATAGCAGGTAAACGGAAGAGAATGTATACATGGGTAGTATTCTCTCTAAATTACATGTTTAAGTTATGCACATCCTGCTATTGTTAAGTCAGATCTATGGCAGGTATAACTGTGGGTACATAAGTGTAATTTGTGCCCATGCTGGGTTAATATTCTATAATAGAATTTTGGGACCAGATGTCATTATAGAATAATCTCTCTCCGCAAAGCATTAGGCACTCTCTTATAGAATTGCCCCCTTAAATGTGTGAGTTAGCACACACTAGTATCTGTTACTTTGGTGACTTGACAAGTTGGGTGCTAAAAGCGTAATTCTATCAACTAGAAGCCCACATTTATATACCTCTTGCATGCATAAATGTATAAAATACTAGCACTTACATGTGTACGTGTACACTTAGTTGCAAAAGTGCCCACAGGGCTCCTATTGTGTACATATATAGCACATAAATGCAAGGGGACATGCCATTTTAATGTATAGTACACCACTGGTATTCTGGGTTCCAACATTCCCTTATCGCAGTGGTTCCCAAATCTGTTCTGGGGGCTCCCTAGTCAATCAGGTTTTCAGGGTATCCACATTGAATATTCATGAGAGAGATTTGCATTCAGTAGAGGCAGTACATACATGTTTCTCTCTCATGAATATTCACTGTGGGTATCCTAAAAACCAGACAGGCTGGGGAGCCAGGCTTGAAAACCTCTGCTATAATGAAATCTGGGAACCTAGATGCTGTTACAGAATAAGCTCCTATTGTGCCCCTAAATCAGGGGTAGGGAACTCCGGTTCTCGAGAGCCGTATTCCAGTCGGGTTTTCAGGATTTCCCTAATGAATATGCATGAGATCTATGTGCATGCACTGCTTTCAATACATATTCATTGGGGAAATCCTGAAAACCCGACTGGAATTCGGCTCTCGAGGACCGGAGTTCCCTACCCCTGCCCTAAATGCGTAACATGAAAAGGGATGAGAATTGGGTGTTAATACAAGAGTAAATTACCACATGTGTTAACTGTTGGCATTAAGTAATCTGCATTATCTACTGTGGTTAAGTTCATCTGTGTTATCTGTCATGGCTTTAGGGGAGGGTGGTGGTAATTTTGTAAAAAGGGGGTCACTTTAAGGTGCCAAGAACACATATAAATGACCAGACTATTGGTATAGATGCATGTATATGTACATGCTAATATTCCAGCTACATATTCCTCTATAATATGACATCTGATGTAATAGTGGTAGGTACACATTTGAGTGGGACATGGATGAAGCACAGTTACGTGTGTATATATATATATATTAGTATACTATAATTTGCTTGCATTTTTGAAATTTAGGTAACTTTGCAATTACTGTTTCAATTTTGTAACTAATGTGTAGTGACTGCAAATTTTTTCCATACTATAGCAAAAGAGCCCAAAGACTTCTCTCTCTTTTACTTTTCTCTCCCTTTGTTTATTTAAATTAATGTGTGATTGAATACATCGTTGTTGTTTTTTTTGTTTTTTTTTGTACCCTCAGGAGATCAAGTAGCAAAATATCCTGAATTATCCTATACATCACCACTTCGAGGTGTTGCTTTTCATCCTCATGAGCACATGGTGGCATTTTGTGCCTTTGGACAAAATCAACCCATAATAGTATATATTTATGATCACAAAGGTGGGTATCCTGATGTAGAAAACATTTTAGAAATCATGAGGAATGTTTAAACTTTTAAAAACTCGGAGCCTAATATTCAAAAAACACTTAGATGCTTGGCATTGTGCCAAATGTGTAAGTACATTTTAAAAAATATTGGATGGAATTATAAGGGCAATTCATGGGTAAGCATGCACTTATGCGTGTGCCAGCAAAGTGACTAAGTGCTAGCTATTCTGTAAGGGTATACATAAGTGGCATAGTTCATAATTGCAAGGCGGTTCACATGGGCAGAGCATGGGTAAGGCTCCCACTTATGTGTGTAACATAAAATATATTCAAATCCTCACTAAAAACACATCTGTTGAGAGATGCCTGTCCCACCTCCTATTCTGTGATGGAATATCATTGTTGTAATACTTCCTTGATAATTCTTTTGTAATCCGCCTTGAACTGCAAGGTATTGGCAGAATAGAAATCCCTAATGTAATGTAATGTAAATGTGAATGGACAGACCAAAGAGCTTGACCAAATCCTTAAAAGTTAATGTCACTTTGATAAATGTTTGAATGCACCTTACCTTGCCTCTCTCATGAATGTATACCTATAAATCTCACCCCGCCTTGTATTTGTTACCCATGAATATTATGTCGTGTCTAATTGTAAATTATATGTTGAGCTGCAATCCACCTAGAAAATGACTGATAGTGTGGAATAGAAATCCTTTAAATAAATAAATACATAAATTTCCTTATGGATGGGTTAAGCACCTCATCTTGTGAGTTGTTTGCAGAAGACATCAATCATTTTTTTCACCCCCTTGTCTCTCAGAGCAGCTCCCCCCTCTCCTTAATCTTAACTTCTGCAAGTGAGTTGAGAAAATGTATTTTCATCTGCTCTGCTCTAGATTTTTTTATTATCGAAATTTAATCCATTTTTGTTTGAGGATTCCTTGTGCTAAGAGGTTCTCAGTAGTCCTGGGACAGCTCTGCTTGGGAGAAGGGAGAGACATTGGGGTGTGAAGCCAGGAGGGTCACATTTTTAAGCACCTGCCTGGCTAGTCTGTTCTAACACTTGGAGCTCAGCAATAGGTTCCTTGTGAGAAGTGCTCACAGCTGCAGAGTCAGACGCATTTGCGCAGGTTGATCTCTGATCCTGCAATTGGCCGGGAGGTTTGATGGAGGTCAGCTGCGTGCCCCCCCCCCCCAGTGAAGAATTGTGTGGGAGCGTGAGGGGTCGAGGGTTTCATGGTTTTGGAACTTGAATAAAAGGCAGCCCGAACAGACAAGATAATGGAGCTACCCTTGCTTGGCTGAGGCATAAATCTCCTCTCCATTTCCACGTCAGATTTGTGAGTATAGCTCATTACTGTCTATGGGAAAATTGGGGTGGTTTTGAATCCAGGAAAACGAATGGTTTCTGAGGGTGCCCAAAGGCCCCCTGCCTCTAAAATTCTATTTTCAGTAATTTTGGATTTTGGGGGTTTTTCCTAGCCAGTTTTTTGGTGCTGAAACACTGTCACGATAGCCATCTTGGATTTCCTGATTTTAATTCAAAGTCACCTCCTGCCTCAAATAGCCTCAATTTTGGTAAAAATTGATTATTATGATTCTGTGGGCAAGAGCCATGGGCTTTGCCTCCTCTGGTCACATCATGGATCAGGAGGTGCTGAAAGTCAGAAATCCAATACGTAAATCCTTGTTAGAGCCTCTTAAACATGACTGCCTCGCCAACAAAGCATTTTTATGCAGCCACTCCTGACCCTGAGAGGAGATGTTTGGCAGATCAGCAGAGATCCTTGGAGGTTCCAAATCAGGTCTTTGACCTTGATTTTGTGACTTTGACGTATGCAGCTTACCAGAGGCATAAAGGGTTGTCTGTGGGTCAGCCGGTTAGTTCTCAGAGGAGTTTACTTCCACAAAATGAGGTCTTTTTGCAGTCAGTAGAGCTGCAGAAACCAAAGGCCCTGTCAGATAAGGACTGGGATGACCTGGTGTTGGAGGCAATTCCGCTGCTCTCCTCCCATGTGTTCCCCCTGGAATATTCTAGTTCTCAGTGTGGGGCAAGCGACCAGGGGGCGGTGACAGCCCTAGATCAGGGAGAGGATCTGATGCTGTGAAGGCTATTTAAGCCAACAGATTTAACTAAGGTTGCTACAGTCTCTCTGTGGGATTTGGATTTAGAGTCCCCA